>NC_071354.1:228138315-228446305 GCF_943734655.1 Sabethes cyaneus
CAAAATTGGACCAAAAATTGGATTGCAATTGGATCCAAATTGTACCAAAGCGGGACGAAAATTAGTCTAAAAATGAACTTTAATTTGTACCAAAATTGGACTGAAATTGAAGTAAAACTAAATCAAAATTTTTTTGATGATTGCACTAAAATTTAACAAAAATTGGGCCGAAAGCGGACAAATTATATGTAGAATTAGTATCTAATTTGTGACCAAATTCGACTGAAATTGGAGCAAAACTGAACTGAATAAAGTAGACCAAAGTTAGAATAAAATTTTACCAAAATTTTACTATAATTGAACCGTAAAGATGGATTGAAATTGGACTAAAAATGGACCAAAAATAAACGGCACCAAATTTGAAACAAATAAAACGCGATTAAAATTGGAACAAAATTGGAACAAAATTGGGCCAAAATTTGAACACAACTGGATCAAAATTGGACTGAAATCAGAACAAAACCGGACCAGAACTGGCGAATAGTTGGATCAAAATTGAACTAAAGTTAGCCAAAATAAACCTAAATGGGACGAAAAGTGAATGAATGTTGAATCCAAATTGGAGTAAAACTGGACCAAAAGTGGAACAAAATTGTACCGAAAAAAAGTAGACCAAAGATTGATCAATATTATATTATAATTTAACCAAAGTTGGAGCAAGATTTTACTAAGATTAAAATTGGGTCAAACTTAAATCCAAATAAGACAATTGAATTTTTCAATCGAAATCTGAATAAACTTGGATTAAACTAAGACTAAAACTTAATCAAAACTGGAAGAAGATAAGACCGAAATTGGGTCAAAATTGAACCAAAATCGAACTGAAATTGAACCAAGATTGGACCAATATTAGACCGAAATTGGACAAGAATTAGTACTAAAGAGATCCAAAACTTAACAGAAACTCGACCATTATTAGACCAAAATTATACTATTGGTTTGGTATTGGGATTGGTTTGAAATTGTGCCAAAATTAGGTCCAACTTGTACCGAAATTGAATCGAAATTGAACCAAAAATGGAATTTTAGCTTCTGGTGTCATAATCCACGTAATTTGTCAAAAGGTGTGTCTCCAGAAGCGGTTGCTTATTTTTTTTGGATTGCTTCGACTTCAACTTCGCAAGCCGTCACTCTTTAAATTCCAACAAATAGTGGTACAGTGACAATGACGTCACTACGAAATGTGGAGCTAAATAAGAATGTCCAGTTTTTAGAACAATTTACTGATTTGAAAAGGTAAAATGAAACATATCCACGCAATATTAAACTAGTGATGTTCTGGCATTACAAGCCCAATAAAGTAACATAAAACCCGATTTAATCCACCTAGTGGTGAAAGGAACCTTTGTTATACCATTCTTATTTGTCGTTTTATATGCGCATTTCCAGTTCAAATATTAATTGGAATGAAGTTTTGCTGATTTGTATATCGATTAGTATATGTGACTCGGAACAAAGGTAAAACATACAGAAATATTATTGAGCATTGTTCGCGCAAATAAAATTCTTCTACACAGTTTGTGTCTTGTACAGTTACAGATATCTAATACGGCATTTAGATATCTGAACAAAACAATACTGATTGCTGAAATACCCACCAGAGGTGCAAAATGCATTGCATTAAAAACTAACATAGCTGCTAAAATTAGAAGTTTTTCAAATCAGATGCTGTTTAAAACGTTCAATAAATGAATCAACCACGGCAGTAAGCGATTCAGCTGCTAACTTCACCCTTGTGAATTGCTTTTAGCATAATCTTCCCAGCGTGATTGATTGAAAAGGCGTTCCTTAAAGTTCGCAGTTGCCTTTTCCCCCGACACCCACCGTCACATGTTGCGTTCAATCAAATCAATCTTCCAGAGATGCGTACTTCTGCTTCATTTTGCCAGCCTGCCGTGCGGTAGAAATGTACTGTACACTAGAGAAACTCGACAGGATTTCTTCATCTACATACCTATCATATAATTACATTCACTTCGCTTAGCCGTTTCTTTGCCATGCCAGGCAAGCAGACAGGCAGGCAGTGCAAAGATGCTGCTGTATTGTCAGTTTCTTCGAGGGCGCTTGTCACCTGCCATGCAGACTCCTACATTCGTGTTGCAAAATAGAAGACAAGACCTAATCGGAGTGGTACAAAATTTGATTATGTTCGCAAAATCTATTTATTTCTTTTTATATTTCTCAGTTGCGATTCACAGCAACTTTTTTCAAGTTCTACTATGGAGTTTCGTTAAAAAAATTATGTTTGCTTTGGGCTTACCTAGTCGTGCGATTCACTCTTTTCCATTTTCATCAATTATTACGGGGGTTCACCGTAAAGTCTGTTGACTTATCGTTTGGGTTCCTTCCTCCAGACTGTAGTACGCGAAGCAGCAAGTAAGTCTTTTACATAAAAATACGACGATGAATAACGAAACAAATTTTCCGATGCTCGAGCGAAAAAGTAATGAGCTTCGGTTGAGTGCAAAAGTATTTTCAATTAAATTCATCATTAATGATGTTGATATTGAATTCAGTATCCGTGCTGCTACACCATGCAGCAGAACATAACACGTAAATATTCCACAAATCATGTTTTCAGAAATAGTATCATGTCGCTACAAATGCTCAAACTGCACGTGACATCATTTCTGTAAATTACAAAGGAGTGGGGAAGAAATACTGCCACTCGAAGGCTGAGCAAAACATAGTTTCGCTGTTATAACAGGGCAGGAAGGACACCAGCGAGCTAACCGACGCACGTTCGTGCATAAAGCTTTTCGTTTGTTACTCTCTATTTACGACGTATGCAAATTTAGGTTTAATTTAATACAATTTACATGTCTTCCGCCATAAGCGCTTTCACTGAAATGGAAGACATTCCAGACAAAGTATACGTGAAAAATGAAATAAATATACCGACACTGAGAAACATGCTCTAGCTCCGAGGCGACAAAATATGCAGAGCTAATGGCATGCAATCTTACGGCGAGTACGCTATTTTCGATGATTTGAGATATGTAGGTCGAGGTCGTTGTTACGCTGCTTTGCCTTTTTGGCCACTGTTAAGTTTCGGAACGGAACGGGGATTTAGCTGCGTACAGTTAGTACACTCGTAGGCGATTCCAATCGTCGAATCCAGCTGAATGACCCGCATTGCGAACTACGAACGAGGTCCCGTCGAAGTGCATTCGACGTTCTTCACGGCTGAAAGGAGTTCGAAAATTAATTTCTGCCGCGGATGCACAAACAACAAAGAACCGTAAACCGACGTATCTGCCAAGGGTATCAGCCTCGAAACGTGTTCTCCTGTTTACAGTTCACGGTTTGGAAGGTTTCACTTACCGTACGAACAGGTGCGACGTTTGCCCCATCGAGGCTGTACAGTGGATGTACGGAGTAGTAATCGTGGCCGATCCGTTGGTCGGACTGGTGCGGATGTTGCACCGGTTATTCATACGAGCCACCTTCACCAACCCGTCCACCGTTTGCTGAATGCGAAATCCGTTTACATGGAAAATCTCGGTTCCATCGTCATTGAGCCAAAAGTTGGCACTCTGGGCAATCTGATTAGCTTCCTGGTAGAACTGAGCACCGAATCGTGTTCCGCTGGAGAGTCAGTTGAAAAAGGGATGAGTGAGGCAAAAACGGGGAAAGTAATATTCTCTGTTACGTACTTGTAGAAAACCGGATTGATGTAGTCGGCGTTCAAATCGATGTTGATCATATCCGATGTGGTGCGCGTTCCGGCAGCATCGACCAGATAGATAAGGGCACAACCTTCGCTGGTGAGACTGATGCCCTTTTGCCACATTTTCGCGTAACGGCTGAAAGGGACACGGTTAGTTAGGGTTGATTGCGGTTAACAGTTCAATTCAAGGCTTTATGCAATTATTGTAGGGATCAAACGAGCATTCATCGTATGTTGAAATCTGGGCTAAGAGAGACTATTAGAGTCAATAGAATCTTGGCACTAGCCCCCCAATTGTCCTGTCAACAGCTGCTTGCGAAATTTATAGTACGAAAAAGGCAAAAGGCCCAATTCTGTCGAAATATAGCGTCACGGTTTTTGCTTTTTATGAGGAGAGAACACGATGAATCTACATTGGAATTCAGTTAATCTAGATATTTGGTTATTCTTTGTGTATCATTTAAGTTAAAAGTTTTCAGGGCTGTTAGAAAATTACACTTCAGAACATAACTGCTCAAGCTGTTCATAAAGATTTTACCTTCTAATATTAAAAGGCAAGGAAACATTTTTGTGGACTAACCAATATTTAGACTCAGTCGTTTAAACTTTTATTTTAAAATCGTAATTAATTTTTAGAAAAACCTACTACCAGAATGTTTGAGAATCTTCTTCCAAGAGCTTGAGATCGCATGAGTTCTTGCGCTATGTAAGCGCATTCCAATTCAGAATGACCACACATGTTTTAACCAAACCAAGGTTAACCTTATAAAATTGACCACTTCACTCTCCCTCAGCACACTGCTTCAAACAAGTGGCCTGCTGGTTCTTCCCACCCGCCCCTTGACGTAATAGATTTATATAATTCAATGACGTTACTGTACGCATACGATTTCAAACGTGCAAAAAATAATTCAATTGAACAACATTTTCTTGAATACTTCGTTTGTAAAGCTTTTTAAAAAAATTGACCGGGTCAACGGTTGATTTGCGGCAGCCATGGCGAAAAAATAAAAAAACTACGCCACCTCCAGTTCATATCCGGAAGCGAAGAAGTTGGGACACTTCGTGTCCGCCGAATATAGACCGATCCGGCATTTATAACATCCTCTCGCTTGTGGAGAAAGGCGAGAGTGTCGAATGGAAACCTGGTTCCGACCATCCGATGGTGCAGCGGAACCATAAAGGGTAGCATAAGCTGAAGAGGAAGACCAAGGCCCAGTTGACCTCATCGTTCCGCATCTTGGGCCAAGAGATCAGACCGACCGGCCAAACAGTGAAGAAATACCTGGCCAAAATGGACAATTTCATGCGGAAATGTTAGTCGAGGCCGACCGTGTCTAAGTAGCAGGCAATCACCAAGAAGAAACGGCTGAAGGTGCTGGTGAAAAACATCTTTCCCGCGAAGCTTGACATCGTGGTCATAATGGATGACGAGACCTACTACGAGACGCTGAGCTACAACTGACAGGGAACCGAATACTTCGCGTCCCCCGCCATGTAGATAAGCGAAGACGTCTAATACATCTCTCACGCCAAGCTCATGGTTTGAGCTGGCTGTACGGAGGTGCGGACGAACAAAGTGTCGAACGTAGTTTCGACTTAACCTATCCTATTCGATTTTCTTCAAATCGAATAGGATAGGTTAAGTGAGAGCCTCTTAATCAGCTACTCCCATCCCAACCTCCCTGTGGTACCAGCCGGGATACGAGCAATCATGATGGAGATCGGGTATCCAACCCTGATAGAATCCAAGGTCGTATGCTGACAGGAAACAGGAAAGAAAGGCTCTTTCGAGCTTTATTGATCCTCCGGCGAAATAGAGAGTTAGTGTTGCTGTTGCAGGATTTGCAAGCTGCCCCACGAGACACTTATTAAGCAATGAATCAAGAACAAGGAAATTCGCAATGGAACAATCGGAATAGATCCATGCGACGAAAAAGGACTATGGATTGAAAACTCGGGACGTGGAACCGTCGATCTCTCGTGCTCCCTTGGAAGTTGAGTGTACTCCGACGTATTTACTTATTTACTTGAATATATGTGAACTCAGTTAACTCTCCCAATTCGAAAAGCTCTTCGACCCGAGTGAATGTCCAGACACAAGCAGTAATTGGTTCGTGATATCCAAACGTGGTGCGATGAAACTCGGTATGCAACAACGCAGTGGTTTGTAAAGATCTTTGCGAAACACGAAAAGTAATGTCGGTGAATCAATGTCGTTGTTTAGGATTTTCGCCACTAGCGTTACCTGCGAAACTTTGCGGCGCCTTTCTAAAGTGTCCAAACCAAGTAGACAGCAACGTGCTAGATATGGCGGAAGATTTTCAGGATCACGCCAAGGAGAGCCATACGAACAAACCTTCTCTGGATGCTTTCGATTCTCAAAAGCCAGGTGAGGAGATGGGGTTGCCAAATTACATTTGAGTTTTAAAGTACAGGCCGGACTAAAGCGCAATGCAAAGATTTTATGCAATGAGGGTTCTTGAAATCTCTTCCATTTCCAATTAGTAATGAATCCAAGCTGCCAGGATGCTTTGGAAATCACATTAGAACGGCGAGCGTTGAACGTAAGTTTGGAGTCGAGTAAGAGATGCCAAGGTCGATAACCTGATCAACCCCCCGGAGAGTATTTCCGGAACATAATCGGGCTCTGATGAAACGATGAAACGTGATTACCTCATATTTTGCTCTACTCACAATCAAATAGTTTAACTTGCACCAGTATTGAAAAGCTGCAAGTTCGACGTAGTAGCGTTGCAGATGTACTGAAAGAGCTCAGCGGTACATATGTTCAGAGATGGACATAGCATCTACCAGGGTACAACTTTGGAAATGGGTGATTGAGTAGTGGCCAATCAATCCTCGAATGTGCAGGTTGAGAATCTAGGGTTGGTTCTTCAACTTAAGCATCATCAACGTGCATAGCCCTCACCTCAGAAGTACCGATGACGACAAGGATGAATTCTACGCGCAGTTGGAGAGTGAATACGACCGCGGAGGAGGAACACAAACCGATAATTGGAGAGTTCAGCGCACATCAGCTGATCAACGAAACGGGCCTAAGACTTGGAGGTACAGACTGCCAGACTCCTATACACGTACACCTGAAGGTCACCGAATCAGACAGAATTACAGATGGACCATGTTTTGATCAACTGTCGGCACTTCTCAGGCATTATCGACGTCAGATCCTATCGAAACGAATCAACGAATTCCAGGACTCTCTTCTGCTGGTGTTCGTTGACTTCGAAAAGGCGTTCGACCGACTCAATCACGAAAACATCTGGGGCGCACTTAGGCGTAGAGGAGTTCCAGATAAGCTAGTCCATCTCATCGAGGCTCAGTACGAGGCGTTCTCGTGCAAGGTTTTGCACGACGGCGTCTTGTCCGACCCCATAAGGGTTACTGCTGGCGTGAGACAGGGCTGCATTTTATCACCGCTTCTGTTTCTCATCGTTATGGATGAGATATTAGTTGGAGCAATTGACAGTAGACCAAATCGAGGACTGCCTTGGAATCCTCTAACGATGGAGCAGCTAAATGACCTCGACCTAGCCGACGACATTGTCTTGCTCGCACAACGCCGAAACGATATGCAGAGCAAGTTAGACGACCTCTCCGAGAGCTCCCAGGCAGCAGGTCTCACAGTCAATGTAGCGAAAACTAAGTCTATGGTAGTGAACACTGACAATTCAACCAACTTTACAGTAGCGGGACAACAAGTTGAGCAGGTAGCCGTCTTTCAATATCTTGGTAGCCAAACAACGCCCGATGGTGGTACCAAGACTGATATAGCCACACGGATCAGGAAGGCCAGGGGTGCCTTTGCAGGTCTGCGAAACATTTGGCGCTCAAACCAGATCACTCTACGTACGAAAACCCGAATCTTTAATTCAAACGTTAAATCCGTACTGCTGTATGCCTGCGAAACGTGGTGCGTCTCAGCGGAGACAACGCAAAAACTGCAGGTATTCATTAACCGGTGCCTGCGATATATTATTCGTGCCTGGTGGCCTGATAATTGGATATCCAATGAGGAACTCCATCGTCGGTGTCATCAACGGCCGATAGCCACAGAAATTCGTGAGCGTAGGTGGAAGTGGATCGGACACACCTTGAGGAAAGGAGCGAACGAGGTTTGCAGAGCAGCACTCGACTGGAATCCACAAGGACAGCGTAGAAGAGGCAGACCCAGAGGCTCATGGCGACGGAGCTTAGCCAACGACATCCGGGCTGTAGACGAGAACCTGTCCTGGCGACAGGTAAAAGCCATGGCGGGTAACCGTCAGCAGTGGAGATCTCTGATTTCATCCCTTTGTTCTGCCGGACCGGCGGACATGGACACATAACTTAAAAAATCCTATCGAAACGCTAACATTGACTCTGACCACTACCTAGTGATGGTTAAGATGCACCCAAAACTCTCCGTTGTGAACAACATTCGGTACCGACGCCAACCTCGACTCGATCTCGCGTGGCTGAAGTAGCCAGACCTCCCGCAAACTACGCGCACTCACTCGAAGTTGCGCTGCCGGAGGAGGATGAGCTGGACGAAGCCCCTTTCGAGAACTTTTGGAATACCATCAAAATAGCCATCAGTAGTGTAGCGGAGAGCTACATCGGGCATGTGACACGGAATGAGCGGAACGATTGGTTTGACGATGAATGAGAAGGATGATGGATGAGGAGAACGCTGCGTGGGTGGCTAAGATGCGCAGTGCCACACGTCAGAATGTGGAAAGACACTAACAAAAGAAAATGCAGCAAAAACAAATCTTCCGGGACAAAAAGCGTTACCTGGAAGAGCAGGAATACACAGAGTTGGAGCGGCTGAATTGTTTTCAGGAAACGAGGAAGTTCTACCAGAAATTGAACGGATCCCGCAAAGGCTTTGTCTCGCAAGCCGAAATGTTTCGGAATAAGAATGGCCGTATTCTGACAGACGATCGTGAGGTGACCGATAGGTGGAAGCAGCACTTCGGCGTATACCTGGATGGCACCCAGGCGGAGAACCATGGTGGCAGCGAGAATGGGAAAACGATTACGACGGTGGAACAAACGGGGAACAGGTGCCAGTCCCAACGATAGGCGTAGTTAAGGAGGCCATTATCACCGTTCTCAATGCCGCCTATAAAGTGCTGTCCCAAATCATTTTCCGTTGACTATCACCAATTGCGAACAGATTTGGAACTTATCAAGCCGTCGAAGGTCGGTCTACAGCGGATCAAATATTTATACTGCGGCAAATCCTGCAAAAGGGCCGTAAATACAGAGTTCCCACGCACCATTTGTTCGTTGTCTTCAAAACCGCATATGATACCATCGACCGGAAATAGCAATGGAAAATCATGGACGAAAACAGCTTCCCCGGGAAGCTCATCAAACTGATTCTATCTACGATGGATGGTACACAGTGCTGTGTTCGGATCTCGGGTGGATTGTCACACAGAGGGCTTCGTCAAGGTGATGGTCTTTCATGCCTGCTGTTCAACATAGCGCGACAAGATGTTAAGAACCGAGCGGAATTCAACACGCGGAGCACGATCTTCAATCTTCAAAGATTAGGTTAAAACTAAATACGTCTAAGCACATGCTGCGCTGGCCAGTACTAACCGAGGTCGACCGATGCCGCTTGGACAGTAGTATGAGGACGGCGAGGAGTTTGAGATAGTCAACGAATTTGTATACCAAGGCCCACTGATAACGATAGGAAGTCCACGTACAAAATGCACGCTCTACAAGACGCTTATTAGACCGGGCATGAAACATGGACAATGCTCGAGGAGGACTTGCGAGTGCTCGGAACTTTCGAATGACGAGTGCTGAGAACGATCTTCGGCGGCGTAACGGAGTATGGAGGCGGAGGATGAACCATGAACTCGCACAGTTCTATGGCAAACCCAGTATGCAAAAGGTGGCTAATGCTGGACGGATACGATGAGCAGGGCATGTTGCAAGAATGCCGGAAAACTAGACTGCAAAGATGGTGTTCGCCTCTAATCCGGTAGGAACAAGACGACCAGGAGCGCAGCGAGCAAGATGGTTAGACCAGGTGGAGCGAGATCTGGCGGAGAGTACTCGGTGTCCGAGGAATTGGAGAGCGGTTGCCCTCAACCGAGTTACACGGAGAAACTTTGTTCAACAGGCTTTGTCTTAGGACGACTAGCCACCTAAATAAGTAAGCAAATAAGAAACAGCACCGTTACCTTCTTTCTCGATTTTTGCATAGTTTAAATGTCTAGCATTCAAATTCCTAAAAAGCTGGAAAGGTAAATAAAGTTCTGAACATCCTCGCAAATTACAATCAATGTTAACAGTAATCTGGTTTGGTCCCCAAGTTATCTGACCGACCAGCTGGAGTTGGTATATTCGCCTCTTTAGATCGAAAAGTCACTGTTAGTATTCACCAAAGAACGCCTGGATCCATTTTGATATCAGCTTAAAGCAGAAATATCATCGAAGCTTGAAATTTAAAGCTCACCCACCCACAATAAATAATTGTACAGAACAATGAACATGGCAAGATAACTTTATACTACTATTAAAAAATATTAGAGTTGAAAACTTACTCTCGTTTACACTGACTTACATATTCTCCCGAAGGGAAAATGATTAACCATTTAAAGAAAGAATTCGACAAAATCCGGTCACTTAAACAATGCTACCATTTATTTATCGCTTCGATTCTACATCCCAAACGAGCACGTTCTGACCAGAAACCATATTCTGGATTCCGTTCGACGTGTCTTATTAAGACCGTACTCGAAAGGAAATGCAACACTTTCTTTTGTGTATAATTTTTCATTGCATTGGTAAAACCAATAATAAAGCTTAAAAGTATATTAAAGTATGGTAGTTTATAAAGCTTAAAAGTTATAAAAGTCTTTGCCATACTTCTACCAACAAAACAAAAAAAAAGTTTGTTCCAATACGTTATGTAGTTTTTGAGAAAAAGGTACATAAAGTTTGAAAATCGTAGTTCTACAGGAGCGGCGTTTTATTCCGGCGAGGTTGTTCCACATCGCACTGGAATGCCTATGTGTTCGATCGTTTTTCGTTCATTACAAAATTAGTATCAAAATAAGCGGAAAAGACTGCAGAATCAAAATCTGAAATAAAAATTTTTCGATTTTTTCAAAAAATTTAGTCGTTTATGTCCCCTTAAAGGTCCCCATACAAGAGAGAACATGTTGGCCGAAAATTTTGGTGAATTCATATTTGGTCAACGCGCATGGCTGCGTTTGGGTGCCACAAACCAAGCTGGCAAAAGAAGATGTTCGGTTCGGTGCTCGATCCACCAATATTTTGTTCATTTCCGATCCAACATATGCACATACCTATGCATTGGACCTTCACTATCATTGGTAGTAATCGATTGGTGGGTTTAGTTCAATGCCTACTATGATCGGGCTATGCATAAAGCTGGGAAAAGGCAAGAATGGAACGAGAAAATAAAGAACATACGAGAATGAAAAACGCAAGGGAAAAATTAACTTTTTACAGCGTTGAATGAAAACTGATATTCGCTTAACTTTTCCTCACAAACACACAGGGTTCGTCGCTTTACTCAAGCGTGAGTTAATAAAAATCTCATAACAGATTTTAAAATGTAAAAAAAATTCCTGCAGCCAGATGATTGTTTAATTTAGAAATGAGAAAGCCAACTTACACGTACGAATTCTTGCGTCTACCGTCGAAAGCGGCAATATCTACGCGGGAACCATTCTGGAACACGATTCCGTTTGGGTGGCTCATGGCCGACGACGAACCGGTACTGGAAAGGGCAATCGTAACGTGTTCCTGGTTGTTCATCAGCTTGATCGATCGATCGATGGTCATTTCGATTACCACAGCATCCCGCAAGCGCAGCTGAATAATTCCATTGGACAGGACGTTCGGTCCGAACTGGGGAACCGGTTCGTAGGCACAGGCCGGCAACGGTGGATACTGCCGTTGCTGTGCTTGCTGTTGATAGTATTGGAAGAGTTGGCTCGGGGTGGTCTGTTGGTTGGGAGCAAATTAATAATTATTAGCATAATATTTCATGATTAGAATGTGGGGAAAACCTACACTACGCACGGTCGCTGTCTGTTCCAGAGGATAGCTGGAAATGCTACTCCAGATGCGCTTGTTAACCGGAAGCTGAGTCGGCCCGAAATAGCCAATTTCGGTCATGCTCTCGCCGCAGCGGAGCGCCCCAGCCGAACTGGAAACGCGTGCCGGATATACAAAAGCCGGAGCAGCAACGTTCAATTTCGATTCCTGATGAACCTGATTGGGAGGGTGAATTGTGATTGCATTTGACGTTGAATATTTCGGTGCAATGCTAATAACCTACCTTAGTGTAAGGACTACGCTGACGGGTTGGTTGCTGCTGGTTTGACGAATTTAAATTGGACGAACTGGAAGACGCCATTTTTTCTCACTTGAATTGCACTAGGTATGAAAAAGCCTTCGATAAAAAATACTTTTTCTTTAATTACGCCACACTTGGCTGGCACTGGGATTCACGGGTAGGAAAATGCACTTTCTAAAGCAAATTTAAAACACGACACTTGGCTTGGCAACTTTTTGCTTGCAGGCACTTTCACACAAATTTTCAACCGACGAAAAAACGGACAAAAGATTATCATTACCTAATCACTCGGCATGGCACTTGAAACTTTGGCAACTACACAGGCACGGATCGGTCACCGCATGCTGCGATGCGCGCAATTTCGGTGGACAACGCGGTCGGTCGCGTTGGTAACGTACAGCAACGAAAACGGTGCGTTTAGTAACCTTGCACGGTTTTATTGCGCGTGGTGTTTGTTGGTTGATTTTGAATTTATTCATGGTTATGATGTTTTTGGACACGTTTTAACAAATTTTTCTGAGCCAAAAATAAATAAAACCCTTTCAATGAAAGAAGTAAATGAAAATAAATGTTTTTGTAGTTTTATTATACAGGAAACTAACTTGAATGACTCTGATGTTACAAAATTCTCCTATCAAGCCAGCGTCGTACCAACTTCCGGATCCCCTCATGGGATGCTGTATGCACTAAATGGTACATATTCAATTGATCACTGTTGTCATGGCACTGGATAGGAGAATGTGGGGAACTTTTATTAGAGTTTCACTTTTAAATAAAGTGATCATCAGTAATAATTTTGCATTTAGATGAAGATTGATTGAAATTGGTGCCAAATATTGACGGGTGTAATACTTTCCCATATATTAAACAGGCGCTCCAACATTCGCTACAGATGTAAATTTCCCTGCGCTGCGGAACCGAATCTTCAAGCATGTAAATTTCGTCATTGATACGAGGCACTGAGGTGGAGATGATATATTTCCGCTCGATGATAAACATAAAAGAACATAAAAGAATATGATTCCTTTAGGAATATCATTTTTTCGGCATTAAAATCTTACATGAATATTTATTTGCGGCGAATGGGTAAGTGAATTAATCCACTTTGTGCTTTTACCGACGAATTTTTAATCCTTTGTCATCATGACGAGTGGTTTAGGCGAAAAAAACTTGTGGATTGCAGAATTGCGTGCCCAAGCTGCTGGGACACACTGTAATGCAGAGGGTCGTAGTTTTTAATGTAATCTGTCATTTTTTTGCGATGATTAAATTTGTTGCCTAAAAATAGTTCCAGTTTCAATTCCAATTCTAAGTCCACTTATAAATTAAATTTCAAGTTTAGTATTAAGCCCAAATTAAGCCTAATTTCAAATTCAAATTCAATTCTATTTTCTTGCCCCCACTAATTTCAAGTCCAAGTTTTATTCTAGTTTCAAGTGCCAAGTCTAACTTCGAGTCCAATTTCAATTTTAGGTCCAACTTGAAGTACAACCACTTAGTTGGTTTCGAGGTACAAATCTGGTCTTAAAAGCCAGTCGTCGTATGTTCGAATCTCGGCTAGGCGGTGCTGCTAGATAAAGCCAATAGGATTTTTGCACTAGCCCCGTAACTGTCCTGTACCTTAATAGCCGGCTGCAAAGTCTGTCGATAAAGAAGGGTCAAGTCTTAGAAAAGACGTTTAATCCCACGGCTTTGCTTTTTGAATTTCAAGTCCGATTTCAAATTCAGTTTCAAGTCCAATCTAAAACCAATTTATATACAATTTAAATTGTATATTCAATTCATTTGGTGGTGAAAAACTCCAAAGAAAAGTCGTAAAATTATGTTCTGTCACATGGAAACTTTTTGAGGTATTTTTTTCTTGTTTGTCAATTTCTAATCTTTCATTGATAAAATTTTCATGATAACATTTTTTGTTTTTCCTGAATTATAGCTGAAAAATTCATGAAGAAAACCGTTCACTGTATGAGTAAACGATTTCTTATGAAATTTAGGTATTATTCGTAAGATGGAGTAAGAGGGATTCCCGGTGGATCTAGGCGCAGGCCGTTCTTAGCCTACCCCTAGATTAAAATTAGAAAACGGACAGAAAAAGAAAAACGAAAAAAATCGTGATAAAATGAGAGGTAAAACGGGATGTGAAAAGAGAGAAAATGGGGTAAAAAAGAGGCTACTGAACTGGACAGAAATACACTCAGGCCTTTTATACACGGGGGATATGTAGCGCGTAGAAGAAAACCTTGTAAAAAACCACGTTAGTTAAATTATCACCGAAACAGCTATTTATAATTGAAACGTCATCGAAAAAACTGCACGAGTTTAAAAATCGCTAAAAATGTTCGCTTTAATTCGAATAATGTTTCGAAAAAAACTGCTTCAATTCATAAATCGTAAAAATAAACCGTATAAAAAGAGTTGAGTAAAGAAGAAAAAAAGAAGGAAAAGAAGAAAACGAAAAAGACATTGAGGACAAACTTGACAGAAATTAGGAATAAACGGAGCGAAATTACGAGATAGAAAAGGAGGAAAACAAAATGAGGATAAAAGAAGGAGAAAATACGTAAGTAGGAAAATTGAGAATAAGAAAACAGAAAAAGTGGAAATTAAAAAAAATTAAAATAAAAAACAGAACGTAACATGAAAGAAGGAAAAGTTATTCATTCATAGGGTACCCGAAAAGTACGAAAACAAACAACAGAAAAGAAGTTAACGTGACAGAAAACAAGACTGGAAAAGAGGAAAAACGGACCTGGAAATGAAGAACGGAACGGGGCAGAAACAAGTAAAACAAGACGAAAATCAAGATTGAAAAGGGCGAAAGAAAAAACGGAAAAGAAAAGAAAGAGGAAAAAGCGGATTGTAGAAAAGGAAAAACGATAGAAAATGAGATTAACAGAGGGAAGGCGGAACGAAAAAAGAAAAAATCGTGGCAGAGAGGTGGGAGAACGAAAAAAAAAAACAAAACGGCACAGAAAAGAAGAGAATCCGAATTAGAGTGAGATAGAGATAGAGAAAGAAAGACAGATAGAAAGATGGAGAGAGAGAGAGAGAGAGAGAGAGAAGAGAGAGGAAACTAGGAAAGTGATAAAATAGTCAAACGGGATATAAAAGGAGAAAGATCTAGCAAAATGAATATGGGAAAATGGGACATAAATAGAAAAAAACTAGAAAAACGGAAAAGAAAACGAAAAAAACGAAAAACGGGATATTAAAAAGGAACCGCAGATCAACGTGAAAAAGGGAGCCAAAAAGAGAACTAACGAAAACTGTAAACAGAAAGACAAAAAACAAGCAACGAGACTGGAAAAGAGGAAACTTAAAACGAACCGAAAAATGAGATAAAAGAAACAGAAAATAGAAAATCAAGAATGAAAAGAGAAAAAACTGAAGAACTGAATATGAATCGAAGAGAAAGTGGAAGTAGCGGACAGAAAAAAAGGAAAAAACGAGAGCAAACGAGACAAGCAGAGAGAAGGCGGAACGGAAAAAGAAAAAAAAGTGATATAAAACGTCGAAAACCGGGAAAGAAAAGAAGACAAGAAATGGAAAAACGGAACAAAAGACAAGAGAAACTAAAGGGAAAAGAATAATAGCGAGGGAGAGAGAGAAATAAGGAAAACCGGAGAGGAAAAGGAAAAAAGGGAGCCCAAAACATTAGACGGGGCGTTTAGAAGATAAATAACGGAGTAGACGAACAGTGTTGCGAAGCCTGGGCTAATTTACTCACACATGCGTACTCGTTCTAACAAACTCTACCGAATTATTTATTCATGCAATGCGGCAAGTTTTTTCTAGTATATGTTTGCTAACAGCCGCGCTTTAGCTAAATAATTACTCGCGAGGGCTCGCATTTTCACCCGCGTGTAATGAATTGATTATTGTAATGAAAAATCTGTATTCCAGTTGTTTGCCTCGTGAGTGGACTATGCGGAAAGACGCTACGAAGCTATGCATTCGTGAGTGTGTAGGTAACAGAATGTTCAACGGCGGCTCTTTGCTGTACGCTTCGTCGTCAGTGGCGTAAGCGTTGGGTGCTAAGCTTCTCATACTGGCTCACGTGAGAGTAGGCATCGTTTGCTTCTCGCTCGATTTGCAGCATTGTAGACACAGATGAATAACGAGAAGGAAAAGAGATAAAACGAGTTAAATAAACTCGAAAATTGGAAATGAAATAAACGAAAGGAATTAAATCATTAAACATTATTCTGAAAGGTCGGGTGCCCCACCTTTGCTTAATGTCTGGACACGCTAGTGGCAGTATGATTCTATAAAGAGAGAAAACCCTTCAAACAGGTTGATTAGTAAGGCTAGCAAGGCGAAACGATTTATGCCACCATCAAGCCCATACCGGAAATATATGATACGTATTACCATAATTATGAGCTTACCAATGGTGAAAGGTTCAGTCGGGAAAAGGTACACTTTGGGACCGTTCGTTGAAGGATATATGACGCACCAAACGGAGCCGATGAAAACATGGAACGAAAATTCCAATTTCTAAGAAACGGAAGCGCTCCAATGCATTAATGTATTTTAAACGCATTGAAGCGGCTCCGTTTCCTGGAAGTGGGTAACTGTAAATTTTCATCGGCAGTTTTTGTTCGTCTTGTAAGCTTAAAGTGATACAAAATTTCGGTAGCTAGTCGGGATCAAACGTCGTGCTCAAAAGAAATGTAATTTGAACAATTTACCAGAAGCTTTCGTGTCGTTAAATACATAATTTAAAACTTCCGAACACACTAAGCCGAGTGATCAACAAGAGCATACATTTTAAACATGAAATAAAACTCCACCCGCACCCACCATTCGATTCGAACACACGACAGCAAAGGGACGATTAATATTTTAATATCTCAAATTGCTATCGAGCATTAAATCCTCCAACGTGTCGATTCTGGGCTGTGCCGTGGCATTAATTATTCATGAGGGAGTCAGTAGGGGTACATTCGCCGTCGTCGTAAACGACGACGTTTACCGGCAACGATGCTTTCGCACACCCCTTCCTCGCGACAAAAAGTTCATCTTAATATGTCGCCGCAATATGCTCTCCGCAATTGGCCACAATCCCGATAGCAGGGCACTTTGAAAAGTTTGCATTCTATAGCAAAACCAAACAAAAAAGCGCTGCTAACGACCCTCAGCAGCACAGCAGCAGATGTTCGAAGGTTCAAAGCCCTGACGAAAGTTTGTCTTCATTATTTCTGGCTTTTCCTTGATGGGTGGGACATATATTTCAATGATCGGTTCCGCTGAAAGTTTCACTAAGCCGCCCGTTAAGCCCGCCCCCCTTAGTCCGTCCGTACCCAGTACCCACCCATCTACTAAGGGCGGTTATTAAAAATACATTTATATCCAATCCACGTGGCTTCCCGGTGCGGTGGCGATGCAGCCCCCGGATCCGCCGGTTGAAGCATGATCTACGCAACTTTCTCTATGCTACCGGATAAAGGGAAGAGCACCCGATAGGGTGATGCTGATCTACTTACGATATCTTCCCAATCTAGCGATGCTCCCAAAAGATTTAACTATCGACGTATCATCTGCGAACCATTCTACGACGATGACGGTATAATCGATTGCTAGCTATAGGTACAGCTAGCGAGCGAGGAGGCGTTGTGATGTCAGATTTAATCTTCGTTCCGGGCCTCACTGAGCTAATGGGATTTACCATCACTATTATAAACTTATTCATGGAAAAATCCCAACAATCGAAAGCCTTGCTTCATCAGGAGAATGTGTACGTATTGTGTTTGTAGTAGATCCCATTACCGATTGATCTCATCCCCTTTGATTGACCAACTGCTTGTAAATTCATGCTGCAACTCGGTCAATCCTATGACATGGTTTCCTTGAATGTCACGCTTCCACTGGAATTGGGTTAAGCTGGAGCTCGATAAAGCAACAATACTGATTATTGTCGGAAACTATTAGGTTTGGTACTTAGAATGGTTTATCAATGTTGGACCGGTCGGTGTGCTTATCCCACAGCATCACGGCATCCCACAGTGGATCATTACAAAATTAGTATAAAAATAAGCGAAAAAGTCTGTAAAATCGACATCTAAAATGAGAAAGAGTGGTTTTTTTCAGTGTAAAAACTTAGATTCAGGGTAGTTTTTCAGTTCATCCAATTTTATCATTCTTCGCATCAGACACCCCAAGCAACCAAAAGTTCGGATTTCACTTAAGGAACTTAACTTAACTTAACTCGGAAGTTCATATTTGGTTCAAATTTAGTTCCGCAGGACTTTCTTGCTGAACAACATGATACTACATTTACAAACCGAACTTGATTCCTAATAAAGTACCGTTAATATTTGAAGCGACTTGAAAGTTCAACATGCGACTTGAAAGTTCAATATGCGATTTGAAAGTTTGAAATTGAAGCGAAACTTCGACGCAGACACTGAAACGGCGTTTTGATTGAATAGAGAAAATTTATACTCCGGTATTAAGGCTTATTCGCTACAAAATTTGGACACCCCTAAGCACACACAGCTTCGGAAATACATTAACAATGAGTGAAATATTTTGCAGAGTGTTAGACGTATGCCTGTTCTTTCTGAAAATATAACACTTGTTTATATTACAAGCGCTCAGCGTAAAATGGCGTCGAAAGAAGAGCAGGTGCAAAAAGCAATTGTGTGCCGTTCCAATGAAAATCCGGATCTCTCGTTAAGAAAACTTATCAAAAAGCTTGGATTTCCTCCAAGCACTGTTCACAGTGTTTTTAAAATCGTTCGATACTAGCTTGATAACAGCTAAGAAGAAGGGAAGTGGAACAAAAACGAATCTGAGGGGCCACCACAAGGATGCGAAGGTAAAACAAATATTACGGAGGAGACCAGATCTTTCATTGCTCGTAAAATAAAAATCTCGCAAACATTCGTGCACACTTCTAAGCAACGACAAGGCATGAAGTCTTTCAAGGTGAGGACTGTGCCAAACCGTAATGATAAGTAAAATACGACGGCCAAAACACGCGCTCGTAAGCTTTATCGCGAATATTTAACGAAGTTTCCATGCGTTATAATGGACGATGAAACGTATGTCCTAGAAGACTTTAAGCAGCTTCCTGGTATGTCTTTTTACACTGCCATGAAACGGAATGGCGTTGCAGAGCATTTTAGGACAAAGACGAAAGCCAAGTTTCCAAAAAATATTTAGTATGGCAGGCTATATGCACCTATGGTCGAGCAAGCAAAAGTTACATCACTACGGGAACGGTTAACAAGGAAATATACCGTGAAGAATACCTGCAGAAACGATTGTTACCGTTCCTACACAGCCATGATGTACCCTCGTTGTTTTGGCCTGATTTGGCATTGTGTCACTCCGCAAAATATATTTTGGAATGGCATGATGCTAATGGAGTCCATATTGTACCGAAGGAGGCGAATCCAGCTAACTGTCCAGAGTTACGCCCCATCGAGCGGTATTGGGCTTTGGTGAAGAGAGAGCATTCCCAGTACAAACAACAACCAACAACTATAGATAAATTTCGAAAATCTTGGACAAACGCAGATAAATTGGTTGCCAACAAGTCTACACTGACCCTCATGGCAAGGGTAAACTCCAAAGTTCGCCAATTTTTCATGCAGACCAAATAAGTAATGTTAATTTGTTTGATAATTATTAACGATACACACATAAATGATATAAAATTGTGTCATGGATTCTAGCAAATTTGTTTTATTGCAAAATTGAGGTGTCCAGATTTTGTCGCGAACAAGCCTTAAAACAAAAAATGGATTTTTCTAAAACAATATAAAGAAATGGTTTGTTCTATGCCTGCGGTAAACCGAGTGGTGGTTGTATTGGTATGGTTTGTGGTTGCAACGCTGCGGCGGTTGGTCGTACTGCAGCGACTGGTGGTTCCAACTTTGCAATTACTGGAGATGGAGGCAGACCTGTACTATCCAGAACCAGCATGTTTTGACAGCTCACAGGATTCTGGTTAACCTTTTTCTAGCGTTGGCTGTTGGCCGGCTGCGCATCTGATGAGGACTCACCGGAGAGTTCCTCACATAAGCCCATCACCTCATCGTAGGACCGGATGCCATTCCGCTTGATCGTACATTTATATTTTAGCCATGCTTTTTTGGGGGTGATGTTGGCATCCCTAAACATTTTTTTCACATATTGAACTCACTGTGAATTGGGGCAGAGCATAATGTTTCCGGATTTGGAGCTTCGGATCCATTTTTCTGGCACCGCCGAAAGCTCATTGTGGCCCCTTGCGTTCATAGTCTCGACTACGGTAAACGGCATATCTGTAATCAATGAAGCTGTAATTAATTTTGCGTCAGTCAATATTGTTTGCATTGTATATAATTACTAACCTGGATTTTACGAAAAATATTGCTGCAGAAAATATTACCGCTTGCTGCTGCTGAAATATTCAAAACAAACTGGTGAACTGTCAAACGCAAGTTCACATAAAGCTTTGCGCGTATTTTTTTCGAACCATCAGGTTCGAAAAATGTTTCGCCCGTACTTTTTCTGAACTGTCACGTTCGGATGAAGTTTCGCGTGTACTAGTTCAAAAGTTTCACGTTCGGATGAAGTTTTGCGCGTACTATTTCTGAACTTCAAGTTTAGATCATGACTTTCAAGTTCAAAAAGAAACCAGGGGCTGTCCTTGATGTTACAATAAATGAAAAATCAGTACATCGAGTGAAATTTATGCAGATCTTATGTTTCAGCAATGGAGCAGTGGTATGTATCTAGGTTACCAAGAGGAGTACTCGAGTTCGAAACTCGAGGCAAGTTATGAAAATAAATTAATATTAATAAACAATCATTATTCTTCTGATCTAGGTTTTCGATCTAAGCTTATCATTAATAATGATGAACAAATGGTTTAGTTAAGGAAAAAACAGGAAAAAGTAGAAAATTACTTTTTAATTTTGAGATTATCCAAGTTTTTTTTTTGAGCTGAACAGCGTTCTATACAGCGACCTAAGCAAACTTTTTGCGAACTTTCTAGTTCTGTTTGAAAGTTGCTTAGCATTCCTACTTCAAACTTGAAAATACGGTTAGTTGTATAAAAATAAGCTGAATAGAATTCTATTCATGATAATTTGGGTAGCTGATTAAGCTAAAAAATCCACTTTTATCGGAACTTTTGGTTGCTTAGGACATCCTCACTTTCCAAAAAAATCATTACAAAAATCATCAACAAACTCACCGATAAAATTGTTGCTGCAGTTTTAATCCCCATTACTCCGATGGCGCTTACCTTTTTAGCTCCAGCAGTGGGCAAAGCATAACTTTCAAAAAGCCGCCGATACAGAGATGCACTGAGAATATTGTCAGGGATGCCGTGATATGTTCGAATCTCGGCTGGACGGTGCCACTAGAATCGGTACGATCGTTGCACTAGCCCCGTAATTGTCCTGTACTCTACTAATCGGCTGCGAAGTCTGTTGATAAGGAAGGGTCAAGTCTGAAAAACGCTATGATTATGAGGCCCAAGGTTTGCTTTTTTTCTGATGCAGTTTGCGCTTTTGAATTTTCAGCTGCTGACTCGTAACTCTTTGAAGTCCTGCCAACGGATTTTTCCTCTCCCTTCTAGAGAAAAGCGAAAACGTCGAATGGAAGCACATGATTTCGGACGGTGCTCTGCGACCGTAAAGTCCACCAGAAGCTGATGAGGATGACCGAGAACAAGGTGACCTCATCGTTTTGTGCCTTGCGTTGGAAAGTCGGATCAACTGGCTGTATGATGAAGAAGTACCTGGTGAAAATGGACATTTTTATGCGGAAGCCTCAGTCGAGGTCATAATGGTCATAATTGACATAATCGAGACCTACTTGACGCTAGACGGCAACGACTGGCAGTGGACCCGGTACTTTACGTCCCCTACAAAGGAGGCAAGCGAAGACATCAAATATATCTTCCACACCAAGTTCCGAAGTTGGTTCTGTGGCTAACGATCAGCGAAAGGGAATGTCCATCCTACCACCGAATGTCCGACCCGCTATTACTTTCATCGGAGCTTGCGGTGAACGAGTAGATATACTGTACGAAGTGCCTACCGAATGTTGCCGCCTTGATTAAGAAGTATCCTCCAACGGCAACGAATTCGGCTTCGGCCCAATATGCCAATCACGGGCGTAGCCACAAATGTTCCCTGGAAGGGTGGGGGGGCAACATGGATTTATGTCTGGTCGATCCGTAAGCAAACAAAGGACTCAAAATGTGATCTACACGGACTTAAAGGCTGCTTTCGATCGTATTGACCATAAAATACTGCTGCAGAAAATTTCGCAACTTGGTGCATCTCAGAATTTTACGGAATGGCTCAGTTCATACCCATGTGGTAGAGTTCTATGCGTGCAGCTTGACACCTGCTTCTCTTCTCAGTTTACGAACTTGTCGGGTGTACCACAAGGCGGCAAAATGGGACCGCTTCTGTTTTTGCTGTTTGTGAATGACATTGCTTCGCTGCTTGGGGTTGGACGCAAGCTGATGTATGCTGATGATTTAAAATTATATTAGTAGTTCATTCTATAGACGATTGTAACCGGCTTCAAATGGGGGATGTGTTTGTTGGCTGTTGCAAAAAAGATTGGCTTGTTATCAGCATTAAAAAATGACAAGTGCTGACTTTCCACCGCATCGCCAGTCCGGTTGTTTTCAACTACTAAATAAATGAGCATGTACTCAAAAAAGTCGATCAAGTCAACTGAAGTTTTTGGAGCGTCTTAGTAGAATACGAAACCTAAAAATAAAAAATAAGAAAACTTATCCAATTTAATTCTACTATGTGTCACACATAGTAGAATTAAATTGGATAAGTTTTCTTATTTTTTATTTTTAGGTACGATCAAGTCAATGTTATTTAGGTAAAATCATAGTGTCAGATGATAATTTTAAGGTATGATATCTGGTTTTGGAAAAATGGTTTTTATTTATTTGAAAAAAAAAAATATATAAATTAGCGCACAAAAAAATGCGCCCATATTCATATTCGTACGGGATTCAAATTAGCAGTTTTGATTTCGCAGATGTGGCATAACTTCAAAGATTATTATTTAGTATGGTATCCCTTGGTCATTGCAACTGTCTTTAGTCGTTTTGGAATGCTGTCTACGAGTTTCTTCGTGTATTCGGTGGGAATTTGGTCCCATTCGTTCATCAAGTGCTTTCTAAGATCGTTTTTGTTAGAAATCTGATGGTTTCTAACTTTTTTGTCGAAATATTCCAAACGGTTTTCAATGGGATTGATGTCTGAAGATATTGTGGTGGAGTAGGGGAGAGTAGTCAATAGTGAGACAACAGACAACAGATTTTTGAATCCGTCCCACTGTGCACCGGCACCCAGAGGGGCCCGACGTGCTAGATGGCTCAACTAGGTCTAAAGCGATTTTTGTTATTTTTCAGATAAAAAAATGCGTCCTAAGAGTAGTCTGGGAGGTGGGCGATGAGTAATCCAAGATTTCAACGCGATCTTGCGAAGCTTAAAACAGTACAAACCACCCCGGCTCTAAGTAGCTGACGACGTTGAGGATCGTATAACCAGCCCCGTAAATTTCCCTGTACTCAGCTGGCTGTGAAAGTTCAAGCTTGAAAGTGTAGAACAACCGTCCTGTACTCTAATAATCGATATATCCTATAATCGATAGTTCGATATATCCAAATATTGCTATTAATGCAGTTTGAAAGTTTCAAGGCAGCGTATTATACAGTCGAATGCGCAAAAATGGGGTTTTGGTAGAACTGACACGGCAAAACAAAGCTGCAGAGTGGTTGGGACAATTGGATGGGCTATTCAACCAAATATATGAAAAGTAATGGCTGAAAAGAGAGCAATTTTCACCTCCCATAGCTACAAATTTGAAGTGGTTAATGAGTTGGGATCTCTGGTCGCTTCCGTAGAAATACCAGTTAAACTCCAGGTATGATGCTGGTCTAGCAAGTCAGACATCGCATGATCGAATCTCAACTGAAAGAGGATATAACAGGTAATTGTATCGTAGCACTAGCTACGCAATTTCCTTGTACTCAATTGAATAGTAATACCCTACTAGCATATTAGTTTTTTTTAAGTCGAGAGGGTACAATGAATCAGCCACGTTGCGAGGATCCCGGAAAACGAAATCTGTTCTCCTCAAGAATTCCACCACTGGCACTGTCTGGAATAGAGCGGCTCAACGTGCTGGATTGCTCGACCAAATCGAAGCTGACTTGCGAGTGTCGAAACGTTCAAAGAATTGGCGACGAGTGTCCCAGAACCGAGTGAAGTGGAGACGAGTTCTTGACTTCTACTACTAGCTGACTCGGCAATACGAACTTCGTATTGCCATAAATTAAACTATGTGTACATAAATTGTAAATCTCGGATGCCTTTATCACGATCTCGAGTTTTGCAAATTTCTGAGGAGTTCAACCTTAGATGATTCATTTTGACAGGCATGAAATTATGAATCAATTTACAATTTGCAAAGCATGCATTGATGCAGAATGGATGGCAAATTCAACGGTTCACACAACGGAAGGTAGTACAAAGCTAGTTTCACAAATGTTTTCGAAGAACAACTTGAATAGAAGTGGGCTCAGGTTTCTTCCCTGTGGTACTCCGGAATTGCTACAAAACGTCGAAGAGACATAGGAACCGAGTCTTGCGCGAAGAGTTCTTCTACCAAGTACAAGTTTAACCTTACGGACACGAATCTTTGTGCATTGATTTGATGGTTTTGAAATATGACAAATACAATCCGAAAGCAGAACGTTAACCATCAAGGTTATTTGTCACTTAGTGTGACGTGAACCGTCTCAGTTTCAACCCGGAGAAGTGCTCAGCAATTACATTTTCCAAGATTAAAGAACCGATCATGGTTATTTATGAGCTCGAAGGCACAACAACCTTGAACATGTTTCGCATAATAAAAAATTGAGTATTCTCTTAGATTCGTAGTTATTAGTACTAGACACGATTTAGTGCTAATATGGATCATAAATTGTGCAACATAGTAGAGTTCGCGTTGGTTACCATCTATCAACCAACTCCAATCGATGTTGTCAAGCATAAGCTGAATCATCTTTCCACCAACAGAATGAAATGATTTTATGGGTTACGAATCGTGCCCATCCGTGTGAGACTTTGTTTATTGACACTCCAATCTAATGACGGTCTGGTTAATGTCAGTGTGAGCAATTCATGCCACTTAGCTAGTTGAACTTTTCTGTAGCTAACCGCTCGGTTCAGCTCGGTTGGAGCTGCTGATGAAATCGCCAAAAATGTAAAATGCAGTAGCTTATCTATAATAAAAGTCAGGTTATCAAATGTAGATTGTCAGATTATATTTTTATTTTGACAAACAAAAGATCTATGCCGTTTTCTACAAAATAGAGACCAATCTTTTTGAAGCAAAAAGCATCAAATTAAGTAAGTAAATGACACAAAATGCTTTATTGCGTGAAACATAATTAGAAAAGCTGACTTTATTTTTTTTACGTCTCGTGTGTTTTACGAAAATGAATTACATTAAAAGTTTCCACCGCTTTTTGCCCGGAAAAAGGTCACGCTTGTGATGTGCATTCTATAGAGCAATGCTGTAGTATAAAATCGCACTAGCTGAACGTTCCAGCAGTACTGCGCGGTATATTAATATTGCACATACCAAAATGATATCACACTGCAGAGAAACTATTTGCTAAAATATGCACAAGCCATATACCTGACTTTAAAGATTCATGTGCGCTTGATGTTTGTCTGCATTGCCTTCGCATGAGGGTGTTTTAAAAGGTAAGTCACTTTTTAAGTTATATTTTGTTTAACCCGAAAATTGTTGGTAAACACTGATTTATATTCCCAATATGAAAAAAATAGTCTTTGATGTACCTAAATCCGCAAAAGTTTCAATTCAGTGAGAGAGAAAACTTTAAAAAAACTTTTTCAATACGAAACACTTGAACAACTTGAACCCAGCTGGTACTCGACAGTATTCAAGACAATCTGAAAGTTTGTATCTTGTCTTACCCCGTGTTCATTCCCCGTGCAAGTCGAAGAACAACTTGCAGGAAATAAAAACTGGAACGTACAAGCTAAGCGACACACTTGTGAATCCTTTTTCCATTACGATAGAAATAGCTTCCTGTTCAATGTTGTGCAAAAGTCGATTTCACTTTTCCCTTGAACGAACGGACGAACGAACGTCCGGCCGGCAGAAATGGTCAACTATTTTTCCCGAGTCCGGCTGTCAACTCAAACATATGTTTGAGAACTCAAACACTCTTCTCGACAGTGTATTGATTCAATTTTTTTCAACGACGTCGATCTAACTTTAAAAAGATTTTATCTTGAAACACTCGAAAAAACTTTCTTAGCTTAGAAGAATTTTTGCACATTTCTAAACTATTCAAGTATAAAGCAAAATTGATTTCGGTAAAATGTTACTGTAGACAAAGTTTTGAATGCGAATGCCTTTCACATTTTTGACCATTCAGTGATTTCGGGCTCCTGACCTGCCGCTACTTTCGTTCGACGGCACTGCAAAATATCTAAGAAGTGGGCCTTATTCCCGGCAATGCTTCTTGAGAGCGTTTTCCCGATCACAAGTCATGATTCGTGAATCGTGACAACCGGAACTTTTTGCAATTACGCATGGTTGAAGCCAATCGGAACTGCCTTTCGTTTGTCTGTCTGTCTGCCTGTCTGGCTATCAGGCGTGACGAACTTGCTAAAAATTGCACAACCTTCCGATGCTGGAAAGAGTTGTTCATATTTTCACAATTTGTTTGCCGTGCCGTTTAACTTGTACCATTTCGCCCGTGCTTCATTCGATGGCTAGACTCTGGGCAGACGGCCAAAGTTGCGCTTTGTCAAAAAAAAGGGGACGGGAAAAGAACGGAAGAAGGGCGTGGCTCTTCCGGTACAAAACTTGATAGCCGCCCGGGATGGAACTGGATGCAATCGGAAGTTGAACGGTCAGAGTACAATTCCATTCAATACTTGCAAAGCATCATTGCTCAGAGGGAAAAAACTTGTCTGTGACATGTTTTAGAATGAGATAGCAACTATTGAACTAACAATAAGTAAAGAAGGTCGTTTAGACAATCTTTCGACAGGATACTTTATCGTTTTTTAACCGTTGGTGGTTATTACCAAATGTATGTGATCATGCTAGAAATCTCCTAGGAAATTTTTCTGATCCTTTAAACATCGCTTATTTTAAATCGAAACGCACGATAAAATGTACCCGTTATGGTAGTCCCTTCTTCTCCCGCTTTAGTCGAGCAAAATCATTAGCCCAATCCTATGCATTTCGTCCATCACGATAGTCGTCCGGCCCTGAAGTCGGGGATCGGCATAGTGAGTTTTCAGCATCCCTTCTCCGGCAAGTATCGAGAAAGCGTTCATCGGAACTTTCTGAATTGATTTCATCTTCAGGTTGTAAATTTCGTTCTGCCCACCTCCAACTGTACTACCAGAATGTTGGCGGTATGAATACGTCTGTTGCCGAGTACTTTATTGTCTATTCATACGAATCATTCGACGCCATCGTTCTTCCGGAGACTTGACTCAGTGACTGTACCTTGTCTTAATAAATATTCGGAGACTACTACGTAGTTTTCTGAACCGATCGAGGCACCTAAAACAATTCCAGATACCACGGCGGTGGGGTGTTAATTGATGTTCACCAACGTGTCAAGGCACAAATCGTGGAGAATAGTTCTAGGACTGATAAACAATGCATACTTAAGCATACGAGCCAGCGCAGTAATGCGAGAGAAAGCTGAAAACAGAGGCACACTCGTTTTGGAGATACATCAATGAGAAAAGGAAAGAATCTGGTCTGCCTTCAGCAATGCAGTACAGAGACCAATCGGGAACAAATGCAGATAAAAATTGTAAGCTTTTCTTCAAGAAATTTTACATTCCTGAAAAATGTGCTGCCAAATCTGCTTGATCGGTAATAACGTTCCGATCTAAAACGATCTAAAAAGCGATCACCGAAATAAAACCCTTTACTATTTTTTTCAAAAAATGCAGGTTTGCTTGCTTTAAAATTTGTCTATTTCTGTCGCTAGAGAAAAATGACGCTCATGGTTTCGGTTCACAAGAAAGGTGATAAAAAACACATCGATAATTATCGAGGTATCGCTGCGTTCAGTGCGTCATCCAAGCTATTCGAAAAAGTAATTTGGGGACCAGAGTTCTACCATTGTAAGCAGTTTGCGAGGTCAAAAAAGTAGTTGGCTCAAATAATTTTGAAAATAGTGAAGCAACTACGCTTGACGCTTTGTTCGTACTGCCAGCTGCACCACGAGGGGAAGAAGTTGGGCAGTGCGGTAACAACGCATTAAAGAAATGCCGAGAGTATTACGTGCCCACGCATCATATTTTCGTGGAATTCTGAGCAGCATACGGTACAGTTGAACGCGAACAACTAGGGCAGATAATGCACGAGTAATGCCGGCGACCGGGCTTCGAAACGAGAGGAACGATTTTCAGCAACAGTATCCAACTGCTAGGCTTTGCAGATGACTTCGACATTATTACTTACTAGCAGTGTTGGGCACCGCTAATTCGCTAATTCGCTAACCGACCAATCGAGAAACGCTAGTTGTACTTTATAATTTATACTCAGACTAGCCGAATTGTTGCTGGGCCATGATTCCAAATGAAGTGCCGCTGTTTATTTTAAAATTAATAAACTGTAAAGCATTTTATCCATTATAATAGGTTTTGATCTTAGGTAAATTAAGAAAAGCCATGTAATAAATGTAAATTACAAATAATTTGTACAGCGATAGATTACAATGCAAGTTATTGCGATATGTTTAAAAATAAACAGTAACTGTTAATTTGCAGTTTGCGATTAGTGATTAGCGAAATTTCCACGATTATCGAGCAAATTGTATCGGTTAGCGAATTAGCGAATTAGCGGTGCCCAACACTGCTTACTAGAAACCTTGGTACGGTGGAGGCAATCTACGCCAGACTAATAACGGAGGCTTGGAGGATAGGGTTACAAATCAATACGTCGAAAACCAAATCTATGGTAGGAAGAGGCTCCAGGGAAAGCAACGTTTGCCTCCCACGGACAGTGCCAGTGGAATTCGAGCCTACTTTTCCCTCCGCAAGACGATTTGATCATGGAGCATACGCCGCCGTACAAAGCTGACGATGTACAAAACGTTAATCAGACTGGTAGTTCTCTACAGACTTGAGACAGTAACTTTGCTTATGGAAGACATACGTGCACTAGCCTTTTTTGAAGGAAAGGTGTTGCGGACTATTTTTGGCGAAGTACAAACGGAAAGCGGAGAGTGGCGGAGGCGTATGAATCACGAGCTACAGGCACTGCGTGGAGAGATTCCTATCGTACACCTGGCGAAAATTGGGAGACTACGGTGGGCTGGCCACGTCACGTCTGGATGCCGGACGACTGTGTAGTGAAATCCGTTCTCTTCAAGAACCCCACCAACACTAGGAATAGTGGATCCCAACGTACTAGATGGCTCGACCAGGTTGAAGCCGATTTGCGTGTGTCGAGACGCTCAACGAAATTGGCGACGAGTAGCCCAGAATCGAGTACAATGGAGAGGAATTCTTGATACGGCAAAAGCCACCCCGAATCTCGGCTTGTAAAGAAAAGTAAAGGTACTGTACGTGCCACCAAGGAGGTCGGACATTAAGCATAATGGAGGATAGGCATACTAGACGATAGGTATAATTGACGTTAGGAGCTGGTACCGAATGGCCAAAACACAAATGGCTGAATAACAAATAGTTGAATTACAAATGGCCGAATTGCAACAACTGGCCGAACCACGAAAAGTCGAACTCCTTTTTGGCTGACTCCCGAAAGGTTCATGTAAAGACGCATATTCTCAAAATGCCCACCAGGACAGTCGATTATTTTTCATAGTTTGCATACCATTTGTTCCAGTTCTTCCAATGTTTGCTCTTCACTAAAAATACATTCTATTTCTCTCCATGAATTTGGAACGTTCTCCTGAAGAACCCCAGTAAGGTACGGGACCTATTTACCATGTCAGTAGCAAATGTTTCCTAGATAATTCAGGACGAGATAGTCTCAGGTCGCGAGCAATGCTCGAAAAAATTGACAGCCCCGCATGAAGGCAAATATAAAACGCATCCAACGCATACAGTTCAACACCTGGTAGTATTCTTGCATCTGTCAGCCCATGGACATGACTACTGAACTGCTAACAGTGTTTGTCTTTCTCAGTATTCTATCCTTCAATTCATTCATGAAGTGTAGTTTAGTTTTCCTACCACAAAACCATGCTGAAGGAAATTAATTAAAACTTCGGATCAATGTTTACGTTTACGAGAATAAATTATTGTAGAGAATAACACAAACATGAACGCAAGTGATTCCCTTAAAACGTTGGTTTCAGGTTGACTATGCTGAGTTCATTTCATCTGTACTAGAAACGGCAAAGAATGAGCAGTCTATTGGAGTATTGGCAATTCAGGTGTATTGCATAAGTTAAATATGAGATTTCTAAGTATTAGTCGAGAGTGTTCGACGGTGACCCACCGTCGGAAGCATCAGCCACTGCGGGGAGGTGCCCTATTCCCCTCCTGCAGAATCCACTTCTATTTAGATGCATGCAGTATCCTAGGTTTGTTGACTAGTAGGGATTTCCTTAGTCCGAACGAGCGGAGAAGTAGCGAATACCGACAGAATGTTCCCAATATTTATGCAGATTGAAAGGCGAGAATATTTTCGGCCATTCATGTTTCGGTCACTTGTAATTCGGCCATTTGTGATTCGGCCATTCGTAGGTAATACGATCAAAAGACAACACCCTCCTTCGCGTGAAACTTGTTGATGAATCCCTGGCAGGCACTTCGCACTGTATATATATCCATTCACCAAAAGCCCTGAAGGAAGCACCGTTGCTTCGAGTGTGATTTTTACGGTGGGGAAATTCGACCATTTGCCGACGAGCCGATGTGAGGACAAGGGAAAAGTAACAAAAGTCGGTAGATCTAGGGAAGCGAATAAACCTAGACAGAGATGCCCTGCATCATTTACTAGACACAGTAAATATTCGTGGTCTTCAACCTGCACAAATGTTTGGGATCCCAAGTAACAATTCCAAGTTTTATTACGTTCGTATAGTGGTTTTCATGACCAATTTCATGAAACCGATAATAAAACTATCAGCTCCACCAGAACTTTCTGAGGACCGCTATAAAACCGATTTCTGACCAAGTGACCCACTCCTCAGAATGTTTTCATAACCTCTACAAGAATCAGGTTATAAACTCAAGTAGTCGTATCACGCTCTGCTGAAAGCAGCAATAAAACCGATTAAGCTTTCGCTGCTTGACAACCACCGCCATAATTTAAAAAAGCTTAACGCTTTTCGCTCTTGCAAAAGCTAAATATCAGTTCGCTGGCTTTGTCAACTTGAAATATATCCGTAAGCAAAAAAATTAAAGTTTTACTGACAGATAATTTTGATCGATTTGGTTTATAACGACCATAATAAAATATCCCATAGAATATTTAATAAATTTTAAGCAATTCCGTTGGTTTGCAGCATGGACGCATTTAATTTCATTCGGCAATTTTCGAAAACTGGTAGTTGGAATAAAATAAAAATATTTAGTTAGTCAAGCTCAATTTCTAGCAAAATCGATTTAGTTGCTTCCTATGACAGGAAAACCGATTGATAATAACTTTCTTTCTGCAAAACACTTTGCTTTGATGAATTTTTGTTTGCGAGCTAAAACAAAATGCTAGAATATGGCAATATGCCCTCGCATAAAAAACGGTTTTGGTGTTGAACTTTGGTATTCTTTATAATAGCAGCAAAAAAACTGTTTGGTCAGGGTGTTACCGTTTTGATAGGTCTATAAAACTAGCAGATTTATAGCGGTTTAACAAGCAACCGTGATAAGATCAATTTTGATTGGTGCGCCATTTTGTATTGCTACGCCACAAGTTTATAAGAGACGTGGTGCAGCCAACCAGTTTTAACGTGGTAATATAAGGAACCATAATAAATTTGCTTTATTAACAGTTTTATTATGGTTTTCTAGCTAGCTATAAGTGTGTTTAGACTCGTATCTTCTTGGTATTGCACAATAAAACCAGAGATAATGATTAATACCGCAATAAACCCTTTATAAAATTCAAGTAAAACCAAGTGGTATTAGAATTGTTACTTGGGATATGATGTCCTTACTCGCTGCCGCTCGTTCAGTCTCAACTGAGGGATAATCCCCAAAAGTCAGTAAACTAAGGAAAATGCATGCACCTAAATAAAAGTGGAACCGTCGGATCCCCGGCGAATACGTGCGGCCTGCGGCTGTCTCGTAATGAACCATTTAGGAAACATTGGCTACTGACACGGTAAATAGCAGCTTAAGGGTCTTCAAGAGAACGTTTCTAATTCACGGAGAGAAATATTTGAGAAAATCAATTTAAAATGTATAATTAACTCACAAAATGAACAACAAATATTTTGTTGACGTAGTTGTGCTGTTATTAAGGTGCAATTAGTCGTCATCGATTCTGCCAATTTCAAAAGCAGTTTTTTTGTTTGAAACAAAAATTCTGTTTATGAAAATATATTCGCTGTGTTCAGATTGGCAAGAAAAATGCAGTACACTGAAGGCGCTTTTTACGCGAATTTCGGAATTTACGCGGTTTTTTTACGCGAATTTCGGAATTTACGCGGTTTTTTTTATCCGATTTTCGGAATTTACGCGGTTTCTTTTACGCGAATTTCGGAATTTACGCGAATTTCGGAATTTACGTGAATTTCGGAATTTACGCGAATTTCGGATTTTACGCGGTTTTTTACGCGATTTTCGGATCTTACGCGGTTTTTTACGCGAATTTCGGAATTTACGCTGTTTTTTACGCGAATTTCGGAATTTAGGCGGTTTCTTTTACGCGAATTTACGCGGTTTTTTTACGAGAATTTCGGAATTTACGCGAATTTCGGATTTTACGCGTTTTTTTTTGTACGCGATTTTCGGAATTTACGCGGTTTTTTACGCGAATTTCAGAATTTACGCGTTTTCTTTTACGCGAATTTCGGAATTTACGTGAATTTCGGAATTTACGCGAATTTCGGATTTTACGCGGTTTTTTTACGCGATTTTCGGAATTTACGCGGTTTTTTACGCGAATTTCGGAATTTACGCGAATTTCGGACTTTACGCGGTTTTTTACGCGAATTTCGGAATTTACGCTGCTTTTTACGCGAATTTCGGAATTTACGCTGCTTTTTACGCGAATTTCGGAATTTAGGCGGTTTCTTTTACGCGAATTTACGCGGTTTTTTTACGAGAATTTCGGAATTTACGCGAATTTCGGATTTTACGCGTTTTTTTTTGTACGCAATTTTCGGAATTTACGCGGTTTTTTACGCGAATTTCGGGATTTACGCGTTTTTTACGCGAATTTCAGAATTTACGCGTTTTTTTTTTACGCGAATTTCGGAATTTACGCGGTTTTTTAACGCGATTTTCGGTATTTACGCGTTTTTTTTACGCGAATTTCGAAATTTACGCTTTTTTACGCGAATTTCGGAATTTACGCGGTTTTTTTTTACGCGAATTTCGGAATTTACGCGGTTTTTCTACGCGAATTTCGGAATTTACGCGGTTTTTTTTACGCGAATTTCGGAATTTACGCGGTTTTTTATGCGAATTTCAGGATTTACGCGTTTTCCTTTACGCGAATTTCGGAATTTACGCGGATGTGCTCACGAATATTTTTTCGCGTAGTTTTTTTACGCGAAATTTTGTTTTTTTGTTGCGAATTTCGGAATTTACGCGGTTTTTTTACGCGATTTTCGGAATTTACGCGTTTTTTTTACGCGAATTTCGGAATTCACGCTTTTTTTACGCGAATTTCGGAATTTACGCGGTTGTTTTTACGCGAATTTCGGAATTTACCCGGTATTTTTTACGCGAATTTCGGAATTTACGCAGTTTTTTACGCGAATTTCGGATTTTACGCGGTTTTTTTACGCAATTTTCGCGGTTTTGATTTACGCGGGACGTATCCCTCGCGTAAAAAGCGACTTGAGTGTATTTACATTTTTATAAACAGAATCCCGCTTTTGGGCCGAAAAACTGCATCCGAAATTGGACTTTCCGACGAAAAGTTAATGACTGCTGGTTTCCCGTTAAATGCTAAACAAAGGCGTTCTTGAAGAATGTTTTTGTTATTCGACCATTTGTGCTTCGACCATTCGCCTCCTTCAATCCCCTGCAACATATCATAAAGTAGTTCTCGCTCACAGATGCTTAAGTCTGATAACCGCGCTCCTCGCTTGAAACAACTAAGTGCACCCAAACTGAGTAACGACGACCTTCCGGATGACACGGCATTGATAGAATTTACCGTGAGAAAAACAACATTTCAGCCTTCAATGGCCTACATTTGAGCCAGCCTTTCACGTTGCACTCCTGCTGCTGGCTGGGATTATCATCAATGAGTGAGTGCAAGCTGCGTTCTGTTCCGTTGCTCTTCCTTCCGAAGCCATCAACCGCACAAACACTTCTCGATTCAATTTACAAACCACCTCCACGGACCATCGGTTTGATCCTGCTGCTCAACGGGAAAGGGAGGCAAGGAAGGGCTAGTAATGGCCAACGGACACGCAACCAAAACCTCTCTTTTGACACGATGCTGTTGAGAACGTAGTTTTCAAGCATCATCATGCTTTTTCGCATGTGAGTGAACCTTCTGCTTCTTCCTCTGCTGCTGTTGGAAATGTGGCGTCGGAAATGAAAACCGACTGCTATCGTATATTTCCTACCTTGCGTGTCATTCATTGGGTTGCCGCTTGCCTTGTGAGGAAAAGTCCTTGTGTCTACATGTGGGTGGGCAAGCACTAAAATTCGAATACGTAAACTTGCTCAACTCCGGTTGTCCAATGTCAGTTTCGCTCCGGCGAGTGGATTCAGATTAGAGTCGGATTAGTTTATGCGATGTACAGGGTGGAACCGGAACAGGATTATAAAGGCTTTTCACCAGGCAGGAGGGCCCGGCACAGTGTTAGTGCCTTGAAGTGGTGTGTAACCTATTGCCAGCAAAAGTTTGCCTTCCTGCCCATATGGGGGATGCTTGATCTTGTTCCGTTCCCGAAGGAAGGCACTTGATTGTGGAAATTATGCCGAGAACGAGAAAGCGAGCGAATTGCAGTTGAATTTGAATGAAAAGGCTACCACTAATCCGGGCGGCTAACGAATGTGTCCAAAGCAGGTTTTTAGTACGCTTGAGTTTATGTTCGGGGATTAATGGCTACTTCATGACGGCTCAATAATCGTTATTCAGCTATGTTTCTTCATAGTTGGACAATGCATGGCAGTGAGTTGGTCGGTTTGCTATTGTGTGTATGGCAAGGCAGGAACAATGAAATCAATCACTTGATGAATAAAATGCGGAAAAAGCAAAGTCACCTAACATTAACTTAATTATCATGATTATTTTCAACTATTGTGAATGATGTATATTACTGACGAGTAGTCGCTTTCAGCCTAATTATTTACTATGAAATTGAAGCGTGCAAGTGGCAGTAACCATAATCGAACGTCTGATCAAAGTACTGAAATAATTTACAATCACGAATCAATATCATGTATGAAGGCACGTCCACTTACCACTGACCATGTACCCAGCCAAGAGCCCGCGTAAGGCACAAATAACAAAACATGGCAACATTTCGCCCGACAAATGAGACAGCTTACAAATTGATGAGGCTTATTATGAAGCTAACATACTGCTGTTCTACCGAGCGCAGGACTCGAAAGCGGGAAGTTCGGCAGACAAACGGCAAACCTATCGCCGACCGGGCCGTGGGAGCTGGAAAGGGGACGGCTCGGTTTCGCGAATCGCTTCCGTGCCGCGTCGGGTGCTTCGAAAGAAACGTACAATGTTTACCTCGCGTGATAAAACCCACCAAAAGGAAGGCAAAGATAAATGTGCTCTACTCGTGCCGTACCTATAGGTAGCGACAGTAACGCTGCTGGCACCACCCGAAGGCTTGGGAGCTTTTAATGACCGTTTCAGAGGGCGGGCGGTGTCAGTGCATCCTTCGTCCAGCGGAGATATTTCAACCGGTAGTCGTTATCGTTCATCCACCCAACAGCGATGGCGATGTGGTGGTTTTTAGTGCTGAAGGTGATGATCGAGCGAGCGGAATCGCATAACTGCACGAATGGAGGTCATCGAAGGGTTGTATTTTGAGCATAGAACAAGTGCCTGCTAAAAACTGGATGAGTTTAATAACACGCTATTGTTTATTGCAGCTGGAAGCGCAGTTAATGAGAAATTAACAAAAACTTGCCAAGTTCAATAGAAGGTCTGTTTGTACGGGCGGTTCTATTGCACAGAACAGCTCTCTATTGTTCGTTCTAAAGATTTGAAATTTACAATACTTTTTGTTTCGAGTTCCGGTCTTGCCGTATGCTCGTATGCACCTTTTCAATAAACAAATTTCCACTAGAACGCTACTCTAACTTTCAAGCTATTTGATATAGTAATATTTGGCTATTTGTTGATTTGCAATCATTCTTCAGTAAAAAACTGTACAGTTTGCCAATTTTTATTGTTAAAATCTAGAAATTTACGACTTAAAATATGTTTTTGGCTAGTCATGTGGAGCGTGCACAAAAATCATGCGGAGCGTGCACAACAAAACTTCGTTAGGTTACTATTAGGTTACTGGAACTGGGACACTGGTACTGGGACTGGGATACCGGGACTGGGACACTTAAATTAAGACACTGAGACATTGAAACTGGGAATGAAGAAGAAAAGACACGTTCAATGATGACGAAAAGACACAGAAATAGCAACGAAATACTCCAAAAATAGCAAAAGGCTACCTAAAAAGGGACAAATAATGCCAAAAACAGGCGACAAAACTGGGATACTGGAGCTGGGATTCTTAAACTGGGACATTGAGACTGAGTCACTGGGATTAAGACACTGGGACTGGGACATCGGCACTATGATACTGGACCTGGATGATGAAGAAAGGATAAGGTAATCGAAAAGACGCAAAAATAGAAACAAAATACGACGAAAACGGCAAAAACCCGCCGAAAAAAACGACCAATAATGCCATAAACAGACGACGAAATTGAGGGACAGCACTGAGACTGGTTGATTGGGACTGGGATATTGGGCCATTCGGATACAGAAACTGTGACACTGGAAGGGACACTAGGACACCGGTACCAGGACACCGGGACTGGGACATTGGAACTGGGGATGACGAAGAAATGACAAATATGAGACGACAAAATATGACTAAAAGCCGCTGAAAAAAAAAACAAGACGACCAAAATACGATAAAAAGATGGCAAAAAGGCCACGGAAAGGTGAGAAATACGACAGCGAGATGACAAAAAGACGGCTCTGAAAGTGGTTGATTGAGACCGTCACATTGGGACACTGGGATTGGAATACTAAGACTGAGACCTTGGAACTGGGTCTGGAAGAGAGATGACATGGTGACGTATATGAAGTAAGGACAACAAAGAGATGACAAAAAGGGGGCACTGAGACTGGTTGATTGGATTACTGGGACTGGGACCGGGCCATTAGGATACTTGAACTGGGACACTGAGGCTGAGTCACTGGAACTGGAACTGGGACTGGGACAGAGAGTTGATATAAAAGTGACGTATATGAAAGAGGGACAACAAATATATGACAGAAAGACGGCACTGAGACTGGGACTGGGACAAATGTTCCTAAGTTTTGACTGAAAAATTAACGATTAGCGATTGCGACGCACATGACCTGCCGTTACTTTTTCGTCCATAGCTTAAAAAATGCTAAATAATTATTTTTGCACCTGAAATACGGATAATAAGCAGTGATTCCAGATCTACGGATTTAGGAATTTTCTGCGGATCTAGTACTCGTACTGACGAATTTTCATAAACTCACGGAAATAGTTGAAAACTTCTTTTTGACAGCAAAAAAATGCCAACAAACTAACGAAGAGATAACAAAAAATACGTTGAAAGGCTCGCGATGGAAAGATGACAAAAAAACGTAGAAATACCAACAAAGCGTCCAACGAGCCGTCGAAAAAAGCGGTAAAAAATGCCAAAAACAGACAACAAAATGGCAAAAAGTTCGTGAAAAGACAACAAACACGACACAGCTCATAAATATTATTATTATTTGTTTATTAATTTAAAATTCATCTGACTGTATGTCTTAATGAAAGTATAGCAGCATAATGTCTAATATTCTAAAAGCTACACAATAATATTTTTTGCAAAAATTTATGAGACGGCACGCCAAAGTCGAACAAATCCTCCACTCTGCAAAAGGTACGCACGCTGAAGGCCAACGGTTCGTTAAATCCAAACGCCGTTCGATGGAAGCTGAGCTGGAGCAGACCAGTAGATCGAAGGGTACGTTGCACGGCACGGAAGTTAAGCTGCGATAGAATTCTCGGGCTGTCGAATTCACCATTAATCACCTTAGCTACAAACATCGCTTGCTCGATCTTTCTGCGTCGTTCAAGTGTGTCAATGCCAAGAAGGCGGCAGCGGTCGGGATACGGGGGCAAATTCACTGGATCACGCCAAGGTAGGTCTCGTAGCGCGAACCGGATAAACCGTTTTTGTACCCATTCAATTCTCAAGTTCCATACAAGCTGTTGAGGACACCACACTAAACTAGCGTATTCGAGTAGCGGACGCACCAGTGAACAATATAAGGCCTTCAGGCAATAAGGATCGTTGAAATTCCGAGCAATTTTCGAGATAAAGCCGAGCTGACGTGTTGCCTTAGTGATGACATTAGTGCGATGTAAATTGAAGGAGAGCTTGGTATCCAGCAAAACACATAGGTCGCTAACGTGATCAACTCTTGCTAGTTGCTGGTTATCGATTTGATACTGGAACACTATTGGGTTTACTGTACGGTGAAACGTAATAACATGGCATTTGGCGATACTAACAAGTAGCCAGTTATTACGGCACCAGCATACGAAGACGTTCAGCAGCTCTTGTAGTCGGTGACAGTCTTCAATGGAACGTACGGGCAGATAAAGTTTCAAATCATCGGCATATACAAGTTTTACGCCAACGCCCAACAACAAAGTAACATCGTTGAAAAATAATGCGAATAACAGAGGCCCCATGTTACTACCTTGTGGGACACCAGAATTGTTGGTAAACTCAGTAGAGCAGCGGTTGTTGAGTTTTACCCGCAGAACTCTATTGCGCAAGTACGAACTCAGCCATACAGTAAACTTCTGTGACGCACCAAGCCGCGAGATTTTCTTTAACAGTATGCCATGGTCTATTCGATCGAACGCCGCTTTCAAGTCAGTATAGATTGCATCGACTTGAGCCCTCTGTTCCATGTGTGTAATGCATGTAGACGTAAAATCGAGGAGATTCGTGCAAACAGATCGGCCAGGCATGAATCCGTGTTGATCGGTGGAGATATAATTTTTTGTTCGGGACAAAACGATAGTGCTTACAATTATTTCGAATAGCTTCGAAGCAGCAGAGAGGCTTGTTATGCCACGATAGTTCCTTACATTCCGACGATCACCACTTTTGAATACCGGGAACATAAAAGACTGCTTCCAGATAGTAGGAAACGCACCTTGCTCAAACGATTTGTTGAATATACACCGCAAGGGATCAGCCAGCACAGGTGCACATCGAGCAATAACGACAGATGGAATACCATCCGGTCCAGCAGAGAACGACTGTTTTAACTTTTTTGCAGCAGCTAAAACCATATCAGTAGTAATATGGCGACGTATATGAGAAAAAAACAACAAAATGATAACAAAAGGGCGTCTAAAACACGACTTTAAGACGACGAAAAGACGACGAAAGAGCATCGAAAAAAACATAGAATGAAATAGTGAGTGTAAAGACGATGATAAAACGCCAAAAAACATCAAAGGAACGCCAAAAAATGCCAAAAAAGACAATTGAAAACGACGTAAAGTCTATAAATAGAGTCTGTAGAAAAGACGATGAAGAGCCGACAAAAAGACTACAAACTATCAACCAAAAACGCCACAAAAATGACAGCAAATCGCTGAAAAGAACTAAACCAATAAAAATTCGAAGGATAAATATTCCAGAAAGCCAAATGTTAAAAAGTACGAAACACGACTAACAGTCGTTTAAAGTTAACAAAACATCGACAAAAAGACAACTACAGAGTATACATAACAAAAATGAAGCAGAAAAATTAAAGGCAAAACACGAAAAAACCAAATAGAGTAAAATGAAAGATGAGAGACGGAAAAATAAAGACGAAAGGCGCATGATGAAAGATCGAAAAGGAAAGTCCAGACCAGGCATCCTTAAATAATTAAGGTCAAATCTAGAATGTATCATGAACTGATTAGATTCATACAAGTATTCATTTCCTTCAAATTTAATCATGAACAATACTTATAAAACAAATAAGAATAAAGAAGAGGAGGGACGATTGAATCCATCTATCATTTATCTTGTAGACGGCTAGGACAACTGCACAATTCCAAGGAATCAAGTGGAACCAGAGATGATACCTAATTCCATTCAACTCCTTGACATCAAGGGGTAGGAAGAAAGCGTACCAAACGCTTTCCGTATAGATATTGTTTTATTGACAGTCGTTGGGAGTATCATTGTTAATAAAGGTTAACTGCTACTCCGGGACCTCGGGGATGAACTAATGGCATTTAGATCAAAGGCCAGGTTGCAAAGGCCAAGGATATCGCGCCTTATTTTGCTAGCTGAAAATCGATTAAAAACACCAACTATCAAAACTATTAGTTTAAATAATATGTAGATAATGTTTGAAAATAAATCCTCATCGTTCAAAATGGTTTGCCTAAAACTACAGCTGGAGATCACACAATCCCGAAACTCCTAGCTCCGTTACTCAATTACGAATTTTTCCGGATACGGTCAAGTGGAGGCGTTATTAGGTAAGGGCTTTGGATGGCAGAGCTATGTTGGACGCTTCTTCCTAGTTGCCTTTCCCATTTCATACCCGAAATTCATCCGCGTGTTTCACAACCGGATCCGTTGCACAACCGGGGACAATCCCTTACTAATATATGAAAAAGAAGTAAACATCGACATTACTTTACACTTTTGATCGAAACTAACGTACACTTAATACTAACAAACCTTAAAAAATGAAGCTCAAATGTCGGTTGAACTTTCATTTGTACTCAAATTTGATTGAATTCCGCTTCTTCCTTAGTTCTGCAACAAAGGTGACAAAGGTGACAAAGACTCAGATGGTAAAACTACGGACTTTTCTTCAGCAAAACCTGGCAATGCTGGCGCGTTCTATTTCGGAGGTTTATGGGAAGTAGCAGGCAGGTCAAGCAAAAGCAAGATATGTAAGATACAGTAGGGTAAGGTGGTGCAGAATGCACCGCTTAAGAAAAACATCATTTTGCAGAGCAACCGCGTGTTTGTTCCACGTTTTTCAACTTCTAGAAGACTTTGGGATCTTTTTTACACTTACTCCTGGTGAAATTTCCTAACAAAAACCAGTATTTTTTGTTATTTTTGACGATTTTTGGCAAGAGTCAAAATCATTATGTGAGGCAGAACGCCAAAGCCCGTGGACAAAACGCACCAAGTTTGCCCAGCTAGGCGTTAAACGCAACCAAAAAATTTACCATTCAATCACGTGTTGTATAAACTCCTAAAACTAGGCTGTCGAAATGGCGAAAACGTTCGTTATAGCGTTTGTTACAAACGCTTGTTTGCTGGGATACAATGGGTTCATATCTCAACATAATTGGCAATAAAATTTAATCATCTACTTTTCTCCAACTGATGTGTGATGCAATATTGTAAGTTAAACAATGTACAATTAGGTTTAAGGCAAATTCTAAGTCCTATACAATACATAATATTGCTACATTTTTAATAAATAATTCGAAACAAAAGATATACTGCAAATAAAAAATATTTTATAACTGTTCGATCCCGCTGTGATGCATTCTACCCCTGTTTTGTATTCTACCCCTGTTTTGCTTAAGAGAAAACCGTGATTTCTTACATGTGGAATGAGATCGTGGATAATCGCTTGATTTTATTGGATGTGGCTATGTTTGATGCTTTTACATTCTACACAATTATGAATTAGCGTGTTTTACACCAAAATAAAATGCGCATTCATAATTTTACCAAATAGTTTCCGCATTTTTAAGTAATTAATAGCATGGGCCATTCTACCCCCCGGTGCGTTCTGGACAGTCTTACCCTATTGACGCAGGTAGAAAGATGGCTTAATTCGAGAACTCTGACAGAGATCTAAAAATCCGATTAGCGTATCTTTGCAGAGCGGTTACCAGATCCAGTTTTTTGGCATTCCTTATAACTGTGCTGTGCTAACGTCCTCCGGTGTCAGTCCCAGAGGGACAGCTATTCGTCTAAGGGAGAAAACCTACCACCGATCGAGTGGAATATGGGAAGAAAACAGTACAACAGTTGCATTCTGGAACCGATGGAGTTCTTAGGGTGGTCGTTGAAAATAGGAGCGTAGTAGCAGAGGAGACCATTTGAATGAATTTGCGTGCTATCTTCTTCACCCGTTTAAGCCAACTCCCAATAAAGCCAGGCTAAAAGTAAATTTGGACGCATAGAACAATCTATAACCCGGGACTGGAGGGTCGCAGAAAACCCCATAAATGACTGGATTGCAGTATTTTTATTCTGTTTTAAATTTCGCAGTGTTACATTATTGCACTTCTCGGGTTGAAGATGCGACCGAATCAGCATGCTTCTTCTGCTTTGAACGCATTTCTTTAGCACTGTTGACTGCTGTCTCCCCGGTTCGCCGAAGTCGTTGTTTGACAATTGCCCAAAATTTTTCAATAAGGCGGAACTCCGGACAATTTGGAGAGGTTATCTCTTTTGGCACGAAATCGACATCATTAACGACAAGATCGTCAGAGTCCATTTATGGCAGTCAGTATGGCACCGAATATCACCCTTTCCCTTTCCTTCTTCAGTGTACCAACATGCTCCTATAGACTCGGGAAACCATCACAAGAAAATAAAATTAGTTCAACTAACCTGCTAGCCGTAATATGTGAGATCTTGCAACTCGAAGTACTAACCATTGCATTCTATAGGTTCTATTACTTTTTGGGGCATACATTACACTACATTCTGAGACGTCTGCCCAATTAATATTCATCACTATATTTTCACTTTTTCGCCGTCGATTTTTCTGTAATTTTTTCGGCCGTTCTAGTCGTCACATCGCTCGCGAAACTTAACTTGAGACACAGAAAACTTTAATTTACCACCCGAACAGTTATTTGGCAAGATATTATAATCATTTTGCCCAAACTTTTCACTTGACTTGATATGAAAAACTTTACTTCGTTTCGATTGCAATTCAAAATCCGCGACCGTCGTTGTTGTACGTTACCAAGGAAATGGGTGTATATGTGGAGTGATGCCATATTTACGTTGAGCATGAAATTCGCCAATAATTTTTGCTATTAAATTAACGGTCGTAGAGTGTCGAAAATATACTTATAAAATTAACTGATAATAAAATTCACCGTAAATAGCATTTTATGTGATAGAACTACTGTCGGATCTCGTTCAACAGCAAAAATAGATACGCGATTCTACGTTTCATAATTGTTCTTAACAGATTATTACCTACTACTGGCAACTCTGTTCTCGTTGTGAAAGTATTGGAATCACTAACAAATGCGACTAGAGTCTAACGACCTTCGCCTTAACTACATACCACTCTTGCACCACTTTAGAGTAGTGACAGCTAGTTAAATCAGACCAGAATATAACGTTACCCTTAGGTTCACGAATGAATAGCAAAATCCGTTTCTTCAAGCATTCTTCCATGTATAAACTTGAAGTCATTGTTGAGGAAGTCATGAAAGGCTCAGTCAGTTCAGTCCACAGCTACATATTCCTTGCCAGGTTATGGCCTTCTTGGCGCATTTATCAGCAAACACGAACTTATACTTGCCTGACACACCGCCACGCCCAGTTACAATGGAACATTTTTGACCGGGAAGTTGCCTAAAAACCATTTTCAAGTAGGTTTCGTCGTCCATTAAAATACATCCGTTGAATTTTGTCGAAATTTGCGCGTTTAAATGCTTAGCACGCTTCTTGGCTACCAAATTCTGTAAGACTTATAGCCTTCTTGAGCGAACATAGTCCTCGTGGTTCGATAGATGACATCGTACCTTCTAGCCATATCCCGGATGGAGATGCCTAGATTGGACTTAACGCCCTTCAATATCTTCCCCCGCAGCTTTCTTAAAAGTTCTTTGTCGCCTTTCCATACCTACGTTCTCCTTATAACCTTTTAGCACATTACACACTGTTGATTTGGGTATTTTCAGCACTTTCGACAACTTGGATCCAGACGACTCTGGATTTTCCAGGTGTTTGAAAGAATTGTTTGACGAAACTTGCACCAGTTGCTCTTCATAGACATGAAAACAAAGTTATGTCAAATGGATCCAATTTCTGCTACGAGGGTTGCCCAAATTTATTTTTAGCCAGGTTTTAGACTGTCATAAATTTCAGAAATCCGTCTATTTCTGCGTGGGCGAGGGCAAATTCTTTATTCGCAAACTTTTGATAAACAGTTTCTTCTCCGTAAACTCTACGGCCTGCATGAAATTTATAGTTTTGGATCTACTTTTTCTCCGTCTTTTAAAACTTTAAACATAGTTTTACTGCTGGTTCTACTATTTCCTTTAATATTGTGATATTAATGCTATCTCTTGGCTTTATATTGAAGTGTTTTCAAATATTTTATCACCAGAATAAGACGACGACTCCAGTTTGGTGACACGAAAAGTGAATAATTTTCGACAAATAAGAATGGAATGGAATGGAATACATTAACCTCGTTTTCATATTTCAACCTTCATTAAACAGATAAATAAATATACCTCTCCTATAGAAAACAAATATGGCCAATTCCTGCAGCTGTCAAACTTACATACAAATTTGTCTTTTTGGTATTAATAAACTTTAATACAGTAACATTTGTTACCGAACTCTTGGATACCGGTTCCTTTTTCGCTTCAGTTCCAGCTCGATTCTGCAATATTCCGCAAACTACAACCCTCGCTTTCTTTGCGACACCGGAAGTGACTGGGCCAATAGTAGCATCATTAATCTTTTCCACCTCAACCCTGCTGGTTGCCTGGCTGGCTGGCTGGCTGGTTAGATATAGGTAAAATGCTTCTCGTTCAAATAAGTTCAATTTGGTCTGTCTTTCTTCATCGTCGTCGTCGTCGTCGGCGTCAACGGCACCGCCGTTCGTTGGTGGTTGATATCGGTACTGACGAGTGAGTGTCGTTATTGATTGTTGTTGTTACAATTTTTTTCCTACCACAGTTTCGTGAGTTCAAACGATGATGTAAAGGACCTATAACTTTCAGTCCCAGTCTGCGACTGGTGGGGTTGTCAGCACAGTACCTAGATGAAATCATCCACATTATGCTCTGCTATAATACGAAGTCGGGTACATTCAACGCCCGAGGATCCTGTCATATGTTATGAATGGAAACGTGACAAATGATGTTCTAAGATAGGTATAATGTCACAAAAGATAAATAATCTAGCTCAAAGCCAAACATAGGGTTGTTTAATGAGCCATGTTAATGGAAATAGTGCCAAATTATCGCCTTGTGGCAATTTGAATGCCCTCCAAATGCCTCAATTAGACGTGTTACGGCGAGACAAAAGCCAGTTAATCTACAAGTAAAATGTCCCCGACAGGAGGCCCTCTACGTGTGTCACTTCACAGAGGAAAGCTCTCAATTTCGCTCTCGCTTGAGCACACTATATCACGATTCAAGCTCGATTACAACTAATTTTGATATTCATCTCATCCATTCCGGAGCTGTCAGCTGACAAATTTTCCTCTTTCCAATGAAATGAATTCCTTCGGCAGACTCATTGGCGATGAATTATGCATGCTGTGTGTACCGACATATAACTGGGAAAGCCAAGCTAAATTCTCAAGCCCATGTCAGGACCGTATTTCACCTCGTCATGATGAAGGTTAGAACCGTTAAAGTAGGTGTAGATACGCCTCAACAAGTCCCGCCGCCGCCGCCGCCTAGACAAAAGGTGTGAATTTGTGTTCTTATCTCGGCATATACGGAATGTACCAACAACCTGTCATATTTTCTCGAGTATTATATTATCTAGGTTTTTTTTGGGTGGATGATGTGGGTTGGAAAACCCCGAAATTAGTTTCGTCTTTTTTGTTTTGTCTGCAGACAAGAATGATGTTTTACTTTGGTGAAATCTACAGCACAAGCTCATCACCCACTCGTTCAAAAGACAATTAAGTTAGAAAACCCATTTAACATGGTCTAGTTATTTTAACATCAATCAATGAATTTGAATTTGTACATTCAAACTTTGTTTGAGACCACATTTAAAAATAGCTTAGCATGTTTAAGATCAACATTTTTGAAATTGCACTGTACCGTAACCACCATGTAAGGAGGAGAAAATTTTCCCAATGAGAATCGTTATCGATTCCCCGAACCAGTTTAGCTTCACCCAATCGAAATGCTTTCCATCGTTAGTGAATCAAATTTTCGTTCAGGTGAAACTAGGGGTTGGCAACACACACTATTATTAGCGAACGTAAACACGTACGCGGTTTACCGGTCAGAGTTCGATTTTGCTGCTGCTTTGTCTAGAAAATAAATTGCGGTTCGGGTGGTCTATATATACCCTCCTGACTGAATGGGAATCCTGCCGAAAGCTGATCAAATTGTGGTAAAGTTCGAACTCACGCAAGATTAAATTTCGATGTCGGGGCAAACGGAGCAGCTTCAGCAGCATTGATTAATTTCAGTAGGGCATGAAGTTACGATGTAGAACCTGTCAATCATAAGTTTTCAACTCCAACGACTGTCAAAGTTTTTTTTTTCTCAACAACCTAAGGACATAGCAACCACTTGAACTTTACCTGGCAGCACTTTTCAGCTGAAATAGGTAGAAAAATAAACATTACTGCCTATTGCCATCGCAACCACAAAGCTTTAATCCCTATTAACAGCTACAGACACACACACGCATACATATTGACAGCCCTCACATGGCTCTGCGCGGTTCACTAGTTACGATAAAGTCGTTGAACCGTTCCTTAATCGATTTGATCGCAACAAACAATCCTTCCGCAGGCTGCCTGTTGGCTGGCTGGCTGGCTGGTTATCGCCTGATAGGTAACTATCTATGGACGGTTTCCCGTCCTCTTAATCTCCCTCCACCCTGCTGGCTGTCATCCATACAAAAGAACCAATAAAATGTTGCCCACACACAATCAACGGACTCAATGGCCCGATAAGTGGGTCGGTCGTGATTGGGAGTCCCCCCGGGCGCGAGGGACAGGGTATATGTAAATAAAAATAGAACCTCATCGTAACGGGACTGACTAGGGCTGGTTGACTTAGGCAGCTTCGGACGGAATTGGGAGCGCTGTGCTGCTGCTGTATCCAAGGGTAAAGACCGGATTGATGGAGTTTGTCCTTTATTGTGTCTGTAGTGAGTCCTTTATCTTTTTGACGTATACTATACATATTCTGTATGTTATTCAGTTCCTGAATAAACAACCTAGGCGATAAATCTTACGAAAAGTTTGTGGTTCTTAAATTCCTATTGAAAATTTTTGGTTCAATGAAACAATTGGAAAACACCAATCTGGATTGGATGCCAGAATAATTCAAATCACTTACGATTAATATAAAGTATCCGATCAATTATTAAACTTACCAACCAAAACTACTGTCGATAGGCAGTTCTTTGGTTTGAAAAATCTGTGCCCATCAATGTCAACAGAAAAACGATCAGTGCTTTACGTGTTGTCAATCAATACGGTAAACTTCATTTACCAAAAAAAAACGTCGAGAACTTAATTCTTTCAAAAATTAAACAAAGGTAAAAAATTGGTGGAATTGTCATTATTTTTTAGGATTTTTTTAGAAATTGACACTATATAAGTATTTATATACGATAATATCCGATTAAGCGCGAGTCGCTCCGTACTACTCTACGATTTTGTGCTGAAAATTCGTATATTGATATACGAGTTGGTGCTGGCTGGGTGGTTACTTACTTTTTACTTTTTCGGCGACAATCCGCTTATCGAATCAATGCCGAATTCAGGAGCCGTCTCCACATTACTCGGTCTTGGGCTGCCACTCTCCAGTCGCCCCTAACACCCGCTGTTCTAGCATCCTCGTCAACAGCGCTCATTCAACGGATACGGGGTCTGCCTCGAAGTCGTCGGCCTCTGTCGGGTTCTCTGCTAAATATTGTTTTCGCTGGTCTCTTATCTGGCATCCTTGCTACGTGGCCAGCCCACTGTAGCCTGCCGTATTTTAGTCGCTTCACAATATCCGCATCCTTGTACACCTGGTATATTTCATGATTAATGCGCCTGCGCCACACTCCTTCGTCTAATATGCCGCCAATAATTGATCGCAGGATCTTACGCTCGAAAACGCCAAGAGCTCGTCGGTCGCTCTCTTTCAACGTCCACACTTCGTGGCAATAGAGTACCACCGGGAGAATTAGCGTCTTATAGAGCGCGAGTTTTGTACGGAGTTGTAGGCTACGGGACCTCAGCTGGCTACGTAATCCGTAGAAGGCCCTGTTGGCAGCCGCTATCCGCCTTTTTACTTCACGGCTCTCATCGCTGTCACATGTCACTAACGTACCAAGGTAAACAAATTCGTCGATCACTTCAAAAGTATCTCCATCTATCACCACCGCAGTTCCAACACCCGAAGGGCTACTACGCTCTCTACCAGCCACCATATACTTTGTTTTGGTAGAATTTATGATAAGCCCTATCCTCGCACCTTCCTCCTTAAGATGCGTGTACGCTTCTTCCACAGCTCTACGGTTCACACCGATGATATTGATGTCGTCCGCGAACCCTACGAGCATATGAGATTTCGTGGTGATGGTACCGCTTCTCTGCATGCCGGCCCTTCGAATAGCACCTTCCAATGCAATGTTGAACAGCAAGTTCGAAAGTCCGTCACCTTGCTTCAAACCATCTAACGTCACAAACGAGTCCGAAGTCTCACCCGCTATCCTGACGCTTGATTTTGAACCATCAAGGGTAGCACGTATCAGCCTAATCAGTTTTGTTGGAAAACTATTTTCCAGCATAATCTGCCACATAATCTGTTTAACTGAATCGTACGCCGCCTTGAAGTCTATAAACAGATGATGAGTCTGCAAGTTGAATTCCCGGAATTTATCGAGGATCTGTCGCAAGGTGAACATTTGGTTCGTCGTGGAGCGTCCCTCTCGAAAACCGCACTGGTATTCGCCAACAAAGGTTTCCTGTAACGGCCTCAGTCTGAGAAACAGGATGCGGGAGAGAATTTTGTATACAGAATTAAGGAGAGTAATACCTCGATAATTGCTGCATTCGAGTCGATGGCCCTTTTTGTAAATAGGGCATATGATATGAGACCTTCCAACCAGTCCGTAGGTAATTCCTCCTCAGTCCATACCTTTAGTATAACCTGATGGATTGCACTATACAGCCGTTCGGTCCCGACTTTCAAAATTTCGACGGGGATGTCGTCTTTTCCAGCTGCTTTGTCGTTTTTCAGCTCTCTCGCTGCTTTCCTAACCTCGTCCAAAGTTAGTGGATCCACAGTTTGTCCATCATCCTCAATCGTTATCCTGTTTCTGTTGACCGTTCCATCTTGTTCACCATTCAACAATGCACCGAAATATTGTTTCCAACGCCTAGCCACCTCCGGTCTTTCGGTAATCGGGTTCCCCTCCTTGTCCTTGCACATAACAGGGGTTGTCAACAGGGGTTGATTCCGTTGATCGTATTAAAGAAGCTTCTTGTATTGTGCCTCTCGAAGCAATTCTCCGCCTCCGCAAGAACGCGATCCCAGTGCTGACGTTTCTTACGACGGTGAAGTCTCTTTTCGGCAGCTCTAGCATCTCGGTATCTCTCTCTGCTCTGGCGTGTCACAGTTGTAGCCAAAATGTGACTTCTGGCTCGATTCTTCTCATCAGCTGTAGTACTGATCGCGTCGTGGATGTGTCTTTACTGTTCGTGCAGGTTCTCTCCGAGAGGTTCACCGATCCGCTCATCAGTCTTCCGAGAGTACTCTGCAGCAATTCCCTCCGCTGATAACCGCCGAATGTTCATTCGTATTTTCCTTGTTGGCTTCGATTTGAATACGTTGGACAACCGGGCGCGGATCTTGCTTACTACGAGATAGTGGTCCGAGTCAACGTTTGGTCCCCGGAAGGATCGCACGTCTGCGACATCAGAAAAGTGCCTGCCATCAACCAGAACGTGGTCGATCTGAGAGCAGGCCTCTCCATTAGGGTATTTCCAGATTGTCTTCCGAATGTTCCATCGTGCAAAATGGGTACTACAGATAACCATTCCTCTGGCTGCAGCGAAGTTGATTAGCCTCAGGCCATTGTCGTTTGTGGTAGGATGGAGGCTTTCTCTACCAATAACGGGGCGAAAGAACTCTTCACGTCCGACCTGTGCATCTGTATCCCCGATGACTATCTTTATGTCATGTCTTGGGCACTCTCCATATGTTCTGTCAAGAAGATCATAGAACGCCTCTTTTACGTCATCGGGCTTGTCGTTCGTCGGTGCGTACACATTTATCATACTGTAGTTAAAGAATTTACCCTTAATTCTCAACACGCATAGACGGTCATTGATGGGCCTCCACCTAATGATACGCTTCATTTGTTTTCCATGTAATACGAATCCGACTCCATGCTCTGCTTTATCGCCGCCACTATAGTAGATGTGATACTTGAATGTCGTGCCCGCAATAGGATCTACTGCGCGGAATTCGCGTTCTCCCGTCTTCGGCCACCGCACTGGATGGCTGCAACCTCGACCTTCATCTTCTGCAGCTCTCTTGCCAGGATACCCGCGCGTGCCGGTTCAAGTAGAGTCCTGACATTCCAAGTACCAAGTTTCCAATAATCGTTATCCTTTTTCTTTTGTCTGGGTCCGGTTGTAGTTCCTTTCCTGAATTTCTCCTAGCGAAAGTTGTTTGAGCATACTGCCTTATTGGGGCTGCGATGACTAGTCTCGCGGACAGGGATGCTGTCTTGGGTATAGTTGGCGAGACACAGCTTTTCATAAGTCAGCCGTCCGCTCCGGATCAGTCGCTGTTGTATGCCGCCCCTAACCTGGGATACAGCCGCATATCTGGTACGGAAACGGCGATTCACCGTGCAGTGGAATCGCCGTCGCAACCCGCCCCTAACCTGGAATCAGACGCTCACGGCTGGCAAGGCTGTTCTTTTGCCAACACACTCAGCAGATGCATGAGTGCCTCCTTCCCTGTCGGTATACGACTTTAGCTTCTACCGGGGTTGGTTATCCGATCTCCACCAAGGTTGCTCGTATTCCGGCTGGTACCACGAGGAGGTAGGGAGAGGAGTTGCAGTCTACACAATGCGATACCATCCAAATTCCATCTGGTGTATGGCAAGGTAGTGTGCTTGGTCCTGTAATCTTGATACGTTCAATTAATATTTTTTGAAACGGTGGTTCTACAATTAATGAAGCGACAGTAAGGGAAAGTAATGAGAATTTTTTTGAATGGAGGGGAAAGAGTGGAAAGGTGAGGAGGGGGGCTTATTGGTAGCTACGCTTAATAAGTAGTCGTTGCGACTCCTACCTTTTGTCCAATGCTGGAAGGTGCATGGGTCGAATCAAGCTATAATCTGAGATTATAACTGGATTCGAACCCACAACACCCGCCAGGGCATGTGATTCGCTGGTACTTGTACCTTTGAACCATAGAGGCGCTGAACAAAAGGAGACTGCGCAACCCCCCTTATTAAGCTAGCGACATAGGTTGGGTTATTAGACACAAATTGTGCCTCTTCCTCCGTCTACTGTAGAATTATCTGTATCAAGGTTTACAATAAATTCTCATATGATGGTATATTTTGCTTCTGAAAATTAATCGTTTCATTTAGTTAATGCTTTTGGTCATCTAATTTGATGAATGTTTCTTGTAGCATTGTTTCTCAGCTTTCCGATGGTGGCCTTAAAATTAAAATCGGTTGGGGAAATCATGGTGAAAACAGCGATTCATTGATCAAATCCAGCATGGCGGCCGGCCGCCATTTTTTTCACTTTTTTATAAACCCTATCTCTTCTCAATACAAAACTGTGTCGTTTATAGTTTGTTGCATAGCAAATTTTGGAAATATCACGATAATTATATGAAATTTGTGCACCTTGTCATTTTCAAACAATTAAGTGCAAAAGTTCCAATATTTGAAGACCTCGTGTCAGTAGTGGCCCCGTTTCAACGAGAATTACTCTGCTGTTTATTCACTAAAATCGTGGCCAGTGAGTAAACATTGTTATCAAGAGAATGCGTTGCATGCTAAGCTTAAACGTACCTTTGAATGATTTCCGGGTAGTTTTTATGTAGTCATTAGCTAACTGAATTCGTCTCAAATTTTTGCTACCAAATTATTCTCCAACTTTGGTTAAACATTGGGCACGTCCTTATCACCGCGAGAAAAATTACCTCGGCGGGACGCTATTGTCGGCTACAATGACGCGGCATGGCACAGGTCGAGGTAGATTTCATTCCTTGCAAACCATAGTGACGCTATTGTCAGTGTACCACTGTTTGACAGATTTTAAATACTGACAGTTTGCCAAGTCAGGCCAGAAAAGGCATTCAACCCCATGTTGCCCCAGAAATGGCAGTAACCTCTTTTGAAGGCCTCCTCCTCCTCCTTTATTAGCTTATAGCTGGGGTGGTCTATGCTATATCAAACACTTGTCTCCTTTGTACTGGGTGCAGGGTCGATTTATTGAGCGTGTCAACATTCGCAGGTCTGCTACAAGCCATCTAGCACGTTAGGCATCCCTATGCCTGGTGCTGTTCTTGAAGAATATAGATTTTCGCCAGGTATACGATGGGAATCTAGTTAAGTGGAGCTTGTAGCTCGTGATGTAGATGCCTTCGACACTCTCCATTGTCCGTTTGTACACCGACAAAACTAATCCGCAACGCGTCAATAGTTATGTTGAATAACATAAAGGACAGTCCATGCCCTCGCCGTAACTTTCTTCTGCGTAATAACAAAGGACTCGAGAATGTTTCTGAAGCGCCCACGTAGCTCATCAACTGCTCCAGGGTAGCTTTGACCAGTTTGTCTGGAAAACCCTTCTCGTACATTATCTGGGATTACCTACGAATGGCCGAAACACAAATGGCCGAATCACGAATGGCCGAAACACAAATGGCCACAAACCGGCGCACACTCGCAGCCTACGGTCGTCTCGCTCTGAATCATCTAGGAAACATTTGCTACTAACACGGTAAAATTTCGGCCATTCGTGATTCGGCCTTTCGTGATTCGGCCTTGAGTGATTCGGCCTTTCGTGATTCGGCCATTCGTGATTCGGCCTTTCATGATTCAGCCTTCTGTGACTGTTATTGAAATTCGGCCATTTGGATTTCGGTCATTCGTGATTCGGCCATTTGTGTTTCGGCCATTCGGTACCAGCCCTATTATCTGCCATAGCTTTTTGCGCTCGACTGTATCGTATGCTGCTCTGAAATCCACGTGTGGACACGTTGTACTCCCAATGTTTCTGCAGGATTTGTCGAAGTGTGAAAATTCGATCCGTAGTAGGATGTTCCAAAAAGCCAATGCACAGTGGTCAAATTTTGAAAAAAACGCGGACATTGCAATTGGGTAAAAAATGCGTAATTTTTCAAGGGTGGTGTTTTCGGAGAAGCTTAATAATAAAATATAGCGCATCTTTCTGCACTATTAGGGCGACCGGGAATTCACTATCACTATCACTATCTCTTACCGGTTGCGAAATATAATGATGTGCTAAAAAGGAGCGCTTAAAAATCAATTAAGCTCAATAACTTTGCACACGATTATTATACTGCTTTCGAGTGTTCTACCAAGTTATTTAGTACGGTATAAAATACACATTTTCACTGAAGACTGTTTGTTGCTTGGACGCATCATAAATATAAGAGGCTTATGTCTGTCGCCAAAACGAGGGGTGCGATATGTATTTTCGTGGTAATAATCGCCCACATTAAGCAAAGACTCAAACCAATCATACCAGATTACATTCAAGACGAGCAAAAGTTACGTAGTTGCACTTCATAGAGTTACATAGTGTTAGCGTTACATACCGTACCTCCAACTTGCTCTCAATTAGACGCGAGGCGACGCGCAGGTGTTACAGCTAATATTTAATAAGTTCTAAAATGAATAAAAAAAATTGCAATATTCAAAAAAAAATTTAACTTCGGGCAGCTTCGCACAAACCAGACAACGGGAACCGGGGCGCTATTATTGTTTTTGAGCACTCCCAGGCAAGGATGGAAAAAGTCATTCACTCGAGTGAGCATCGCTGATTTACTATCATAAGTTGTCGAGGGTAAAAAGATTACTACCGCTAACGCTCAGTAGTTATCCAGAACTATACTGATTCGCTTTCGCTGCTAGATGTGCACGAACCAGTCTCAAAAGAGAAATGATTCAAAATGAATATGAAAAAATTTTGATTGGATCAGAATCGACACAATAGCAAGACGAACGTAAGCGATGGGAATCGGTTTGAACTTGGTTCACTTATGCTCACTGATCGTTCAGTTTCAGAACTGAACTGTAACTTATTCAGAAGTTACATAACTTATTGGAGCAAAATTAAAGCTGATTCAAATGATGATTGCAATCATTTTCGGTTCATGAGCGATTGAGAAGATGAAAAGCAAAATAAAATCGGATCAGATTCGCTCAGTGGCAAACGTTTGGTTCGCTTTGTTAGGGTCAGAGAGTAAAAAAACAGAGTAGGCATGATCGCAATCATTTTAGCTCATATTCAATTTGGTTCGTTTGCAACAATGATTCAAACTGCTGTTAAAGCACGCTTGGTCTCTCTGAGTGAGCATATAAAAGGTGATGGCTATGTGAGTTGAATCGGTGATTGAGTATCGATGACAACATTCTGATGTGATTTTTGATCATGCCTGCTCCCAAGTTAACTTCCGTTCTGCCTCTTTCTGTTGAATGTCCATTGAGATACTGTGCGAGGAACTGTTTACATCTGTCGACCATCTTGCCTTCGTTTGTGTTCAGGATTACCTTCTTACCTCTACACATATTAGACTTCGGTATGTATTCTTTACGAAATTGGTTCACCCTTTCATAGAGCTTGCGCGTGTCAGGAGCCCGGAATAGATGTTCTAACTCTTCAAGATCTCTGTCCTCCTTCTCGTGCTTTTTCTTCCTTAGGATCGTGGTCAGTTCATTCCACGCTCGTCAACACTTGGACAAATTTTCCCTCGTGGCAATGCTTAGGTAGTTTTCTTTTTTATTTTTTTTTCATCATCAGTTCAATAATCCATCTGACTAAATTATTTCAAATGCCCACTAGATTGGTGGTACGTTAACGTCCTTTATCACCACAATCGTACCTAGTATGATTATGACGGGAGTCTTGCACTTCGTTTCTGTGGAAAGCTGAAATGTGTTCTGGTTGGTTTTTCGGAAACTTCCGCAGCAAGTGGTGCTTGTCTGACCTGACGAGTGCCTCCCACAGCCTGCCAAAGTGCGGTGCTTGTGAAGTACGGGAGTACTTAATCACAAAAACCGAGAGAACCGCTAGAAGGTGCTTCGGCAGCCTTACGGCAGTCAGCAGTGTTCAAAGATTCTTCTTCTGAAGCTGCATTCAAGATAAGAACATAAAGCATCCAATATGCGTTAAAACCGGTGAAGCTTTTTGCAACTGGGGAACCGGCTCCGATATCCAAAGTGGATCGAGTGATGTCAACTCTCTCACAGGTCCTTCAGATGGTGGCAAACCATTCCGGACCACGCAACTCACTGAACGAAATGCAGCTTGATTTCGACCGGATTGAGTGATAGTATTCGGTATATTCTTGGATCATAGCCACCCGAATGGTTACGAAAGATCTTCATCGCTATGATAACACGGGAGGTCCAACCAGTGCAGGATGGTGGACAAATTCAACCAACAGAAAATTTCAGCAGACTTTGAAAGTGTGTAGACTACCTTTTTATATATATTAGAGTCCAAGACGTGCAATAGTTTGTAGCTAGGCCGACGGAGCGAGCCACTTTAGATTTTTATGAGTTACAAACTTTTAAATGTAGAGGTAGAAGATTTTGACAGTTTGACACATCAGTCCATAAATCAAAATGCTTGACGTATAGCGAAAAAGTATTCTAAAATAAATAGATTCATTCCAGTCGAGCGAGTTCAGTAATTGTCTTGTAATTTAATAATCGGCATCGAAGTCTGTCGATAAAGAAGGGTCAAGTCTTAAAGACGTTTATAATTCAAGGCTTTGCCTATTTTTCCACAAATTTGAATGAACCTTCTTAATAAAGTCGAAATCGACATCTAATTCAGATAAACGCAGGAGTTTAGTACTCGTCATACGATAGTTGGTAAAATCTGAAAATGAAAAGATTTGTTTAGTCAAACTTCCGTTTCCTTCCGAACGTTTGTGTATAGTAATCGAAATGCCGGATTTAGTAACAAAAATTTTCTATGCGTAAAAAAGTATATATGACAATAAACATATTCTTTAAATGAGAAAAGTTTAAGAGCATCATTAAACTTAGAGAAATAAAAGCCAGCATTCTAACAGTCTCATAGGGAATTAAACCGAATTCCCCCCAATAGCCATTCACTGCTTTCGGTGACTTTCGGTCTCTGGCTTTTGTTAGTTTTTATGGTAAATTAAAACCGAATATCCTACTTACCCTGTTTCATACGAAACATACTCCTCGCCACACTTCATCGAGCGCCTTTCCAGTCCAGCGCCAGCGGAATCTTTTCGCCCACAACAATAAACTGTTTGGTTGGGGCCAACTTAGTCAAGGGCACTCCGGTGGATAGGACTACAAACTCGATGGCAGCGTGTCTACTTAGTTGGCTGGCTAGAGAATGCCAGCTGGTACCAAAAACAAAACACAAAAAAAAATCCGGTGCTAGTGGTTTGGCTAAATCCCATTGCGACGAGCAAAAATTTATATTTTCATCCTAGAAGGAGAGCATTTTTTCCGTGCACAGATTGCTTGGTGACGACGACGACGACGAGAGTCAAAGCCGCCGCGTGAATCCCGAAAGCCCCGAACGAAAGTATTTTATCTGGTGTCAAGCAATTTGGGTCGTTTTTCGCTTTCGCTAAAGAATGTGTTCAGTTTATGCTCCCTTCCGTTGACCCCACGCCCGGGTCAACCGGCGGTGCGAGGTGATTTGCTGCGAATGAAGACGATTTACGGACGATAAACGGGGGGCCTCTAAATACCTACCGCGTGTGTGCGTGTGTGTGTGGCCGATGCTTAGGTTGGGTTGGGTAGTAAAGCACGGTCTCCGACCTGCTGTATAAGAAAGCCTGAATTGACTTTCAACCAAGGCAGGATTGGACAATGATAATTGTCAGTCGAAAAGTGGCCCAAAATCAACCTAAAGGTGATTCCTTTTTCTGTTGAGTAAATTTTGGAATTGAGAAGGAATTTAAGGTATGACTATTGGAGATAACTTCGAATGTCGTTTTTTTTTTCTTCCTGGAATGTTTGATATTCAGAGAATGGTTCATTGACAACACGGGATATTGAATTATAAAGGTTGGAACTTTGACATCCGGATACTGGTCCTTTTCGGAGGCAATTTTGGGTTTCACTGGAATGCTTATTATTCCAAACAAGTAGAACGGATCAATCGGTGTAACAAATAAATCCATTAAAAGCCCGATGCTGTAAGATGTTTTCTCTATTGATTTTTTGTACGAATCAAAAAAAATTTAAATATCTTCAATTATGGTTTTGAAAAATTAAGTTATACTTTTGCGAAGGTTGCTTCCATTTGCTAAATTTTCATTCAAAGGTTAACACGAATTCAAGCAACCCACCGAGGGCGGCTGCTTCCACCCACGTGTTCGCCGGAATTTTACAACCCCGATTGCCATGAACGGTTTTTCTAATTTACGAAACAATTTGCAGGTGGCTTCAAAAGACTAAACGATGCCCGCTTTTCTAATTTACATTTTACGCTCTCCGGTGCAAAGTCAGGTTACTTCTAGCTAGCAGCTGCAGCACAGAAATCGATTTTATTTCAGATTTCAGTTCATGTTTTGCCTCCCTGCCTACCAGCAGGCAGACTCCCAACAAGATCTAACGCAAATAATCTTCAATTCGTTCGTGCCATTTGCGCGCTCTCTTTTCTGTCTGTGTTCTCGTACTGAATGCAGAAATCAACAACCCTTGTCCCTCGAGAGGGCAACGGTAATCCAAAATCCGATGCTAACCGAGGCTATTGGACGAACCGTAAGCAAGCTGATACGAAATCTTATTAGGTAAATTGCCGCGGGACGGAGCGATAGCACACCGGTGTGCTCGCTAGGATACGAACAGCTAAATTTGGTGATGCTGTTCTGAAGCAAATTAGGAAGGTTTGAGTTGATAAAATTTTCCTCCTAACGTTGACAAGATTCCTGCCGGAACCATCGAATTTTGATCAAAATTTATATTAACTGTAAAATATAAAAAGTCCAAGGGACCAGCCATCTACCAATATTTTTCCAACCTGCGGTTTTGTAAATAATTTTAATTTCAACTCAAATATTATCACCAAAAAACATCATGTCCAACTACGAATGTACACCAGAATCAACATTCCAGCTGAAGGCCAAATTGGATGCACCATTTGCCGCCTCCCGGGGGTCCCATTCAACATTCCTGGCACAAGAAGATTTTCCGACGCGCCCGCGTCCAGTCCGGACATTTGATTTGCGCTTTGCAGGCCATCACCTTGAGAGTACCGTGTATAAACAAAAAAAAATACTCAAGAATTGAAACTATCAAACGACGACCGTGTCCGTCTGTCCGTCCGTCCGGACTTACCTGAGTTGCACAGATCGGTTGAGCAGGACCGGTAGTATCCTCGGAAGGTGGAATCCTCCACGACATCGTCTAGATACTGTCCGTGGTCCGTGAGTGAGGGGGAGGGAGTAATAAATGATTAAAGGTTGAAAAGTTTTTCCTCCGAACAAACAAACAAAAGCAAATTACAAGCATAACAGAACGGAGCATTGTATTGTACGGAAGAGGAAGATACCTTACCAGGGGATTCTCATCGCAGCCGCGCAGGAACGTGTTCAGCTTTCCGGGTGGATCCTGCGAAGAACACAAGCGAACGAGAGACAATGATGACTTACTTAATTTAATATTCAGTATGCTTATGGATAATGTGGCACTGGCTTTGAGATTTTTCGGTACCACCGAAGAAAAGTTCAAATATTGACTTAGCGTCGTGGCTCATCCGGAGAAGTAATTTCCGGGCAATATCTTCGCCGGCAGCGTTTTGCGAGACGACGAATTTGCTTTCTAGGAAGTCGATATCCGGGAGAAGCCATGCTGGCCATCGGGTTTTTTTTTGTCCGGATTTGGTACATGTTAAAAAATTGAATCCAACATAAATCCTCGATCCATTGAACATACATACTAAAGGAACTTTCACCCACAAGCAAATTCTTCTCTTAAGAGAATTGTTTTCTACAAGTAGAAATTTCTGTTATGTAAATCACGTTTAAACGGCAAAATATTATAAGGAAATACAATGCGCACAAAAATACTTATTTATTATTTGCTATGTGCATTCTGCTAGCGTCTTAAATGTACGACCCGTAAATGGCCTTTATTGGATCCGGTCATGTTTGGACTTTGCTATTGGATACCAACAAGTTGAAATAGACTGAGAATGAGATTTATTATGTGGATTGCGAAAATATATTTGCTTTTTGAAAATAAGAGTGATTGGGCATTGGGCTTTATTTAACAAAATAAAAACAACATCTCTACCTCTGACGAACTGAGATGACACATAGAAGAAAATGCTTTAAAAACGTCCTACAGATTCCACTCGCAAACTAACATGTTGTTGACGTTAGCTTTCATTCCATTCAATCTGCACCATTCAATGAACGCGTCGATGTCCATTTGAAGCGCACAGTAGTCTGTTAGTGTTGTGATTACACGGTAAAATTTGAGGTCATCAGCGTATAATAGTTTCGGGGATTTCAATTTCCCGATCAAAGATCATTGATGAAAAGAACGAACAGCAAAGGTCCCAAGACACTGCCTTGAGGAACTCCTGACTGAATCGGGAACGGAGTAGAGCACGCCCCGCCAACTCTCACCGATGAGCTACGCCCCGTCAGATACGACAGAATCCATTCTGTCAGCCACTCAGGTAGGCCCATTCTCCTAAACTTCTCAACTGCCAGAGTATGTGGAACCTCGTGAAAAGCCTTGGCAAAACCAACATACACAGTGATTGCGAAGATGTTTTGGGTGCAGACAATGCTCTTATATACATGGTGTTAGGGAGCTCAGTGCAGATATTTCAGAGGATGATGGAGGACCGCATTTGACGAAAAAAATCCTTCTAGACATATGGTCAAACCTCAATCGTTACAGAGTTATTGAATATTTTTAGTTTTCGGTTCTATTTGCCCTAAATTAGCGCTGGTACAAAAACGATGCTAGATAGCTCAATTCTGTTGCTTTCATTTGAAAGCTGAGAGAATTTTGTACCGAAAATGGTTCTTAAATCTGCTACTTCATGAAATTTAGTAACTTATTAGAAGCAATAAGCTTTGAAATAAGTGCTTCTCAAAATGCTTTTATCAAATTTCTTCTAAAAACGTATGATAAAACTGATTACTTTTACTCACCAATTTAAAGCCCTAGTACCGTTCTACAATTCGCTCTTTGACGTGAAACGCGTATCTCTTATAGTTTCGTTGCAATTTCATTTTAAACGCATCGTGTTGGGTGTTGAATTAGTATCGTACATCACGCATAGCACACTAGAATACCGCATGCGATGAAAACAAAATGACACTTATGAAAAACAACAATGTTTCTCATATATTTAGAGTTCGCCTCCACTTTTGTTTGTATAATCCTGCAAACCTCAAGCCGCTTAGGTTTATTCACAGGTAGCATCTCTTGAACCTGTAATACGGAAAGGATGCATTTTTCCCCGGTTCAGCATACTCCACGCCTCCAGGGTGACATGGGGCTGGGCCGCAATTTGCTTTGTGTATGTCTTGATATCATTTCCCACGATCCACAAAATTTTATGTCGATCGCTGATGTACGTCCCTGAATTAAAATCATTGTGTAACGAAACAAACACTTCTGGTTTGTGTTCACTTGCTTCCATTAGGTAGCCGACGATCAGAAAATCTACAACCATACTCATGCTGAGCTGTCGTTGCTACATAATTAGCGAAGCCATAACAAAAGTGAATATCCGCGAGTTCTACCGGGGAATACATCTTAATACTGCTACCGTTTTCAGAAACGTCCCAGAGAGTTCTGAGAAGTCTGTTTCGTTATTGTTTTCCATATGCGTCAAATAGTATCCATCGCATGCGGTGATCTAGTGTGCTATGCGTGATGTCTGAGTTCGTGCAGTTTTCTAATACTAATTCAACATCCAAAACCATGCGTTTAAAATGAAATTGCAACGAAACTAAAAGAGATAGGCATTTCACGTCAAAGAACAAATTGTAGAACGGTACGAGAGCTTCAAACTGGGGAATAAAAGCAATGAGTTTTATCACACGTTTTTAGGAGAAATTTGTAAAAAACACGCTGAGAAAAACTCATTGCAAAGCTTTTTGCTTCAAAAAGTTATTTAATTTCATGAAATAGGTGGTTTGAGAACAATTTTCAATACAAAATTCTGTCAGCTTTCGAGTGAAAGAAACATATTCGAGTTAGCTAGCATAGTTTTTGTACCAGAGCCAATTTAAGACAAATAGAACCGAAAACTAAAAATAATCAATAACTCTGTAACGCTTGAGATTTTACCATAGGCGTAGAAGGTTTTTTTTCGTCAAATGTAGTCCTCTATCACCCCCTGAAATATCTACACTGAGCTTCCCAGCACCCTGTATAAGACTAGTTGAGCCCAAATCTTACGATTCGGTAAATACAAATGTCATTCAAGAAAACTGCGGATACATTCCATTTGCCAGTGATTGCGAAGATGTTTAGTCTTTGTATTGGTTGGTTGAGCTTAATATAAATTTATATGCATCACGGCAAGCGAAGAACTTACGATTACAATAATTTAGCTCTAAGATGTCGTACCTAAAAGAGTCATTGCCTGAAACTGAAACAAATAGTTTTTATGCTCGCGTTGAGTTTTATTTAACTGAATAAACACATCTTCACTGTGCTGATTCTATAGGTGGGCAAATTGGCTCTTTTGTTTGTTTGGCTCTTAACCGTCCATTTTCTGCCGCGAACCGTTTCAAATAAGCGGCACCAATCGAGTCGGACCGTCGAGTCGAGTAGTCGAGTCGAGCAGTCGAGTCGAGCAGTCAAATCGAGCAGTCTAGTCAAGTAGTTCAATCAAGCAGTCGGGTCGATTAGTAAGTCGAGCAGCAGTAAGTCAAGCTGTTCAGTCAAGCAGTCTCGTCGAGCAGTTGAGTTGAGCTATCAAGTAGAACATTTAAATCGAGTAGTCTAGTGGAGCAGTTGAATCAAGCAGTCGGATCGAGTAGTTAAAACTAGCAGTTGAGTCGAGCAGCTGATTCGAATAATCAAATCGAGCAGCTGAGTCGCGTCGACTTGTTCAGTTGAGTAGTTCAGTCGAGCAGTTAAATCGATCAGTCTAGTCGGGCAGTCGATTCGAGGAGTTGAGTCGAACAGCAGATTCGAACAGTTGAGTCGCGTCGAGTTGTTCAGTCGAACAGTTTGGTCAAGTAGTCTAGTCGAGCAGTTGAGTCGAGTAGCCGTCTCGAACAGTCTAGTCAAGCAATACAATCGACCAGTTCAGTCGAGCAGTTGAGCCAAGCAGTAGGGTAAAGCAATCAAATCGAGCGGTCAAATTGAGCAGTTCAATCAAGCTATCCAGTCAAGCAGTCCTCTAGTCGAGCAGTTGAGTCGAGCTGTCAAGTGGAGCAGTCGAATCGAACAGCCCAGCCGAGTAGTTCAATCGAGCAGTCGGATCGAGTAGTAAGTCGACCAGTTTAATCGAGCAATCGGGTCGAGTGGTAAGTCATGCCAATGAGTCGAGCTGTCGAATTAAGCAGTTGAGGCGAGTAGGTCAGTCGAGCAGTTTAATCGAGTTGTTCAGTCAAATAGTCAAGTCGTTCGTCCAATCGAGTAGTTGAATCGAAAAGTCCAGTCGAGCAGTTCAGTCGAGCAGTTCAATAGAGCAGCCCAGTCGGGCAATCAAATCAAGCAGTCTAGTCGATAACTCCAGTCGAGCAGTCTAGTCGACCAGCCCAGTTGAGCCAGTCTATTCCAGTCTAGTCGACCAGTTGAGCAATCGAGCAGTCCAGTAGACACCAGTGAGGTGACTGAGAATAAAACCCGTTGCTACGAAATGTAATGGTAATGAAGTCCTGTCAATAAGCCTCTTGTGATGTCCTGTCAGAGACCTGATTATGGCTACAGACAAGCCTCTTATATATATATATATATATATATATATATATATATATATATATATATATATATATATATATATATATATATATATATATATATATATATATATATATACAGTCGATATTTGTATAACGCGGGTAATTGGGACCGCGTTATAAGAAGCGCGTTATACAAGTACACGTAGCATATGGAAATTGAGTTAATTGGGGCTATACCTGAATTTTACGAAATTTCGAATCAACACGACCATGGTTCCTTTGGGAAAGATGTCAAGTATATATTTTTCCATCTTACAGATGCTTGGTGAGACAGAAAAAATCGCCTCTTGGTCTTCCAGAGCTTCCGGAACATCCGGTAAATTTTCATTTCTGTGAAGTCTTCTCATAGCTTCAAAATTCTTTTTAAAGTCCCTATGGCTTATTATTTGGCGTAATATAAGTAAAGTAAACAATACGTGCTATTGAAAAGCCAACATGCGATTCTCCGACAAATACGGAACATCCGTAAAAGTGGTCAACGAGCGAAAATTGTTCTTTGAGTTCGGAATTATGTTCATCCAACCTCGAATTGAACAATGTGAAATGGGAATATAAATTCAGCGGTTTATGACTAAACCTGGCCATTATGAAATGCATTAAAAGATCCGACATTAAATGATTAAATTTGATGATCAAGGGCATCGAACTGCTTATCGCGTTGACGAAAGCAACAAAGTTTTCGTAGCCTGTTCGCTCTTACAAGAAGCCCCATTCTGAATTGTCCAGGAAAAGAAGAAAACAAAAGCAATATCACTTCTCTCTCACTTTTTCTCAGGCAAAACCCATAAATATATTAGATACTGTCAACGCGGATTTCGGAATGGCCATGGCTAACTACGATGGTTAGATTTCTGTTAAAATTTTCCCAGAAGTACACAATACTTGGTGAAGAGCTTATACAAAAGTTGATATATTTGCTATTAGATTTGTAAGTATAGTAAATGTTACCAGAAGTTCAGTTTACTATACCACATCTATCAAATTACACTAGCAAAATTGGTAATTTCAACAAACTTACGAAATAACCTCGTTTATTTGTCAGCGAACATTTTATATCAAACCTTTTTCAAATTGTAGCGCGGACTTCAACATGAATTTTCACTTATTGTTCACTTTGACAGCAAATCATAATTTTCCAGTGAACGTTTTGGCGGCTATGTCGAGTCGTGTCGTGAGCGGCCTATTTAGTTGAGGATTGCTGATATTCCATTTCATTTTGATCTGTTACAAATTAAAAAAATTTGCATTTCCAGTGACCAATTTCAGGTAAGCTTTGAATTTTCTCCCGGTAAACCATCCAATGGCCAAATTGAGTCACAAATAGTCGAAATATACTTCTAGTGTAGTCAAATTACACTCGAAATATTCACGATATGTTCTGAATTTTTCGGAGGACCACCTTATGGCTTTCTAATGTCGCTTATTTATTACTTTGTTTTTTTAATTCGTATCAATTACCCGACTTTAGTTACTTCAAAAATATTGTACCAATTTTAACCAACTTTACCAATACGATAATTTCAACGGATATTCCGGAATCTCCAGCAGGCCAACCCGTAACTTTGTGGTTTCCGTATATCACTTAGAGAGTCAACTGTTATATGCCCTACAACTTCTTAAAAGACACCATGGTCATATCTGTTCAAAAACGCTCAGAATTCGAGTTTATCCCCAATTAACTCAATATCCATATGCTACGTGTATTTGTTATACGCGGAAAACCGCGTTATAGAAATATCATGGTACCCGCGCTATAGAAATATCATATATATATATATATCGTTTGGCATCCGCCAAACGCGCAAGGCAGTCCCCAGGGGAAGAAACCCCCACGGGTCCAAAGAAGCGCATGATAGCAGAGGGTCGTAAGCCAACTGAAGAACCTACTGAGGGTAACAAGACGCTGTTAGCGTCCGACAACCAGTGGGAGTTGGTCAAAAAGAAGAAGGCCAGGAAGAAAGAGGAGGATCGAGCTCCACCGAAAGTGGCTAGGAAAAAAAGGAGCAAAGGCGATGCCCTTATCCTCAAAACTGAGGGGCCGAAATATGCGGAAGTTTTAAAGGCCATGAGAGGGCATGATCAGTTGAAGGGTCTTGGCGCGGATGTGCGGAGTATCCGCCGCTCTCGCACAGGCGACATGATTCTTGAACTCAAAAAGAACGCCACTGAAAAGGGTTCCGCTTACAAAGTGCTGGCAGAAAAGGTCCTTGGCGATAGCGTGCAGATCCGCGCACTAACGCCCGAGATGACTCTCCAGCTTAAAAACCTGGACGAGATCACCCAAGCGGGCGAACTAGCACGAGCTCTCAACGAGCAATGCAAAGTGGTGGTGACTACCGAGGCAGTTCGTCTGCGTAAGGGACCGGCGGGAACCCAGGTAGCAACTATAAGACTTCCACTGGAAGACGGAAATGCAGCCCTGAAAGTGGCTAAGCTGAAGGTGGGATGGTCCGTGTGCCCACTGAGCGTGTTCCAGCAGCCGGAGGCCTGCTTCCGGTGCTTTGAGAGAGGGCACAGGTCCTGGAGCTGTAAGGGGCCAGACCGAAGCCACTTGTGTAGGAGATGTGGCGGTACGGGTCATATAGCGAGGGACTGTACTGCGCCACCCAAGTGCCTGATATGTACCGGCCAACGGGACGCTAAGCACACAACAGGAGGCCCGAAGTGCCCGGCAGGCGCGCTGGCGACTAAAACCCGGGCGTAGTGCAGGTAACGCAACTGAACTTGAACCACTGCCACGCGGCTCAGCAGCTGTTGTACCAAGCAGTTACTGAGTCGTTGACGGACATTGCAATCATCTCGGACCCATACCGCATCCCTGCCGGAAACGGTAACTGGGTGTCGGATAGGTCCGGGACGGCGGCTATATGGACGACAAGCAGGTTCCCGGTTCAAGATGTTGTGTCAACTGCAGACGAGGGATTCGTGGTTGCCAAAGTGGGTGGAGTGTTCTACTGCAGCTGATATGCTCCGCCGAGTTGGTCTATCGAGCAGTTCACGCGGATGGTAGACCGAGTATCAGTTGTGCTGACTGGTCTAAGGCCGTTGGTTGTGGCGGGCGACTTTAACGCTTGGGCGGTAGAGTGGGGAAGTCGTCGCACGAACCACAGGGGCCGGATTCTGCTTGAAGCTCTGGCAAAGCTCAACGTAGATCTGGTCAACGTCGGCACCACAAGTACCTTCAGTAGGAGCGGTGCGGAGTCTATCATCGACGTGACATTCGGCAGTCCTGGTCTGATAGGAGACTGGAGGGTAGACAATGGCTACACTCACAGCGACCATCAGGCGGTCCGCTATGGTGTCGGTCAGATAACGAGACGGCAGGCGGCGAGTAGAGCCGACACTCCAACCACCCGTGGATGGAAGACTTCATACTTCGATCCCGAAGTATTTGTGGAAGCAATCCGAAGAGAGTGCGGTGATCGTGGTATGCCCGATCCGAACGCTGATCATTTGGTTGAGGTACTGTCGCGAGCATGTGACGCTACCATGCCTAGGAAAGGTCGACATAGGTATGGCAGGTCACCGGCTTACTGGTGGACAGATGAAATTGCGGAACTCCGCGGAGCCTGCTTTCGTGCGAGGAGAATTATGCAAAGAGCTCGTTCGGACGAAGGCAGGGCTGAATGTCGAGTAGCACTTGCTGCTGCACGCGCAGCGCTTAAGAGTGGGATAAAAGCTAGTAAACGAGCCTGCTTTGAAAGGTTATGTGCTAGTGCCAATGCGAACCCGTGGGGTGATGCCTACAGGGTCGTAATGGCAAAGACCAAGGGAGTGATGGCGCCCTCAGAGCAATCGCCAGAGATGCTGGAGCGGATCATCGAGGGCCTCTTTCCGCGCCACGAGCCAAGGCCCTGGCCCCAGGCCGCTGAGTCGTCCCACGGCCGACGTTCCAGTATCTCAGACCATAGCGTAGGATGGTCGGCCTCCCAGCCGAACATCCAAAGTAACGTGGGCGACGGCGGTTTGGCGGTCGGGGACGAAGTGACGGTTACGAATGAGGAGCTCATTGAGATCGCTAAATCCCTAAAGGTGAGCAAGGCACCGGGGCCAGACGGAATCCCGAATATGGCCATTAAAGCGGCTATGTTAGAGGCTCCCGAGTTATTTGGAGCAGTAATGAGGAGATGCCTGGAAGCTGGCCACTTCCCGGACAGATGGAAGCGACAGAACCTCGTGCTGTTGCCGAAGCCGGGAAAACCTCCGGGTGTTCCCTCGTCATATAGGCCGATCTGTCTGCTCGATACTGCCGGTAAGGTGCTGGAGAAGGTTATCCTTAACAGACTCGTACAGTACACGGAGGGTACAAACGGTCTGTCAAGGAATCAATTCGGCTTCCGAAAAGGCAAATCTACGGTGGATGCAATCTTGTCTGTCACTAAGACAGCCGAGGTGGCAATCCAGCGCAAGAGGACAGGTATCCGCTATTGCGCAGTTGTCACGCTTGACGTGAGAAATGCGTTTAATAGCGCTAGCTGGGACTCCATAGCCAACTCGCTTCGGAACGTCCAAGTGCCGGTGTCGCTGTACAGGATCCTGGAAAATTATTTCCAGAATCGTGTGCTATGCTATAACACGGAGGAGGGTCAGAAGTGCGTTCCAATCACCGCAGGGGTTCCGCAAGGTTCCATACTGGGCCCGGTGTTGTGGAACGTCATGTATGACGAGGTGTTGAAGCTAAAGTTCCCGGTAGGGGTGGTGATTGTCGGCTTTGCGGATGATATCACCCTGGAAGTCTATGGTGAATCTATCAGAGAGGTTGAGTTGACGGCTGCCCACTCTATAAGCATTGTTGAAGATTGGATGCGATCCAGGAAACTGGAGCTAGCGCATCATAAAACGGAGGTTATCGTGGTGAACAACCGCAAGTCGGTACAGCAAGCAAAGATCAGCGTCGGGGATTGCACTATTTCGTCAACGCGGTCCTTAAAACTTCTGGGAGTCATGGTCGACGACAAGCTCAAGTTCGGGAGCCACGTCGACTATGCCTGCAAGAAGGCTTCCACAGCTATTTCGGCATTGTCTCGTATGATGTCTAATAGCTCTGCGGTATATGGCAGCAAACGAAGGCTATTAGCCAACGTGGTCCAGTCTATACTTAGGTATGGCGGACCGGTGTGGTCATCGGCGTTAGGTACCAAAAGCTATCTAGCCAAGCTGGAAAGCACCTATCGTCTCATGTGCTTGAGAGTGGCGAGTGCGTATCGCACAGTTTCACATGACGCAATCTGCGTCTTAGCAGGTATGATGCCTATTGGCATTATCATCAGCGAAGACGTAGAGTGCTTCAACCAACGTGGAACTAGAGGCATACGGAGTACCACAAGATCGGCCTCGATGACCACATGGCAGCGGGCATGGTCTAATTCCACAAAAGGTCGGTGGACACATCGACTTATCCCGGAACTATCTGGGTGGGTCAACAGGCGCCACGGCGAAGTCAACTTCCACCTGACACAGATTCTGTCAGGGCATGGTTGCTTCAGACAGTATCTGCATAAGTTTGGGCATGCGGAGTCCCCCGCGTGTCCCGAATGCGTGGATGTTGAGGAAACGGCAGAACATGCTTTCTTCATATGCCCTCGTTTCGCGGGCGCGAGAAGCAGCATGATGGCAGTGAGCGGACAGGACACTACCACGGATAACTTAGTCCAAAAGATGTGTTCCAGCTCGGACATCTGGGGAGCGGTCAATGCGGCTGCTACCCAGATTGTACTCGAGCTACAAAACCACTGGAGAGCCGATCAACGGCGAATAAACAGCCTAACTACCATAGTCCAGTAGTTATCTAAGCGAGTGCATTAAGCACAATAGCCCCTCCCTGAAGTAATACCGATAAGGTGGTGCCAGGGGGGATTGAGGCTGGAGACTCGAGTAGGGTTTTAGTGGGTCGGGATCCTCACGCCCCATTAGGGGGGTCGGGATACCTAAACCCCACTCCCTGAGTTATCTGTTCAGGTGTCTGACAGTACCGTATCTTCTAAGGTGCTCAGCAGATTTCCCAACTCGTAAAAAAAAAAAAAAAAAAAAATATATATATATATATATATATATATATATATATATATATATATATATATATATATATATATATATATATATATATATATATATATATATATATATATATATATATATATATATATATATATTGCTTCAATGACCCTCCCTCACCCCTTCATTTTTCGCTCTTTCCCACGCTTGATTTCAATCTGTTAGATCCCATCGACTCTGTGTTTCATTACTTTCTATTACTTTCTTCTACCGTTCACTCTGTTAATTGCGAAAACAACCATTTTAAAAACCTAAAAATAGTGTCTAAAAAGTCTGACAGAAATCTGAAAAAGTTCTGAATGAAATCTAAAAGTAGTCTTACAGAAGCCTAAACGTATTCTAACGGAAGTCCAGAAGACTTCTAAAAGAACTTTAAAAACAGTTTTAAAGAATCCTGGCAGGAATCTGTAAGAATTCTAAACGAAGCCTAAAAACGTTTAAACGAAGTCTAAAAAAAAGTCAAAATAAAGCCAAAAGAAGTCTAGAAGAAGTCTAATTGTAGTTTAAAAGCAGTCTAAAAATAGTCTTAAAGAAGCTTGGCAGGAGTCTCAAAGAGTTCCAAACAAAGGCTGAAAAAAGTATAAATAAAGTCTAAAAACGTTAAAAAAGTCTAAAAAAATTCTAAAAATATTCCTAAAGAAGTCTGGTAGAATTTTAAGAGAGTTTTAAGTGAAGTCAGAAAGAAGTCTACAATGCTTGGGGTTGAGCCGGGCATGTTGCAAACATGCCGGAAAACCACCCTGTAAAGGTAGTGTTCGCTTCAAATCCGGTAGGAACAAGACGACCAGGGGCGCAGCGAGCAAGACGGTTAGTCCAGAGGGATCGAGGTCTGGCGGAGAGTACGCGGTGTCCAAGGAATTGGAAAGCAGTAATCCACAACAGAGTAAATTGAAGAAACTTTGTTCATCAGGCGTTGCCTGAGGACGGTAAGCCACCTAAGGTAAGGTAAAGATGCTTGGCTGGAATCTAAAAGAGTTCTAAACGAAGTCTAAAAAAAGTTCGAGAAACTCTGAATGAAAGTCTAAAAGGAGTCTAAAAAGAGTCTAAAAAATATTCTTAAAAAGTCAAGTAGAAATCTGAAAGAGTTCTAAATGAAGTCTACAATGAACTCTATAAAAAATTTAAAAGAAGTCTAAAAGGATTCTAAAAGAACTCTAAGATAGCTCTAAAAATAGTCTTGAGTAATCTGGTAGGAAACTGAAAGAGTTCTAAACGAAGTCTAAAAAAAGCTCAAACGAAGTCTAAAAGAAGAGAAAAAAGTTGAAAAGAATTTTAATAGAATTCCAAAAGAAGTCTAAATGAATTCTAAAAACACTTCTTGTGTTTCTAAAACACTTCAAAAGAATTCTCAAAGAAGCCTGGCAGGAATCTGAAAGAGTTCTGAACGAAGTCTAAAAGAAATCTAAATAAAGCCTGGAAGAAGGCTTAAAGGAGTCTAAAAGAACACATTCTAAAAGTATTCTTAAAACACTCTAAAAATAATCTTAAAGAAATCTGGAGAAGAATCTGAAAGAGTTCTAAATAAAGTCAAAAAGAAGTCAAAAAGAAGTCTAAAAATAATCTAAAAATTGTCTAACAAAATTCTAAAGGTAGTCTAAAAGCATTCTAAAAGAACTCTAAAAATAGTCTTAAATAACTGACCAAACTCGTGTTTTTAGTCTTTGACCTTGAAATGCGGTCAGGCATTAATATTAATATTTTTTTGAAAGGATGGTTCTACAAAACTTTCATTACGTTTTCCTACCGTCCCTCCAACAATTGTAGAACCATCGTTTCAAAAAAATATTAGTTTTAAATAAGTTTGGCAGAAATTTAAACAAATTCAAACAAAGTTGAAAAGTTGTCTAAAAAGGTCTAAATAAAGCCTAGTAGAAGTCTAAACGAAGTCTAAAGGTAATCTAAAAGAACTCTAAAAACAGTTTTAAAGAACCCGTTCAAATGAAAATAACAAATTTATAACAGGATGAGTTCTAAACAAGAAGTAGTTTATAACAAAATCTTCTTTGTGTTGTGTTATAAGCTTGGACTCGTTAGTAGTTAAAATAACAAAAGTTGTAACAAAGTTTGCTCTATTAAATCTATCAAATCCATATATATAAAAGTGAGCGTGACCTAACTTGGCATACATGTTCGTTGACATTAGGGAATCAGCACTGAGCGGTTGACAAAAGCGGGGAATCCCTAACAAGGGGCTAGAGAACTAAATAAGTAAAAGGGACTGCGTTTCTCTTGTATTTAAACCGATTGCAGTTGTGCTACTGACTTTAAGAAAAGAGGGGGGTTCCACCGAGGTGGAATATGTGAAATAAATCTTTGCTTCGTTTCTATTATAGTGATTTTCATTGAGCATACCGATGCATAATTAGCTACGTGACAGAAGGGGGAGCTGATTAGGAAGGAACCGACATGTAGGGGGACGAGGAACGTGAGTATGAATTTATGAATATAACTCCGGAAATTCTGGACTGTTCCTCATCAAACGTCGTTTGTCAAACACATGTTTTTTGGTATGATACTTTTATGCAGGGGGGTTGCCAAAAAAGGGGACGATCTCGTACAAGGGGAGAGAAAGGTTCAAATGGGTAAAGGGGGGATTACCGAGAAGAAGACAAATTTACAAGTGGTTAAAGAAGTTTGGCCGGAAAATAAACGAAAACTAAAGAAAGAAATAAAGTGTAAAGGAGTTCAAAACAATTCTAAAAATGTCTAAAAAAAAACCTACATGAAGTCTAAAAGGAATCTAAAAGAACTCTAAAAACAGTATTAAAGAAGTCTGGCAAGTATTAAAGAAGCTGAAAGAGTAATAAATAATTCTAAAAGAAGTTTAAAAGAACTCTAAAAATAGTCTTATAGAAATCTAATACAAGTACAAAAGAAATCTGAAAAATATCTGAATGAAGTTAAAAAAAATCTAAAAGAAGTTTAAAAATAAGTGAATGAACTCTAAAAGTAGGCTTGACGAAGTTTGCCAGGAATCTAAAAGAGTTCTAAATAAGTCAAAACGAAATTCAAAAGAACTTTAAATAGTCCTAAAGAATTCTAAAACAAATTTGCTAGAAGTCTAATAAAGTAATCTAAAAGAACTCTAAAATGGTCTTGAAGAAGTTTGGCAGGAATCTAAAGAAAAGCCAATAAACTTTCCAAGAAGTTTAAAGAAGTTCAAAGAAAGCCAAAAAAATCTATCAGAAGTCTATGTGTCTGTGTCTAAAAAAGTCTAAAGAAAGTCTAAAAGAACACTGAAAAAAAATTGAAGCAAACTAGCAGGAATCAAAAGTAATTCTAAATGAAGTCTAAAAGAAGTGTAAAAAATTGAATCTATCTATTATAAAAAATCTTAAAGGAGTCTTCAAGTCTTAGTCTTAGAGAAGTCTGACAGGAATCTAAAAGAGTTCTAAATGAAGTCTAAGCGAAGTTTAAAATATTTATGATGAAGTTATGAACGAAGTTTAAAAAAATTATAAATGAAGTCCAAAAGAATTCTAAAGGAAGCCCAGTTTTGGAAAGCAGTTTTGAAGAAGTCTAAAAAAAGAATCTAAAAACAAATCCAAACAACTCTAGAAAATACTTAAAAAAAAGTCTATAAGAATTCTAAAACAAGTCGTAAAGAAGTCTGGTAAAAATCTGAAAGGTTGAAAAGCCATTGGTTCTAAATGAAATAGAAGTGAATCTAAAAAAGTCTAAGGAAGTCTAAAAGCAGTCTAAGGGAAATTAAAATGAAATCTTAAAGACCTCTAAATTTGGTTTTAAAGTAGTCTGGTGGGAACCTAAGTGAATTCTAAGTCAAGTCTAAAAGGCATCTATAAGGATTGAAGCCTTATTGAAGCCTAAAAAAGTCTTGATGCAGGTTTATAAAGTTTTTAAATAAATCCTTGAAAAATCTAAAAGTAATCTAAAAGAAGTCTAAAAATAGGCTTGAAATAAATCAAAAGGAGGTCTGAAAGTCTTAGAGAAGTCTTAAAAAATCTGAGAGAGGCCTAAAAAAGTCGTAAAGAAGCCTAAAATAGTGTAAAAGAACTTTCAAAAAAGTTTTAAAGGCGCCTAAGTTTAGTCTAGAACGTATCTTATGAAAATCTGAAAGAAGTATAAAAAGCCTTGATCCTTCTTTACGGGGCTAGTCCTATTGACTCCCCAGAGGCATCACCCGGGCGGGATTCGAACATACAAATACTTCTCACTTTAATCAGAATAACGAACGATTGTTCGAAAAAAAAAACATTTCAACTTCAACTTCAACCACTTCAGCTACAAGCTTAGACTATTTACGTGCCACATCATTCCCGATAACGACAAACAAGCCATCTTACCAGTAATTCCTGTCGCTGGATGGTACAGTACTTGTACTTGCACGTCACAATGCTTTGCCCTTCGACAGCGGCCGGATCGGTGAGGCACCTCTTATCGCCGGACGTGGTCGTCAAACTGCAGGCATAACAACGTAATCCTATCCGTGGTAGGTACACCGAGAAAAAGCAGAGAAGCATAAAGAATCCATCATCACTTTACTATTACTCGCAATACTTGGTCGAGCAGTCGATAAATCGTAAAAGTGAACAAGCGTTTACAACATGGTTTACCATGTTAACAGTTTCTGCCGGGTCATACGGAACGAATGTCAACCCTACAACCAACAAACCGGGTGAGTGCCGGCTGAGGTTGTAATGGAAACATTTATGGTCCATCAATTTAGGTAAGTGTCTGGCTGAAGCGCTGGCAGATGTATTTTGGTGGCTCATTTATTGAATAAATCGGGCGCAATGAAATGTATAACATTGACGCTTTTTGACCCCTTTCGGGGCGCCATCCATTCACATCATCTGTCGTGCTGAGCTGGATACAATGTCGAAAATTTATATGCGAATTGAATTAATTAAACGATTATTTTTGTAATTGATGTTGAATTGTGAAAATTCAATGAAAATTAGGCTTTAAAGCACAGCTTTGTTGCCGAAGTGACATTTAACGAATCACACAAAATTTAAACGAAAACTGAATGAGCATTTTCAACCAAACCGGCTCAGTGCAGCCTACCCAGTAAAGGGGACACCAGCCTCCGGGAAGGCAACGACAACAAAAAAAATCAATCACAAAACCAACCGTCAACAGGGGGAACAACCGCTCCTAGCAACATCAGCCAAAGCCAGAGGCCTACGACTACGGTGACGGCTCCGGATAACGACATTACGGGTTTTGCTTTTGCAACTTTAGGCCGGGGACCGGGCCGGACCGGCAGACCGGGTCCAATTTTATTTGCTTTCCAGTGATAGAACGACCCTTATTGTGAATCGCTTGCAGCCACGGGGGCGCACGCACTTTTCCACGCGCGAAGGATGGCGATGCTGATGCTGAAGCTGATAATGTCGTCTTGTTTCTCGAGTAGCCTTTCCGATGAACAGGAGCTCTGCTACATTGTGCTTCACTTCTCCGACAAAATTCCTTTTATCCAATTTTTTTGTGTTAAATTTCACAAACGAGATTTTTGATGCTAAAAAAAGTTCTCGAATTTCAATTTTTTTTGCTTGTGTTCGCACGTTGGATTTATTCTACAACGGAAATTGTAATTCTTCCGATTCACTGGCTATCATGGATTGTTCAAACTGATTTAACGGCAGCTTTCCTGTGCCGGGTGAGAGTTTTCGTTCCACTCGGGATAATTCACTTTGATTTATTCTCTCGCGCACCACTGGACTATATCAAATCTGCACACACTCCTCGCAGTAACTAGATTTCCCACGGGGAAAATTTCCGCTCGTCATTGCCTTCCAAGTAGCTGTGCCAGTCGGTTGGTAGGTAGGTAGTCGTTTTTGCTTGGACGACCGCCCGACGGCACAGTAAAGCGGGAGAAAAATAAAACCACCTCGTTGTCGTTAACCACAGCCGGGGTGCAGCACAGCCCAGCACGGCTTTCGGTATGGGAAAACTCGTAGCTGAGCGGGCCAGATAAGCGTACCGAGACAGACAACCGTATCGAAGTGGCGCGGCGACCAGACGTTCCATCTGCAACTAAAACTAGAACCGAATGGAGCAGATAAAAGCCCCCTCCGGTGTAGTAAAGAGCCTACGGGGGGACGGGACATACTGGCGGTCGACGTGCTCGGGTAATTGATGCTCTCACTGCGAAGTGAGAGGTTCGATTGCTTGATTTGGATTCTGCTAGAAGGAAATTCTTGACAGCAGTGGTTGGTAGGATGGTAGGATACGATCATTGAGGCGAGTTACTCTCATTGTAATATTACTTATATTATAAAATATCATTTTAAACTGCCGCTACTCGCATAACGGTCCCATTTATATAGGAAACTCCATAGAAAATGGGACTGTCATGAGATATTTTTACTTTCGTTTAATCGTGGTATAAGTTTTCTGGATACTTTAAATAGTTTCTTACCGATTTATTTTACCCGCTGTGCCTACAGCCGATATTGCAAATTCATACACCTTCCTGACTTTTGATAAGCCTCAATCAGTTCGTTTTCTTTTTAATTAAAAACACTTCCTTCTGGCATTTTTAAGCAGTCCATTCGAGCAAATTTTCCGAAAGCATCTTACCCGGAGATAAACGTGACTAAACACTTCTTGCGACTATAGCAATCTGACTTATTCAAAACATGTGTTTTTGACAGATGCAACGAACACACGCGATCACAGTAATCTATGGCAAACAACAGACCAGACATATCTTTACATAAATTAGGTGCTTCAGAAAGTTACGCGAGATTTCATCGCAAACATCGTTATATATGAAATGAGGTGCTTATACAAAACAACCAAGCGAAACCAGCCGGATATCTGGTTTGGAACTTAAATTTCACGTTCTCCGGAACATCCACAAATTTCTTCGGTGAAATAAGCCGATCTGTGCGGTTGTTGGACACAGCATCGATGCTGAACAGCCTTTCAGCGGAACACAGAACTATCATTTTTTCCTTCTTCAATAAAGAACGCAATCTCTTAGAACGAGTCACTTGTAGTACCTTTACCCGCCCCGTAATCGAGTGGCGTTTCACTTTAGCTCTGGAAGATGCGCACAAGTCTTCTTCGATGTTTCTTCGCATGGATTTTTCAGAAATGTTGGCTTTCTTGGCAAGCTTCCTTATGCAATGTACCGAGTTGCGAGCAATCTTTGCACGAACTAATTTGATCACGTTTGAACATGCAAACGGCGGACTTTCATTTCGCGATTTCGCGATTGAGACCATCATGTAGAGTCTTTGAACTGTAGACCTACGACCTTGGCAGTCTCCTTCGATGTCGCCTGGTCGAGCAGATTACTCGTAATCACTTCTTTGGGGTACATTTTAACTAATTTGCAATACCTACAACGATTCCGATGTTCTGATGCAACACTCGAAAGTAAATGTAAACAAATACACATACATAAGTCATTAGCTACACAAATTTACCCAATATTGAAGTTTGCATTTTTTAGAGCCACACCCTGAAGTTTCAAATTCAGTTTGTCGTTCAATATGAAGTACACTGAAGTCGCTTTTTACGCGGTTTTCTTTTACGCGACTATTTTTACGCGAATTTTGGAATTTACGCGGTTTTTACGCGAATTTCGGAATTTGCGCGGTTTTTTACGAGAATTTAGGAATTTACGTGTTTTTTTACGCGATTTTTGGAATTTACGCGGTTTTTTTTCGTGATTTTTGGAATTTACGCGGTTTTTTTTACGCGAATTTCGGAATTTACGCAGTTTTTTTTACGCGATTTCCGGTTTTGCGCGGATGTGCTCAAAACGTCTATTTTTTCGCGTAGTGTTGAAATCCACAAAGTTTTTTTTTACGCGAAATTTTGGTTTTTTTACGCGAATTTTGGAATTTACGCGGGTTTTTTTTACGCGCATTTCGTAATTTTCGCGGTATTTTTAACGCGATTTTCGGAATTTACGCAGTTTTGATTTACGCAGGACGTATCCTTCGCGTAAAAAGCGACTTGAGTGTAGAACTTTGCGCCCAATTTGCAATTTATATTGCGATGTAACTTGAAGCCTGATTGGTTCAAATTTAAGTTCAATTCTAAATCCTAGTCCAATTGCATATTCGATTCGAAGTCCAATTTAAAGTGTAATTTAAAATCTAATTCTACGTCTAACTCTAAGGTCAATTTCAGTCAAATTTAAAGGCCAATTTGAAGTCCGCTTTCAAGTAAAATTCAGTTCAATTGCAAGCAAAATTTAATCTCATTTCGTTGTGGTTGCGTTTCTATAGCATTTAGACCAATTGCAGATGCGGAAATGGCATGGAGACAAGAAGGTGAAGGGGAGGGGTTATGGAGCTGAGTCCACCGAGGAAGGATGTGTGGAAAAAAGGCTTTGTTTCTCTTCCGTTATAAGGATTTTCGGAGAGCAGATAGATGCGTAATTGGCTACGTGACAGAAAAGGGAGCTGACTGGGAGTGAATCAACAGGAGGGGGACGAGGAACGTCAGTATGACTGTATGACATAACTCCGGAACGCCTGGACGATTCTTTATCAATTTTCTAAAAAATGTGATGTAAATAGAAACCCTTATGGCGTAACTCGGACGTGTCGTAAAGTTTTCTGTTTAGCCGGCCGATATTTTTGCAAAAAAAAAATGTATATTAATCATTAATCATTACCTCCCAGTTGGCCTCGAGGTAAGATGCTGGCCTAATAAGTCAGTCATCGTATGTTCGAGTTAATAGGATCATAGCAACTAGCCCTGCAATTGTCCTATACTCTAACAGCTGGCTGTAACGTCTGTCGTATAAAAACAGAAAGTCAAATTTCGATAACGGAATGTACCACCTAGATCTGGCTGTTTTTTTTTAATTGATCATGCAAAACTACATCCGCAATAACTAAGATTACTTGACTTTTCCAGACCAGGGCATAGTTTTGAAAAGTCAATTCCTTCTTTCTATCGCTTTTTCGCTCTCTCCCAAATCGCTTTTTGGCAGTCTCAAATCGCTTTTTCAAAAAAGCAAACCCAAGCAGTACTATTTATTGCATGAAGGGTTACGCAACTATAATTGAAACATTCAAATACGGTAAAAGTTCGCATCAGTTACCTTTATCGAACTGTTATGTGATTGAAAAAGCGCAAGAGGTGGAGCCTATATGCAACCAATTGTTACACAGATGTTTTATGGAACATCAATGCGCGTTATCTATCCATTCGCGACTGCGATACTAAAAGAGATTTTAAGCCTGTTCGCACTCACACGAAATCCTATGTCGCGTTGTCAAAACTTGCGACTACGATACCAAAAGAAATTTTAAGTCTGTTCACACTCACACGAAATTCTGTATGTCGCGTTGTCAAAACTTCCGTGAAAACAAAAACAACAATACTTTCTTCTCTTTTTTCCTCGCACAAAAACCAAACAATTATGAGCAACTTCGTAATCGCGAATTGTGTTTAGTGGGAACCGGGAAACAAATTTCCTCTCTCCCGAAAATTATTTACATTAATATCCTTAATCCGAAACAAAACTTAAGTTTTTTTGGGCCTATTATGAGCTAATCTTCATGCCATTCAAAATTTATCGTGCAAAATATAATTTTGCTTTGTATTATTTGATGCGCCTCGTGAAAGTTATTAATTTATTAATTTTCAAGTTTAAAGAATTAAACCAGCCAGATTAAGAATTCGTTTACGATGGAAAAATGCGGTGGAAAAATCGAACTATATATTGTAATCAAATAATATTTTAGTAAATGCCATGGATTTCTGATGAATGTTCGTGTAATTATTGTTAAAATAATAAAACGTTTCTTCGCTGAAAAATATATTTTTCATAAAAATACGGCGGACTATGATGTTACATTGATTGTATTTGTTTGGTTAAATTTTATTTTAAAATATGCCGTAATCAACATGATGCAACATCATGTGACATTATTGTTTAGCAATGACATTATAATAACACGATGTTGCGATGAAGTTTCATGTTACTAAATATAGACTAAAATATTTGTGACAGCCAGTATAAGTATTGGATAACCTGAATCCAACGTATTAATAACATGAAGTTGTTTATTTATTGCGTGTTTCAATACTGTAACCGGTGAAGTTTTTTGCAATTTAAACAAGACTTAATAGCAACATGGAAGATGTTGTAAGTGCTGCTTGGGAAGCCATGGGTTTATACCGTCTTTAGACATGAAAAACCCTTCTTTATCGACAGACTTCGCAGCCGGCTGTTAGAGTACAGGAAAATTACGGGGCCAGTGCAACGATCCTTTTGACTCTAACTAGCAAGCACCGCCTAGCCGAGATTCGAACATACGACGACTAGCTTGTTAGACCAGCATCGTACCTCGAAGCTAGCTGGGCGGGGCTTTTCCACTGTTTCTCAAATTACTCTTTAGCTGTCTTTTTGAGACTCTTTTTCGCTCTTTCTCAAATTACTTTTTCGATGACTCTTGCTTTCGCGCTCTCTCCCAGATCGCTGTCTGTCAAATCATTTTTTCGCGGTCACTCAAATTACTTTCTCGCTGTTTCTCAAATCACTTTTTCACTCTTCTCTCCAATCACTTTTTCGTAGTCTCTCAAATCGTTCTTTCCACTGGGTCTCAATTTGCTTTTTAGTCATCTCTCAAATCGCTATTTCGCTGTCTTTCAAATCGTTTTTTTGCTCTCTCCCAAATCTCTTTTTCGCTGTGTTTCAAATCGCTTTATCGCCTTCTCTCAAATCGCGTTTTCGCTGCGTCTTAAATTACTTTTTCGTTGTCTCTCAAATCGCTTTTTCACCATCTTTCAAATTACGTTTTTGTTGTCTCTAAAATTGCTTTTTCGCTGTTTTTCAATTACTCCATCGCTTTCTCTTAAATCGCTTTTTCGCTGTCTTTCAAATCGCGTTTTCGCTCTTTCTCTCAAATCACTTTCGCGCTCTCTCCCAAATTGCTTTTGTGCTATATCTTAAATTGCATTTTCATTGTTTTTCAAATTGTTGTTTCACTATCTCCCACATCTCTGGCTTTTTCACTCTCTCCTAAATCACTTTATCGCTGTCTTTCAGATCTTTTTTTCACTGTCTCACAAAGCACTTTCTCTTTGTTTCTTAAATCGCTTTTTTCACAGTTTCTCGAGTCGCTTTTGTTGTCTCTCAAATCGGCTGTCTTTCAATTACTCTATTACTTCTATTGCTTTTTCGCTGTCTTTCATATCTATGTTTCGCTCTATCTCAAATTACTTTTTTGATGACTCTTGCTTTTTCGCTCTCTCCCAAATCGCTGTTCACTCTCTCTCGAAGCGGTTTCTCACTGTTTCTAAAATCGATTTTGCACTGTCTCTCGAATCGCTTTTTGTTATTTCTAAAATCGTTTTCTCACTGTCTCTCAAATTGCTTTATAGCTGCCTGTGTACATCGACTTTTCGATGTACCTCAAATCGTATTTCTGCTGCCTCTTTCAAATTGTTTTTTGGCTCTCTCAAATCACTTTCAATCACTCTATCGCTTTGTCTCAAATCGCTTTTTCGCTGTCTTTCAAATCTATGTTTCGCTCTCTCAAATCGCTTTTTCGCTCTCTCAAATCGCTTTTTCGATGACTCTCAAATCACTTTTGCGCTCTCTCCCTAATCGCTTTTATGCTGAATCTTAAATTGCATTTTCATTATTTTTTTTTTCAACTATTTCACTATCTCCCACATCGTTTTTTCGCAGTCTCGAATCTCTGTTTCACTCTCTCTCTCAAATGACTTTTTCACTCTCTCCCAAATCACTTTATCGTTATCTTTCAGATCATTTTTCTAGCTCTACTTTCTAACTCTTTCTCAAATCGCTTTTTTGTTATCTCTCAAATCGATTTTTGGCTGTCTATCCAAGCTCGTTTTCGCTCTCTTTCTTTCAAATCACTTTTTCGCTGTCGTTCAAATCTATGTTTCGCTCTATTTCAAATCACTTTTCTGATTACTCTTGCTTTTCGGCCTTTCCCAAATCGCTTCGCTCTCTCTCTCTCTCTCTCTCTCTCTCTCTCTCTATATATATATATATATATATATATATATATATAAATATATATATATATATATATATATATATATATATATATATATATATATATATATCTCTTAGACACACACACGTACACACATACACACACACGTACACACATACACACACACACACACACACACACACACACACACACACACACACACACACACACACACACACACACACACACACACACACACACACACACACACACAGAGATCGCTCTTACACTGTCTCTCAAATCGGCTTTTCGTTGTATTCCAAATCGTGTTTCTGCTGCCTCTTTCAAATTGCTTTTTCGCTGTCTCTCAGATAGCCTTTTCGTTGTCTCTTTAATTGCTTTTTCACTTTCTTGTAAATCTCTTTTTCGCTCTCTCCTAAATCACTTTGTCGATGCCTCTCGCTTTTCCCCCTACTAGCACGGTTGTTACAACGTTGTTGTGGTAACCGAAATATGACTAATTTCAGTCGTTATTCGGTTGCTTCAACTAAATGGACCTAAAGTGTGCTGCTTGGGTCGCTTTCTCCCAAATCGCTTGATCGCTGTCTTTCAGATCGTGTTTTCTCTGTTTCCCAAATCGCTTTTTCACAGTCTCCTTTTTTTGTATGCCAGAAGGGCACTGGGTTCAAAAATGCCACTGCCACAATCACGAAGAAGCTCTTCGCTTCACTGTCCCCAGCAAACCACAAATCGTATAATAATGTGTGAAAATCATCTTAAATATCGCTAAACAAACTCGAAATCGTACATAAAGCTTAATAATGCGCACCCTAGTTTACATTTATTCGTACAAAATGATAGTAACTGATTCACATACGATTTTCGTCACTGAATTGTGTAGCATTATGGAACTAATCATGTTGAGTCGGATTTCATCGTATACAAATGCTTATGAATGTGAACTGTTTTCATATAATTTGCAGTACGTATATCGCCTCCAAAACAGTACGCATATGCTGGTTTCGAGCATCGAATGCGATTTTTCTAGATATATATCGGTACATATATCACATTTGTTACTTTGATATACGTACGAAAATGTTTGCTGGGTCTTCGCTGTCACTGTCGCTTTTTAATTTATCTGGCAAATCATTTTCCCGTTATCTCTGAAATTGCTTTATAGCTGCCCCACAAACCGCCTTTTCATTTTCTCGTCGTCGTTTCTTTTCGTCGGTTTCTCGCTGTCGTTTAAATCACTTGCTCGCTGTTTCTCAAATCTCTTTTTTTGCTGTCCTTTAAATCGCCTATTTCAAATTGTTTCTTCGCTGTCTCTCAAATCACTTTTTGCATGTCTTTCAAAGCGCTGTTTCACTGTCTATCAATCACTCTGTCATTTTCTCTTAAATCATTTTTTTATTGTCTTTCAAATCGCTTTTTCACTGTCTCCCACATCGCAGTCCCAAATCGTTTTTCGCTACCTCTTTCACGTCGTTTTTCAACTGCCTCTCAAACCTTTTCGCCTTTTCGCTGTATCTCAAATCGTTTTTTCGCTGTCCTTCATCACTTTCGCACTGTCTCTTTCAATTTGCTTTTTTGTTGTCTCTCAATCACTCTATCGCTTTCTCTCAAATTGCTTTTTCGTTGTATTTCAAATCGTTTTTTAGGTCTCTCCCAAATTGCGTTTCCGCTTTCTCTGAAATTGCTTTTTCATTGTCTCTCATATTGCTGTTTCACTGTCCCCCATATCGCAGCCACAAATTACTTTTTCGTTGTCTTTCAAATCGCCTTTCCACTGACTATCGAAACCCCTTTTCGCTGTCTCTCAAATCACTTCTTCGCTGTATCTCAAATATACTTTTTTCCGCTGGCTATCACACTGTATTTTAACTGTCTTTCAAATGGCTCTTTCGTTCTCTCTTAATTGCCTCTTTCGGTTTCGTTCTCTCTTCGTACTCTAATGGAACTCGACCAAGAATGGGCAAGGCTAGTTTCCGTGACTTCTAATGCCAAAGTTGCCAAAAAACTCAGAACAACTTCGACTACGCAGTCAGCTATATGGAATGCGGAATTGTCTAATTTATGCAGGATCGCATGTTCTGGACAAACAGTTTATTTTGTTTTGAATACGGTTGCGACTGTAATTAATCGCTTTGTGATTTAAAACCCGAATCTTACATATAAGCTTACAATTAGGGCTTTGAGATGAACGGGAGTTTGTACCTTGTTGTTTTTTGTATGAATATTACCTATTTGTGATGTCATTCATTATGTATTTTTCTGTAATCAGCACTTTTTTTTTGATAGATTTGCTATTGATTCAGTGAATTGCTTATTATCCGTGCTAGAGTGTCGATGCATTCATCTTTTTTCTCCCACATGTTTTTACTAGCTGTTAACCAAGTTCGCTTTCTAAAGCCAGGGAGTGCAGAAACTAGTTATAATTTGCTCTTGGACTAGAGGTTTCATATCGCTTCTCGGGCCAGTACCATTCATTGTAACTAGCGCCGACTACCGATTTCATGGTCGGTAAAGCAGAGTAAAGCACAAAGAGAGGGTGTGTAGAATGTCACATAGTAATAATTTTGATTAAAATTTTATATACTTTAACACTTTTATTAGGTCGTATGAATAAAACAATTTGCATTGCTTCTCCCGTGTAAACCTTATGGAAGAAGTAAGGCAAAATCTTTTATTCTTCTGCCTGTTTAGTTTTGATCGTAAGTTACACTATGTTACATTCATGTCTTTACTATTTTGTTATACTTTGTCTGAGGCTATTCTCTTTGTTTTTCGATTTAGCTTTTTCAATAACCAATTGAACCCAATAACCCAATGTCTTCACTATTTTTTATAATATTTTTGATGCTTATTGTTGGTAAAAACTTATATTACCTGTTTTCATTCTATAATGAATGATTAATTCTAAATTTGTGTCATGCTGTTGATCGAATTCTGTCTCAGCTTTGTCTTAGCGTTACTTGGAATGTTTTTAAATGTATATAATTTGGTTTGCATTTATTCCAAATTTAGTTAACTAAAAACGACCATTTCCCAATCGAAATGTAACACCGCAAAAAGAAATGTTACGCTGCTGGTCATCAAAGTAATAAAATCGAGAGTTGATAGAACCGATAAAGGTTGTCACCGGTTGACAATTACAAGTGGCTTGTACAAGTGGTCTTACAGTGATAAGACAGTTGAGTTTGCAATACTTTTAAATCAGCTTTTCCCTCTCTACCCAGCCAATTAGTGTGTCATCGAAATTTTGATCCCAATAACACGAAGCAGAATAGTTTCTGTTGTTCTCCACTTAGCCCGGGAACGTTCGATGTTATCTCGAAAGCTAAAGCTCTGAATAATTCAGTGGCATTAACCACCACCCACCCGCCCCGACGACGTTCGTTATCAACATCGACGGCACGGCGGGCACGGGCGGCTGCGTTCGCTGCAGACATTCAGACAGACAAATCAAATTAATTCCAAATAAAATTAATGATAGCAATCATTTTGCCGCGTTTCCGTCTCGCCTTCCGCGTTATCAATACCTGCACCTTACATAAGTATGGATACGTATCAGGTTATCATTGTGCAATCAATGTCGCTGAGTGGTGGAGGGCACTCAAAGTGAATTAAATTTTTTCTATCATGCTTTCGACAGATTCCTTCGTCCAATTCGTCGTCTTTCGTGGGCGATGCGTTCGGATTTGTCCACACTGGGAAACCATCAACCAATTTATGTTGTGATTATCTAGATGTCCTGACCTTCGCTAACGGGGGGGTACGAAATTCGTTTCTGATGTCACGGGTTGACCCCAAACGAAGTAGGCGTTCGTTTGGATAGGTGACTGACATACGTTAAGATAACGAACAGTTTCGTCAAAAAACATCCGGGTAAATAATTATATGGCCGCTTAAAGTTTCCTACTTCATTAAGCTTAATTGGGAACAGTCACTAATAATATCCGTGACCTATACCATTCATCAAACGCCAATAAATCGATACGCAATTGGCCAGCAAACCGCGTTGAGTCATGTTATTTCACCAATTGTCAGCCCCGTAACATAATATTTACTTTCGGCCCGTGGCAACCCTAACCATTGTGATCGAGATTTCATCTTGCATCGTGTATGTACTATGTCTATATCTATACCTAAATCTGAAACTGTAGCATTTGGGTGCGGCTCGTGTGCTTTCCACCCGTAGCTACCAATCAGAATACATTCCAATAAATAGACCCCTAGCAGGCAAACAATAATGGAGGAAGTTTCACCAAACAACCGAATCGGTAAACAAATAAAACCCGAAACTGTCCAGATTGGTGCTTGTTTTCGCATTCCGTAACACCTTCCAACCAGCAGCCAGCCAGTTTGAACTGAAAACTATATGATTCGACACCGAGCGAGCAACAGTGTCGGCTGCATCCACCTACAACGCAAAACAATACATTATCAAACAATAAACAACTTTCGCCCTGCTCTGACCCACCCCACATTTTACCGTTTGGTTCTGGTTTCTGTTTATTTGCAGACAGAAGTTGTCGAACGTGTGTCGTCTTCCCGATGTCACCAGCAGCGAGAACGGGATAGTTCCAGATCGCCGGCTCCAACACCAGCACCCCCATCCACGCCACGGAAAATCAAAGGTGAGTGAGTTGCGAATTTGCATCCATGTTGGATTGGAATGACAATCAAGGCAGGCACGTTTGGCACGTGGTAACTGATCGTAAACACACCCAGAAAGCAGGCGTCGATTATTTTGCCATTTGATTTTTTTCGTTTTGTTTGTGTTTACTTCAATCTTTCCCGACCGAACGAACGAACGAACGGGGTATTCAACGAGAACAAACATTACCTTCCGGTCTTTGTGTTGTTGTTCAATTGTTTCGCGAAGTTCATTTTCTCTGTGCATAAACTTTAGGCGAGTAAAAGGGGTGAAAGTCCAGTAGAAAGTAAACTTTACGTAAATTTATATCGCCGGCTCATGAATAATTTGAAGTGATTTGTTTAGTGATGGTAAGGAAAACAAGAATTTTTTTGTAATTTTTATAACAAAAGCCAACCGATGACTGACTGACTGACTGACTGACTGACTGACTGACCTGACTGACTAACTGTCTGACTTTTTACTTTTTACTTTTTACTTTTTACTTTTTACTTTTTACTTTTTGCTTTTTACTCTTTACTTTTTACTTTTTACTTTTTACTTTTTACTTTTTACTTTTTACTTTTTACTTTTTACTTTCTACTTTTTACTTTTTACTTTTTACTTTTTACTTTTTACTTTTTACTTTTTACTTTTTACTTTTTACTTTTTACTTTTTACTTTTTACTTTTTACTTTTTACTTTTTACTTTTTACTTTTTACTTTTTACTTTTTACTTTTTACTTTTTACTTTTTACTTTTTACTTTTTACTTTTTACTGACTGACTGACCTGACTGACTAACTGTCTGACTTTTTACTTTTTACTTTTTACTTTTTACTTTTTACTTTTTGCTTTTTACTCTTTACTTTTTACTTTTTACTTTTTACTTTTTACTTTTTACTTTTTACTTTTTACTTTTTACTTTCTACTTTTTACTTTTTACTTTTTACTTTTTACTTTTTACTTTTTACTTTTAACTTTTTACTTTTAACTTTTAACTTTTTACTTTTTACTTTTTACTTTTTACTTTTTACTTTTTACTTTTTACTTTTTACTTTTTACTTTTTACTTTTTACTTTTTACTTTTTACTTTTTACTTTTTACTTTTTACTTTTTACTTTTTACTTTTTACTTTTTACTTTTTACTTTTTACTTTTTACTTTTTACTTTTTACTTTTTACTTTTTACTTTTTACTTTTTACTTTTTACTTTTTACTTTTTACTTTTTACTTTTTACTTTTTACTTTTTACTTTTTACTTTTTACTTTTTACTTTTTACTTTTTACTTTTTACTTTTTACTTTTTACTTTTTACTTTTTACTTTTTACTTTTTACTTTTTACTTTTCACTTTTTACTTTTTACTTTTACTTTTTACTTTTTACTTTTTACTTTTTACTTTTTACTTTTTACTTTTTACTTTTTACTTTTTACTTTTTACTTTTTACTTTTTACTTTTTACTTTTTACTTTTTACTTTTTACTTTTTACTTTTTACTTTTTACTTTTTACTTTTTACTTTTTACTTTTTACTTTTACTTTTCCTTTTCCTTTTCCTTTTCCTTTTCCTTTTCCTTTTCCTTTTCCTTTTCCTTTTCCTTTTCCTTTTCCTTTTCCTTTTCCTTTTCCTTTTCCTTTTCCTTTTCCTATTTATTCTGTTTTCTGTTTTCTGTTTTCTGTTTTCTGTTTTCTGTTTTCTGTTTTCTGTTTTCTGTTTTCTGTTTTCTGTTTTCTGTTTTCTGTTTTCTGTTTTCTGTTTTCTGTTTTCTGTTTTCTGTTTTCTGTTTTCTGTTTTCTGTTTTCTGTTTTCTGTTTTCTGTTTTCTGTTTTCTGTTTTCTGTTTTCTGTTTTCTGTTTTCTGTTTTCTGTTTTCTGTTTTCTGTTTTCTGTTTTCTGTTTTCTGTTTTCTGTTTTCTGTTTTCTGTTTTCTGTTTTCTGTTTTCTGTTTTCGGTTTTCTGTTTTCTGTTTTCTGTTTTCTGTTTTCTGTTTTCTGTTTTCTGTTTTCTGTTTTCTGTTTTCTGTTTTCTGTTTTCTGTTTTCTGTTTTCTGTTTTCTGTTTTCTGTTTTCTGTTTTCTGTTTTCTGTTTTCTGTTTTCTGTTTTCTGTTTTCTGTTTTCTGTTTTCTGTTTTCTGTTTTCTGTTTTCTGTTTTCTGTTTTCTGTTTTCTGTTTTCTGTTTTCTGTTTTCTGTTTTCTGTTTTCTGTTTTCTGTTTTCTGTTTTCTGTTTTCTGTTTTCTGTTTTCTGTTTTCTGTTTTCTGTTTTCTGTTTTCTGTTTTCTGTTTTCTGTTTTCTGTTTTCTGTTTTCTGTTTTCTGTTTTCTGTTTTCTGTTTTCGTTTTAATTTTGAGTAGTTTTGTTATTTGATTGCTAAATTTGGAGTTTTGAGCTTTGAGTTTTGTGTTTTAAGTTTTGAGTTTTGAGTTTTGAGTTTTGAGTTTTGAGTTTTGAGTTTTGAGTTTTGAGTTTTGAGTTTTGAGTTTTGAGTTTTGAGTTTTGAGTTTTGAGTTTTGAGTTTTGAGTTTTGAGTTTTGAGTTTTGAGTTTTGAGTTTTGAGTTTTGAGTTTTGAGTTTTGAGTTTTGAGCTTTGAGCTTTGAGTTTTGAGCTTTGAGCTTTGAGCTTTGAGCTTTGAGCTTTGAGCTTTGAGTTTTGAGTTTTGAGTTTTGAGTTTTGAGTTTTGAATTTTGAGTTTTGAGTTTTAAGTTTTGAATTTTGAGTTTTTAGTTTTGAGTTTTTATTTTTTTGTTTTTAGTTTTTGAGTTCCGAGTTTTTGATTTTTGATTTCCGAAAGACTATTGTCGTAAAAATAAATTCCTACAAGCTCAGAGGCCCGCAGAATGACCTGACACAAGGCTAAGGCACGGTGGCAAAATTACACGGAACCCCATGTGATCTTTTCCGCATAAATCTTGCTTCACGCGGAACTAGTAAAAGCAGCAAGTTTCTCGCAAATAAATATGGAGAGTAAAACAATAACAAACCGATACGCTGTAGTGAAACTAGAAACGTGCTTTGTTTCGAATAAGATTGTTTACCGCTAACCGCTCTGCTGGAAACTTCCTGAAGTACCTTCGGCGGATTCGGACGTCACATATTTATTGCGACTGCAGGCAGGAACTCCCACTCAACCGGTTAGCACCGGATTCCACAAAGGAGAGCATAAAAGAATGCGCATTGTCAATGGTGCGGAGCATGTGGCCAATATCAATCAACTGCTCTCCGGTCTTCTATTCTGATTTTATTACTATGATCTTATTTGGCCAAAGAATGGGACGCAGCTCTTATCATTGTCATTGGTGGTGAAAAGGAGAGAGGAAAAAACTCAACGAACGACACCGGTGCTGGTTGCAATCGGGGCGAAAATATATTTTTCCACTAATGGTGCTTTGTACTTTTATTGTGATTGGATTGTTCAGCGAGCAAACCTTTCTCGAACATGAACCAAACGAACATTCACATTTACATCAATGCGAATTATTGTTGAATATTTAATGTGTTATACATCGAGCAGTCGAATCTAACAATACGATGAAAGAAAGTGCCATTGATGTAGTTTATTGCCTCGTTCACTGTTTTTTTTTTTGCTCCATTTGCATTCAATTCTCAATCAATATTTCCCCCGCTTCTCTCCCCCTTCTTTTTCCAGTGACAACTCACAGTGCAATGACAGTTTCCGTTACGCAGCCCCAGCAACCCCAGATGGATATCGTGTGCTGCAGCCCGAGTGCGGTCGCGCCAACAACGTCGACGACAGCTGGCGGCCATCCGTCCAGTCCGGTGCACTCGAGCGGATCATCGGAAACGGACACTGTCGTCAGCACACCGCCGTCGTCATCCTCGTCATCGCACAGCACCAACCCAAGCACGGCCTTGCGAAGGTTCTACTTTCAAAAGGCCCGTGTTAGCAAATCACCGAAAGCTGCCACCATCGGTGGCGTGAGTTCGTCGGTAACGAGCGGAACGCCTGCCGGAACGACCGTTCCCTGTGCACCGGCTTCAATCGGTGGTGGTGGTGGTGGTGGTGGTGCTTCCTGTCCGGCGACTTCGGTCGTACCGAAGGTAGTTGTTATGGGTTCCTCGACCACGTCCGAAGCAACGATCAACACTTCGACGGATTCAGCTTCCACCCATGTGACCAATGTGACAGCGACCACAGACACCGAAACGAACGATTCGATTGATTTGGGTAAGTAAATTATGTACTCCGAACCGGGACGGATGCTAAGCTTCTGCGAGGGTATTAATTAACGTGTTTACTTGCCAGGTGACACTTCCGGCCAAAGCGATCCACTGCTCAGCTCGTTGGATGACGAAAGCTCCACCAGTGTCGTGATGAACCAGAGTATCGACGATGGAGAGGACGAAAATATCACCGTAATCAATGGACCAGATACGCCTTTGCTGATCAGCTACCAGGTGAGTTCGTTAGAAGGTCGGCTTCGATGTGGTTGGTTGAAAAAAATCTCACAATAACACTCATAGAAACCTAAACTTTTAAAGTTCCCCAATAATGTTTGTCTTGAACTTCCCAAACTTTTATTATAAAGTGAAAAATAATCTTGCGTCCCCTTTTGCTTTGAAATCAAAGGAAGCATCGATTATATTGCAATTACAGTCGTCGTTTTTATGTAATCGAACTACAAAGGAAATCACTGAGTGCTCGCTTGTGAGTTGACTAAACCGTTAAATTATGTGATGTTCAAAAACAATTGGAAGAACGTCTGACCATCGACAGAAAACCAGATAGTTGATCCTAAGAGTCGTTCGAATGTCTCCTTTCAAATGGAATCCGAAAGTTGTCACTAAGAGAAGACGCGCCAAAAATGGTTTGAGAAAGAACGAAACGCTACGAGAATTTCCCAACGGAATACGATCATTATGGAGGATGAATTTTATTTGAACCTCGTTCGATGATGCTTACATTTCTTCTGTAACCATTAACCAGGAAATTATTCCAACGAGAGCCCTCAGATGAGGGAGGTTTTTGTCTTTTCTTGAACTTCTTGAGGTTGATCACCGTTTCTGTCCGAGCTTAACAAGCTGCAAAGCAAAGTCTTGGCGCTGCTACATTCCGACGGAATTTAGCCTCTTGCTTTTTTGTTCGACAGACTTCGCAGCCAACTGTTAGTGTACCGTCAAACGGGGTAACTTGCAACAGTTCTCAACTATGAGGGCAAGTGAAAACTTATCTGTAGTACATTTGAGGACATTTAATCAATACAAAGTTATTAGGTCTAGCATAGAACAATTTCTCATATTGAGAAAAAATATGCGATCAATATTGGCTGTTGTAGAATTTTTTAACTAATTTGTTACTAGTAGCCCCTTACACGGGGTAACTTGCAACAAGCAATATTTTTTGGAAATTGAACGAATTTAAAGATTTATGTGAGTTTCTTTTGACTTGAATATGCAAATGATAATCCGACTGACGATTTTTAATGCTTCTGCTATGAATATACGCTTAAATGTCCTATGTCACGTTAGTGAAAAAAAATTTATGAGCCCCGTAACGGAAATTACAGAAATAACCTTTTATATTATTCATGCAGTTGATATTCCTTGTCTGGATCCGATAGAGCTGCCTTCTTTAAGGACCATTCACATTTTACGTAACGCACTTACGGAAGCGGGAGTTGTGTAACAACGCATTACACCTCGTATATCCACTATGCAAAATCGCGTCATGAAGTGGAGCGGGAGAGTTAAAAATCATCGATATCTCGGTTACGTAATATATGAATGTTTATTACGTTGCGAGTGATCGTAATTAAACACTGTCATATTGCTGGTCGATTCTCTCTGTGAGGTTATTTTCTTTTTGGCCTCTTCTATGGCAATTTTCAGTATATCCAGAGAAAAACTGGCAAATTTCCGACTTACCGAAAGTATCTTACACTCTTCAGGTGTGCTTTAGTATTGTTTGATGCAAAATTAAATGATAACTTGCCTCTTGAAGCTAACGAAACACAGGTTTTTGTATCTACCAGCTGTTGCAAGTTACCCCGTTTAAGTACTTGTTTTACGAATAACATGATAACAAGTAAGATAAACAAAATTAGTCATTATAAATCAATTATTTTGTTTCCTTATCGTTCATTTTACTATAAAAAATATATGTTAGGCTTCTTTTATTTGAAGTGTCTGTGGGTGACACAAACGTTTTACTTGCGAAAAATTGACGATGAATTTGACACCATCTTGTGGGATTTTTTAAAAATCACCAAAACAGCAGAAAATCAATATAACAGTATTTAAGGCTTCTTTGAACTGTTAACAACAAGATTCAGTGACTGACATAGATTAAAAATTTAAGTAACAGATCAAAAAGTACAGTAAATTGGATCGAAATAGTGTTGTTGCATGTTACCCCGCTGTTGCAAGTTACCCCGTTTGACGGTACAGGACAATTGCAGGGCTAGTGCTACGATGCAATTGGTTGCCCAAGTAGCACACGTTGTCACAATTGAGTCGCAGCGGCTGATATGCGACAAATTTAAATGTAAAACTTCGGTTACAGTAACCTAAAATATAACAGTTGTGCAACCGAAACAGTTACTCAATAACCAATATGTAACATGTATAGTTACAAAATGGTTACTATTGAAGTTACACATAAACTGTAAATTGACTTTCAATTGGTGGCAAACTAGTTATCTTGAAACTTTTATTGCATAGCGAAAACAATGCAGCAGGTTTATTATTTCAATCCACTGCTGTCAACGTCAAGCAGTAAATTTAACTGTTGAATATAGAAGAGTGTATAAATTTCGCTTGTTATTTCAACACAAATTAAAAGTGCAGTTTCAAATTCATGGTGAAATGCATGATTCTAGCTTTGAAAAATTCACGCGCTCTGATTTAATCTAGCTTTTCGTTACTTACTTCTCTGAAAAATTGATTTTTTGTAAAACAAATATGTATAAATATAAAAATTTTAATTTTCTGATTTTTTAAATTTATTTTTAGCAATAATGAATTAGTGAAGCATTCACCTAGAAATCATTAAAAAACAAATTGTTTTCGCTATCACTTAGTAAAATTCATAGCCATTTTGCCTTTGGTTTTCTACTACACCATCGTCCTTGAAGTTTTGTATACTTTTCAGCATATTGCATGAAATGATATGAAGCAGACATTGTTCATAGATATTGGGAAAAGGTGTTTTTAGTGATTGTTGTGAAAAGAAAGTGTTAAGTTAATATCAAAGAATAGTTTCAGTTTGAATAATACAGTTTGCCAGCAGTTTTAATCATGGAAGGTTACATTTCAGTTACATTCTAGTTGCACGTAACCTTAGCCTTCGACCTGGTTACGCTATCGGTTACGGTAACCAATATTAAATCTGTTGTAGTTACTTATTTCTTATGTCGTCATTTCTAAGTTACACTGTAACCTATTTTCATTGCCGATTTCGTTTGAGAATAATCAAAATTTGTTTATTTAATATCAATGTCTGTGCGGAGAAGATTCCAAGTACCATCAATTAAGTAAATAAACGCATTTACAAGAGCATTTTGCAACCTGTGTACTAATTGTTTATCTTTACCATTAGTAACATTCTTGAGTTCTAGTTTTTGCTTAATCCGTTGTGTTTACAAGGAACAGTGAACAAGTTGTTGCGAAAGTGTTACTAGCTGACTTTTTTGACTTCGTAACTGCTCGTAACGGAAAATTAACTGTTTTGCGACCAGCAAGTTGATGACAGTTTGGAAAAAGGTTTCATTTGTGTCACTTGATAACTATTTGGTAACTCGTAACTGAAAGGTGACTGTTTTGCGATGACCAAGTTGTTGACAGCTCGAAAAAATGGTTTCAATTTGGTCATTTGGTAACTACCTGGTAACTTTTTGAGATTTTTGTCACTAGAAAACTAAAAAGTAACTATTTTTAATTTTATGTAACCTAACTCGTTACAAGTATCCTAAATGTAGCTGCTGTTCAACCTTTTTGTATATTTTTATTTTTATGATTAGTTACAAGTGCTACTTGGGTGTATGCAGGACATTTCATGCACGGTTGGTAGCACGCTGGAACTGTCCGCTATGGCCGCTCAAGGATTGGTTGTAACAGTCTCTCCCAGTCGGGATTTGAACGTATGACCACTGCCTTACTAGACCACTGTCATAGCTCGAGGCCAACTGGTACGCTGGCACTATCCATATTCGACCAAACCAAGTGTGGTACAACGACAATGGCATCGCTGTGGTAGGCAAGCACTTAAATTTGGTCTTTGAGGCTTTGCAAGACAATAGTGCAAGGGCCATTTGTAAGATATCAGTAAATTCAAATATAAGTCGTATGGCATCAATGACCGTTTCCCATTGAATGTAACAACTAACAATAAAATATACACTGAAGTCTCCTCTAACACGGTTTGTTTTTACACGACTATTTTTACGCGATTGTTGGACGCGATTGTTGGAATTTACGCAATTTTTTACGCTGATTTTGGAATTTATGCGGTTGTGATTCACACGGAACGTATCCTTCGCGTAAAATGCGACTTGAGTGAGTTAGCATTGTATTTTATCGAATTTATCTTAATTGTTTTTGATGAATTGCAATACATCATCATCATCATATTATTAAAATTATTCCGAAAAAAAGTTGAAGTGTCTCAGACGACTCCCTTGCGGAGTTCCAGATATCAATGCATGGTTATTGCATGAAGGGTTATTGCAAACGAGTCATAGAAGGTATTAAGTTTTCGCCGGTTGGGCGCTGAAACCTGCAATATATTTATAGCTGTGCTGCTTAAGCACTTGAGTAACTGCTTTCGTTCACTTCACTTCTGGAAATCGTTTAAATACTGTTTAGCTTCATTTAATTGAGAGAATGAGGAAAAATAATAGAGAGAAAGAATACAGACAGGGAGAACAAAGAGAACAAGAGAGAGAGAGAGAGAGAGAGAGAGAGAGAGAGAGAGAGAGAGAGAGAGAGAGAGAGAGAGAGAGAGAGGTGCATAACATGAGCATGAATCATGAATACATCAATCAAGATGTGGAGAGGCCAATGGCTGCAGAGAAAATGTAATTTACGTAGAGTGTGAAAAATTACGATCCAAAGTGACTATCTTTGGGAACACTTGAAGCAGCTGCCAAACGTATTTATTGAGAAACTAGCTGACCCGACCAGCTTCATATTGCCACAAATTAAACTGTGTTGTACATAAATCATGAATTTCGGATTGTCACAATCTCGAGTTTTGCAAGTTTCTGGGAAGTTCATGGGTGTTTTAATATACAAGTTTTCCTCACAGTAAAGTAGAAAACAACTCTCCCCATTGCTTAGCCTGATAAAATAAAGCGGATAGCATTTAAATATTCACCAACATTACAAGCCATTTCGCCGAATACCATTTTACGGAACACCAATTCTCGGTTGATCATAACGCGGAATATAGAGTTTCGCAGAATACCATTTCGCGAAAAACCTTTCGTAGAAAGTACCATTTCGCAGGGGTGACCCAACTGAAGGAAAGTAATAGAGGTCAGTAGATCTGGGAAAAGAAATAAACCTAGATAGAGGTGACCTCTACGGGGGGCTGCTCCCCCCGCAGTGGCCAGCACTTCCGAAGGCAGGTCGCCGGCAACACTCGCGGCCTGTGGCCGTCTCGCGCTGAATCATCTAATGCTACTATTGGTAGTTTTTGGTGGTCTTGTTATTGACTAATGTTTTATGAAAGAGTCTAAAATTTCACGAGTTCGATTAGTTTTTGAGTTGCACAAAAATTTCTGTTTTGTTTGTACGAAAGTCCTTATCCCCCTACCACATGAGTGAGAGGTCTCAAACCATCATAAAAAAATCCCGCCTCCAAAATTCCCCACATGCCAAATTTGGCTCCATTTGCTTGATTAGTTCTGGAGTTATGAGGAAATTTGTATTTCATTTGTATAGGAGCCCCCCCCCTCCTTAAGTTGGGAGGGGTCTAAATTCATCATAGAAAAAATTCTTGTTATTTGCTTGTTTAGTTCTGGAGTTATGCAGAAATTTGTATTTCATTTGAATGGGTCCCCCCTCTCTTAGTGGAGGGAGGGGCCCCAGAAACCCCTATATGCAAATTTTCACGCCGATCGGTTCAGTAGTTTTCGAGTTTATAAGGAACATACGGGCAGACAGACAGAAATCCATTTTTATTGGTATAGATTTAGCTTAACTTTATGGTTTTGGCACAATGTCACCGCCTAGAAGGCGTGAGATTGTGCCAAAATTCATGTAACTTTAATATTATCAATGTTCATTGTATTTAAACCTTTCTGGCAGTTGTTAACAACACATTGAAGTATATATTGACGGGCTTTAAATCAACTTAATTGCTAAATTATTATGTGTATATCAAGCTAAATAACAAAAACATATGCTTTTTTGGCACAATCTCACCCCGGCAGGCGGTATTAAATTCTCGCCGGTTGGGCGCTGAAACCTGCAATATATTTACAGCTGTTCTGCTTATACACTTTAATAGATGCTTTCATTTACTTCACTTCAATACAATCAGAAAATACGCTGGAAATCGCAATACTGTTTTACTTTATTTAATTGAGCGAATGAGCAAAGAGAAGTATGTGTGTGTGTGTGTGAGAGAGAGAGAGAGAAAGAGAGAGAGAGAGATGTGGTACATAACATGAGCATGAATCATGAATAGATCAATCACGATGTGGAAAGGTCAGTGGCTGCGGAGGTGCACGTAATTTAGGTAGAGTGTGAAAAATTGCGATTCAAAGTGACTATCTTGAGGAACACTTGAAGCAGCTGCCAAACGAATTTACTAATAAATTGAGGTCAAAATCAGACTTGGAATTAGAACTAATGAAACTTATGAAACTGGGGTTGAAATTCTACTTAAAATTGGATTTCATATTGGACTTGAAATAGCAGTCGAAAAAGGACTTGGAATTCGAAATTCTGCTGAGACGCTAAATGTAATAACGTTTAATTAGTTCGAATTCAAGTTGAATATGGAATTAACATTGAGCTAAAAAATTTTCTTTAAATTTTACTTGATGTTAGAATTGAAATTGTTATGAAATTGGATATAAAACTTGACTGAAATTTACACCAAATCAGACTTAAGGCCTTAAAGCTGGAACATGGAACCAAAAAACGGTAGAAGAACGTAATGAAACAAAGGTGTTGATAGTATCTCAGAGGAGAAAAAACGTTAAGGGGAAAGAACGGAATATTGAGGGTCATTCATGCAACGCTTATTAAGTTTGTATAACGTTCCTCTTTACCCAAGCTGGAGAACCCGCGGATCGAACCTAGTTACAATGCGAGCCCTGAGGTGCTATCAACACCTTTGTTTCATTACTTTTTTCTACCATTCCCTCCGTCGATTCAAATAACTACCGTTATAAATAAGAGTCTAGAGCTAGTTTATAGATGTTTGTTTGCGAACAAATTTAATAACACTGCCGATCTATAAAGAAATAAAAACACGACATCAAAGTTGCAGCAGTTCCTTCAATGAACTCCTTTCAAGGACTTTCCAGCTTTCGCCACGTCAATAAGTTTATAGTGAAGTAAACTGAAACTAAAGAAATGCTGGTTTATAGTCGGCAGCTCGCAGCGCAGCGGCTCAGCCGTGATTATGTTTACAAGCTCCGCCATTTGACATTTTCTACCAGTAACTTGTAACATAAAAAAAAATGTAAAAATATTCGTGAAAGCATATTTCACACTATTTGAAAGCATTTGTAAGGGTATTATTCACCGCAAACGCTATTGGCATAAATAGTTCGTGAGTAGTTTAATTATTGTTTCTCAATCAATAGCGACAGATTATTTCAGTCCATAAAAATCGTGTAATTAGGGTTTCGTAATTTAATTTCTGCAGGAACTCTGTAGGAATAAAAATTTTTAATCGGCAATTTATAAATGATTGCTATGGAACGTTGCCGCATAATATTATTATACCTTCAAGCTTTCTTTGGTTTGATAATTAAACTTGATAAATGACTAGTGCATAAAATCTGATGCAATCACCGCATCCAGAATCGTTGTAGGTAAAGTTCATTAAGCAGAATTTAATTCTAAACGATGATTGTTTCTTCTGATACAAGCTAGCGAGCGGAAATCACCTGGCTAAAAAGCATTATAAATAATATTCTGCACACCATCAGCTTAATTCGTAATGAGAAATATTTCTTCCTACTCAATTATTTGACAACCATTAATTGCAAGTAAACTACCGACCGAAAGCGTGAGCGAAAAATTTTCTGACCAACAGTGAATTCTGAAAACTCAGCCAGTTCAGTTTCTCACGAAGCGTGCTTCATTTGCTTCGGTTTAACAGCATTTTTCGCCATAATTCTTTTGTATCAGCAGCAGTAGATCGTAATTGCTTCACGAGTTAGGGCGCTGCTGGCTGCAGACCATTTGAAAGTTCAAATTATGTCGACGGACATTTTTACTACAATAAAAGTCCTCTCAGCTTTATGCCATACTTCACGCTTATGGATACACACTGCCGGCTTGGCAGCCAGCGAAATCGATCACCCACCGGCTCGGGTTGATTTTAATTAAAATCGCACAAGAAATTCTTCCGTTTATGGTTCGGTTCCGTTTACCACTGTGCCTTCTTCATTAACCGCGCAATTCACGCGAATTTTTAAATGCTGACTGACGATGATGGTGGAAAACTTTTCGGCAGAAAATTAATTACAATAATTAAATTTCGTTCGGTGCCGGATTCCTCTGCAGACACGAACAGGCACGCTTGAGTTGGTGACGAATATGATGGCATCACCTTTCTCCAATGCTCCGTTTTGGTAGTCTTAGCAATTACTTACCTCTGTGATACTGCGTGTGAGTTAGTTTAAAACAGCAGACTTATTAATTAACAACATTTTTTTCAACTTTTTAAGAGGAACGTTTTTTAAAGCAGTACGTAACAATAAATCACTTCTGCGCATTACAAAGTACTTCCGTCTCCATTAATTTACTTCACATGGAGACGAATCAGTTGATAGCTCAAAAACTTATCTTCTCTTTTTCATTGTGCGCCTACTATAATCAAGAGCTCAAAATTAAGGAGAATTCGAATTAGGGGAACAAAATCACACTTTTCTCTTATCCTGATGGCATCAATACCCTCCTTATCGACGCTTCCTACCAACCATCGAAGTTGGCCTATTGTTAGCAAAGTTAGCGGAACCCTGCGCCCATAATAATAAAATAGCCTTGAGCGAGGCCAAAGCCTGCGATCCGGTGCTGCCATCGGGTCAATTACTTTTTGTTGCCATTACTGGGCCTGCCCGACGACAACGACAACGACGACACCCGCGGGGTGGTTCAGCTCAGTCTATTTTCCATCGAGTACGATTTGTGGATTTTAGCTGTACAAACAAACTGCAAATTTACAGTCCTAACCGCTAAACAAAGTACTGCAGCAGCCCCATTGTTTGTGAAACGTAATTTACATATCAACAAGTAGAACCCTTTCCGCGCCCGCTTGCAGCTTCCGCCCATTCGTCGTACATTCATGCTTTAATTTCTCTTTCATTAGCATCGCATCCCAATGCTGCGCCGCGCTGGTACGAGCGTGACACGGTAGGGACAGCAGCATGATGCAGCTCGGCGCGTCATTCTATTTATAATCCCAAACTAGGTAGTGACGTCAAGCGGCACATTTATAATGGTTATGTGGAAATTCGTACACTCATCGTACTGCAGGGCAGCACTAACCCTAGCCCTTGGTTGCCATCCGGGTCCATGCCGCGACCCGCAACCTCCTACGCTGCTGGCTGCACGCTACACAGCAACGTATCAAAAGAGTGTACGACGCTGCTATTAATATCTCAAACGACCATTCGCCTATTTTTAAAAAGCATAGATGTTATTTTTACCCCTGCCGAATGTTTGTTTCTAAAAGTTTACGCGTGAAATCAAAAGCGATCCGAAAGAGACATGCTACAGCCAGCCGGCGGCCGGCGGCTGGCTGCTCGATGCGGAATCTCATGCCAAAATCTCGTGCACGCAAACGGCTCGTCACCGGTCGGCCATCCGTGGCAGCACACCTAGAAAGCGGCCGAGCGAATGAGGTAAAGACTGGTGCGTTGGCAGAGCTCGTTTCTTATGGGGGTTTGCCGAATATTGACAAGAATTATCGTACAAAATGGGCCGAATATCTCCAGAATGCCAATAAATTTTTAACACGGGCATGATTATTGGATAAATATCGATAAAAAAGCAAATTGAAGTGAAACCTTATTGCTACATTTCGCTGTCGGAACTTGACCTTCCGTTTTAATACAACGGACTTCGTAACCAGTTGTTCAAGAGCAAAAAAAATAAAAAAAAATAATCTGTATCCAAGATTATTCTCCACTATTCTTTGTCCTGGCCTGGGTCGTCGCCAATTCGTTGCGCGTCCCGACACACGCAAGTCGGCTTCAACCTGGCCGAGCCATCTAACACGTTGGGCCCCTCTATTCCTGATGCCTCCGTTTTTAGTCCGGCGTAGATTGCCTCCGTCGTCCTAAGGTTTCCACTTATGACGTCGAGGTCGTCTGCGAAGGCTAGGAGTTGGCTACTCTTACTGAAGATAGTTCGTCTCGTTTCGATGGCCTTCAGTATCGATGTTGGATAAAGTACAGAACAGTCCATCCCCTTGTCGCAATCCTCTGCCTGATTCGGAAGGACTCGGTAGTGCCCCCGAAATGCGCACGTATCACATCACTTAGCTCCGGGTAGCGTCAGCTTGTTCGACTACGACTACGAGCACGATTACGGTGCATTATCTGCTATAGCTGTTCTCGTTCAACTGTATCGTATGCTGCCTTGAAATTCACAATAGTGATATTTTCCACTATAATACCTTTCAAACAAAAGTAATAGCAGACAAATCGGTTCAGCCATCTCCGAGAAAATAAGCAGCGCACACACACACACAGACATTACTCAATTCGTCGAACCCTATCGATTGGTATATGTGACTCGGCCCTCCGGGCCTTAGATCAACTTCATGTTTTTCGACCAATTCCTAAACCTTTGTTATCTTATATATAAAAGAGGAGTGAAAAAGTTCGACCGCGCATCACTTGAGAACGGAGCGTCCGATTTGAGTGATCTTTTTTTATTGTGTTCGTTTCCACCACCGCTATGTCTTTACGGCGAGAAAAATTGTAAAATTTACTGAAGAGATTGGAAAACTCCAAAAATTAGTTTTCCATATAAAACCTGCAGCACATTCAATGCGCCATATTACTGGCTACTATGATCATCGACCGATACCACGTACGATTTTTAACAGCGCCGTTACCGCGGTAAACAAGCACATGTTACCTTTATTGAAATCGCCACATGTAACAAAGAGGGATATTCTTGCTATTAACCATTTTTGTGAACTTGCAAAATCAGAAAATAATCAGCATTATGTAATGTGTTGTAAGTATAACTTATTGATAAACCTCAGCTCAAGCCTAAAGTGTCAGTAATGAAATTCATATAAATGGTTGAAGCACTAAATTGACTAAATTAACAGTTCCCAATCGCCAAATGAAGAATACCGATTTCATTTCGTATTGCACCCCCAAAAAGCATAAAAAGCGCACAAAATTCTGTGTTAAATTGTTTTAGTGCGTGAATTACCAAAGGAACAGTAAGAATAAAAATTGATTCAAGGCAAATGGGTGCTTTTATTAGTATTTTCATATATTTGAGGAGGCGGTTAGAAATGAAATTACCACACCAATTCATTTTGTGCAATAATGAAGTTAACTGGATCAGTAATTAATACTAACGTAGTTTGCGAATTACAATTATTAAGTTTCGGCAATGCAATTATTTCGCTTAATTTTTATCAATTAATTTATGAATCAAATAAAAAAACATTGCATGACTGTAATGGTTAACTTAAGAACCAGCATACAGAATAGGAAGATGATAATGGGATGAAAGTACTAAAGCGAATAAAAAGTGTTTGAGAGCGTTACATAGAACAATGACATATTTCAGCATTCTGTTCTCAGGAATGCTTTAACGTATATTGCATATAATTAGACAGCAGACTAATGTCGAATTTGTTTATTTCCGGATTGGAACTGGATGAACTTTTCGGGTTCAATTGCTCCTATCTGACAGATAAAATTCATCCAGTTTCAACCCGGATTGAATAAACAAATTCGACATAAGATAAGGTGCTGTTTATGCCATCGAAATCACTTTTTACAAAAAATAAGTTAACAATCAGCAGAATTTATGTGAGAAGGTTCGAAGTAACTTCAACTGGGAATTGACAAACCAGCTGTTAAACTGACATGTCTTCAACGTGTAGCCAATAAATAAATTTTGAGATTTTGTCAGACTGTCATTTCTTACTAATGTCTTAATACGATTGTTAATTAAACACCTTCTCTGAAAATCTGGTGTTTAATCGACTCAAGAAACGTTGAGCTCCTTAAAAAACTACAAAATTCTACTTATACCAGGTCGGTGTTAAATCAGACCGGACCAAATCGCAACATTAAAAAAATGAGTTAATAACAGCAAACGATCTAGAATTTTCTAAGCTATATGTAACTCTAATCAGATTACATGAATGTTGCAAACAGCCAGAGTTATGAAATGATTTCGAACGCTTGATGTTGATAGCTATAAACCATACAGAGCAGCAAACTTTCGCGACAAAACGCGTTTTTCTCGAAATCAGAGTTTTGTCACTTGGTTCGGTCTGACTTAACACCGACCACCTGTAATACACTCCGTTTTATAAAAACCGGTAGTTCTCTCAGTTCATCTAATGTCGAATTTGTTTATTCAATCCGGATTAGAACTGGATAAACTTTTTGTGTTCATTTGCTCCTATCTGACAGATAAAATTCATCCAGTTTCAACCCGGATTGAATAAACAAATTCGACATAAAATTTACAATTTGAAACATTCAGTCCAATTTGTGGCAGTACGAAGTTTGCCGGGTCTTCTAGTATAGTATAACAAAGGTAAAAAAGGGCGTCGCTGCTTAATCTGCACAGGGCCTCGCGCGCTGTAACGCCGGCTCGGAGAGTAAAAATTTGACCCGTAGTAGTACGGGCCCCTATAAAACCCGCCTGGCACTGCCCCACGAATTCTCTATCTCTATCTCTATGTCTATTTCTATTTCTATCTCTATCTCCATTTCCATTTCCATTTCCATCTCTATCTCTATCTCTATCTCTATCTCTATCTCTATCTCTATCTCTATCTCTATCTCTATCTCTATCTCTATCTCTATCTCTATCTCTATCTCTATCTCTATCTCTATCTCTATCTCTATCTCTATCTCTATCTCTATCTCTATCTCTATCTCTATCTCTATCTCTATCTCTATCTCTATCTCTATCTCTATCTCTATCTCTATCTCTATCTCTATCTCTATCTCTATCTCTATCTCTATCTCTATCTCTATCTCTATCTCTATCTCTATCTCTATCTATTTAGCTATCTAATTATTTATCTATTTGTCTATTTATCTCTCTAACTTTCTCGATCTCTCTTTATGTCGTCCTCTCTCTCTCTCTCTATCTCTCTTTATCTCTCTCTCTCTCTCTATCTCTCTCGCCGTTAGTCTTTCTTTCTGTTTTTTGGGCTCCTATGCGCCTTCTCTAAGTTGTTTTGAATATCCTGTGTATTTACTATCAAGTGTATTTACCTTTCCGAACACTACTTTTTAATACAAAACCTTTATTCTTTATTATTAGAGACAACCATTATTTTGCACCACTTTTGTATTTACAACAAATAGTAAACTTTTATACGACCTAGGTACTGTCGTTCGCTATTGCGACAGAAATAAAATTCCCTCAGCATGACAGCTGAGCGTTTTTAAAGGATCTGTCAGTAAAGATTCGGGAACGAAGTTTTCTCAAACATAAACAATGCGAATGCCCTATTGCACCGTGGCTTTGAATGCCAGAATCGTTTTTCCCTTTGTATCTGTGAGCATTCAAATATTGGTGACCACTCCGTCCCACAGACGCAAATCGCGCCAGTGCACAGTAGTCCAAAAGGGCAAAAAGTGGAACTTTTTTCCTAATGTCTCTTGTTTTCATTTTATCATCTATGGTCTTCAGCACCTTTGTTCGTATGAATATCCCCCTTAATCTAAAACTGTCAAAGGTTAGTCATCGCTTACTATAATGAAAATAAAAAAAAATAACTTTTTTGTGTAAGGAACTATAGACATAGTTTTTTCGGCAAAGTTGTAAATATTGTAAAAACATGACTTTAAAAATTGGTTTTTCATACTTAGCTTTTGTTGGTTGTATTTTACAAGAATACAATGTTCTAGGCAATTATCGAAGCTGTCAAAATAAACGTTTTTTTCAGAAGACCACAAATCTCTTTGACCTTTACTTGCTGAGTTAGCGCATATTCAAGCTTTAAATTTCCAAAGTTTCACGAGCGCTTCATCTTAAAGCTTAAGTCGAGTACTATAAACTTGTATGGGTTTCGCTTGTCCCTAACCACCCAAATGAGAGTACGGCAAGCATACGTTTTATGTGTTTCGCGTTTGCGAAAGGCTCGATACACGTCAATTTTTTTGTGTTAGCAGATAGACACTTAGTTTCTTCGGCAAAGTTAGAGAAAATATAAAGATAAACAATTTTGCTAAAGAAATAACGTTTCTATCTCTATCAAGTGCAGAGCTGTAGAGCATTTTCCTTGGAAATTTTTTAAAAATTAGTTTTTCATATTTAGCGTATGTTAGTTGCATTTTACAAGAGTATATAGTATAGATTTAAATAATCTAGGCGATTATTTAAAGACTCAAAATACATGCTTTTGCAGAAGATTGTAAATCTCTAGGACCTTTCCTTATCGCTTATTTAAGCTTTATTTCTCCTTAACTTCGCGAGCCAAAAGCGATAACTTTGTAAGAAAAGGTCCTAGAGATTTGCCATCTTCTGCAAAAACGTGTATTTAGAGTCTTTCCATAATCACCTAGAACCATGTATACCTGTAAAATGCAACCAACATATGCTAAGTATGAAAAACTAATTTGTAAAGAATTTCCAAGGAAAATGCTCTATAGCTCTGCACTCGATAGGAATAGAAATGTTATTTCATTGGCAAAGTTGTTTCGCTTTATATTTTCCATAACTTTGCCCAAGAAACCATGTGTCTATTTACTAACACAAAAAAATGAACGTGTATCGAGCCTTTAGCGAACGCGAAACAAATAAAACGTATGCTTGCCGTACTCTCATTTGAGTGGTTAGGGACAAGCGGAACTCATGCAAGTTTATAGTACTCGACTTAAGCTTTAAGATGAAGCGCTGATTTCATAAATCCGCTTGCCCCGTTTTACCCAATGGGCTCGTGAAGCTATGGAAATTTAAAGCTTGAGTATGCGCTAACTCAGTAAGGAAAGGTCCAAGAGATTTGTGGTCTTCTGCAAAAACGTGTATTTTAAGAGCTTCGATAATTGCCTAGAGCATTGTATTCTTGTAAAATGCAACCAACGAAAGCTAAGGATGAAAAACCAATTTTTAAAGAAGTTTTAAAGAATAAGCACTATAGTTCAGAACTCGATAAAGATAGAAATTTTATTTCCTCAGCAAAGTTGCTTGCTTTTACAATATTAACAACTTTGCCGAAGAAACTTTGTCTATATTTCCTAACACAAAAAAGTTATTTTTTTATTTTCATTATAGTAAGCGATGACTAACTTTTGACAGTTTTAGATTAAGGGGGATCTCTCATACGAACATAAGTGCTGAAGACCATAAATGATCAAATGAAAGCAAAAGACACTAGGAAAAAAGTTCCGCTTTTCACCCTTTTGGACCACTGTGCGTTGACAGCTCTCCCGGTAAGGGATGCTTTTTTTCGACATCTAACTTTGAGAAAACTTTGCTCTGTAAGTGAGCTCCCCGTCCAAAGACGTAGAGAGCTATCACACCTTCTGTCAAAGCTTGCTTAGAGGTGGACCTAGAATGTGGGAATCAAACTGCGCAATTCTGGACAACATTATGATTTCGGCGGAGCTGAAATAGAAACTGTGATCAACGGTTAAAATTCTACAGTATGATGTTAATGTGCTTCAGATGGCTTTTTCAGCACACGATGTCCACAAAGTCATAATTTTTACAGACCGACACGGTTTCGTAAATCAACTTTCGACCATAATAAATTCGCTAAGCAACGTTTACACTCTCGTGGGTAAAATGTATAGAGTAGGGCGAGGCATAAGTGAGATGTTTGAAGTTGTTATCAATTTTCGTGAGATATAAAGAAGGACAACAACATAATATATTTTATAATGATGCAGTAACTCAATGTCTTCACATTCAACTATAAATCATCTGCGGTAATAGTGTTTTGCAAAATAAATTCTTCTTTCTTCTGATCAAGTGCAGATTTGCACTTTTACCCCACTAGTGGGGTAAAAGTGCGAATACCGATCCATGAATCCATGAAGTTAGCCCAGCAGTAGCTAACAAAACCATATTATCTTCAATCTGCGGAATGTTTCGGTAAGGAATATTCTCAATTTGCACCTTTTCTATTTTGCGCTGGTGTATTGCAGCCTCCGTTAGATCGAAACTTTTCCAAACCTTCGCTTTTTGTTTCATCAGCAGAAGCACATTGTTTTTCTTCGGCCAACATCTGTAGAGCACACAGTTTTCTGCAGATCTTTTATTTCTAGTATCTGTATTATAGTGCCTAAAGCTGTATATAATTAGCTATACATTTTTGCCTCGTCCATGAATCGCACTTTTGCCCCGTCCGTGAATCGAACTTTTACCCCGCTAGGCGCTTGACGGGGTTAGATAAAATTACGGAAAAGAGAAATATATTTTGTAAATTATTTTCGCTGTATTTTCAAAACAGATATGTGAGTGATGTAAAACGCTGCTACTAATTTTCAACAAGTAATATCCTCCTGTTGATATCGTATTTGCCATATAACGAAAAATTACATCAAAACCGCCCTACAATAACATTTGTACGTAACTCAGCAACTATGCAGCAACTATGGATGTCACCCATCCATGCCGTTGTAGAAAATTTACTCGGAATCTGCACCGATAAATCATTGAATCGCACTTTTACCCTTCCTTACTCTACAGGACAAATCGACGTAATGGTTTTGACGCTTATTCTTACAGCTAAGAAGTTGAAAAGAATAGAGTTACCAGAACACAAATTATCAGCACGAGGAACGTGTGAGGAACGTACTGCTCGAGTGACAAATGCTGATACCAGAACACATTTATATAATCGATTCTGCCTTATCAGACGGCTGACGGATCCTCAGTGCTACCGGGGCTGCTTCATTCCATTGCATATTCAATCCGGTGTACCTTAAGGCAGCGTCTTGGGGTCTTTGCTGTTCAAATAGGTTCAAATCAAACAAATAAGTTTCTAAAACAAATTTGACTTAAATTTGAATGAGTATTCTTTTAAATAATTCCCAGCTTTATTTATTTGAATGTACAAACAAATAAAATGGCTAAAACGTACCTCTCGCTCAATTGGTTAAAACAAACATCCACCTGATAAATACTGACACACCGGCGTAATTAAGTCAAACCAAATAAAAAGTTGCACACAGTGGAAGGGGAGATGTTTGCGTTTTAGTTCCCCACTCTATTGCAAACGCAGGCAGTTCCGCAGTACAGGCTGCCAGCGGTCTAAGCGACATGGATGGCGTGCAGCGAGCGAGTCGGAATCAAATAATATAAACTGCACCTTGTCAGCCTTTTTTCGCGCGCGGCAATGCAATTTGTGTGCACTGTTTATTTGACACGAGACGAATGCAATTTGTCCCCACTGGATTGGGGTGACGATGGATGGCATGGCGAGGCGGACGACTGTGTGTTGTTGGAGGAAAGGCAACAACACGCAAATCAAAGCCAAAGCGAGTTGGTTGGAAAAAAGGATAAACAATTTTCATGATTCCACTTTTCGATGCGGTACTGCCGCTCGTTTTGGTGGTGATGTTAATGAAAGAATCGGCGATACGGAGCGAGCGAGTGCTGGGTTTGCGTTTCCCAACAACAACCACCTGCAACGGTAATAATAATTACGCCTATTTGTGGTGATACATCAGAAACCGTTATGACCGGGAAAATCAACCGCATGACGCGAGGGTTTTCCTTTGAACCGATTGCATGCGCACAAGACAAGGAACGATTTAATGCTATTTGCCACGTCTGCTGTGGGTGGAGGGAAAAACTAAACAGAGCAGAAAGAAAGTGCGACCACCACCGACGACGACGACGAAAGTGAATCCCCCCCATTGCGACTTCTAGTTGGTGACATTTTCCGGGAATGATTTGCTGGCCGTTCTGTCCAGTCCAGTCGAGTCAATGAACTTTTCATTAGAGAGCATCCCATCAGGCAGTGTGAAGTGGCGGCAAAACTACAAAGAAACGAATAGTTCTTAACTAACTGCCTGGGAGCTCATTTATCTTCTGCGCGGAAAAGATACAGCTTCATGTATGAAGCTGAAAAAAAACTAATAAAAGTTAATTCATCTGCTGAGAGACTAAAGCTTGACATGCAATTACCGTGACAAATGTGACATATTCAGACAAAGTTGTTATGGTTTGCAAGGCATTACTAAATCATACTCTGACTAAAATACAAAAGGGATCTTACTACATAGTAGTAGGCTGATAATTTTCTAGATATGGGTTTGATACATGCACATAACCTAGTACTTTTTAATTGGTTTCAATACCGTTTCCACTTGATTTTTAATGATAGTTAAATTCCCTTTGTAGTGAGTGTAATTTTACCTATTAACTGTTAACAGCATAACGTTGTACCAAATAAGCACATTCCGACAAAAACGAAATAAACATTTGATTTCATTCATCCAGCTGATAGATTTATGCAACTTTTTTGGCCAAAACAAAACTCCTCCCGCGTCAGATCACGGCAGTGGCGGCTCCATCAGCTAGCAAATGAATCATGCGATAATTGCGTTTGTCAATGTTTACCAAGTGATGGATGCGTGTTTGCCAAAACAATGTGTGAATCGAGGCAGGGATAAAGTTTTACGTCTTTCCGTTAATGTTTTCCCCGGGGACAGCAGTTGAATGGCTGGGATTGGAAGCAGATTGGCACACGTTCTAGTTCCGAAGAAACATCTGGGCCGGAACGAACCACGAGCTCGCACGCCCATGAACGAATGTTTGCATTTGCATCGTAGATCCGTTGTAACTGTTGTGCTTCTGAAAATTTTTATTTCAATCAGTGGAAATGCCTTACTAATCTCAATTTCTTTTCTGCTCTTTCCAGGAACTGGAAGACCTATCACCTGTCACAAAATCACCGAAAACCTCTCCGAAACTTCGCACTGCCCCCGTTGCTTCGACCACCCGCTTTCCGTTCGATCCGCCAGCCTCGCCGAAGGGTCCTTCGGCTTCGACCAAATCAAACCACGATACGTTGTTCAACTTTGACGATTCTCCTAATCCGATCCGTCGACCACCGCCGAAGATTCCACCTACTGCGGACTACTGTCAGGAGTCTTCGCCGATCAAAGAATCCAACAAAGAGAATCGTCCGAAAACCTCAGAACCGAATCCCTCCGGAACACCGACCAAACGAGTTCCTCACTACAAGTCCCGAAAGGATCGATTCATGCAACAGCAACAACAACAACAGCAACCATCGCAACACTCCGGCAAAGTCCTAAATTCCGCGCCGGCTGCCGCCAGTGGAGCTAAAAGTAAAAAATATGACCCTAACCTGACGATGTTCCCATTTGATCGCGAAGCGATCGACTACGATCGCATCCAGCGGGAATGTTTCGCGGTGGAAGAGGAAGAGCCTCCGTTTCAGTACAAACCACGGGACGATTACTGCGAGTCACCGTCTCGAGCGATGATCGATGCGGAAATATTCAGCGATCACTACTCGATCTTTCAGCAGTACGCCTACCTAACGCAGCAGGAGCGCGATGCTCTCGAGCGAAGCTCTTCCAAGCGCAACAAGAAAGAACGCGTCGATGCCTTCTCGCCCAAGAAGAAACCCTCCTCAGGGCAACAACACGCCATATCGCCTCAACGTCTGTCCCGGTTCGATCAGATCGCGACTAAGTTCGACATGATGCCGTCAAAATACGACAGCTCCACGAAAGGACGAACGAAAATGAGCGGCATGATGGGAACGGGTGCTGGTGGTGGTCTTCCGGATCTCCGGTTCGATTACTTTGCCGAAACGTCTTGTTGTTCCTCCAGCGACGAGCTGTCGACGCCGGCTGCCGCATCGTCCTCCGGCGACAGCTGCAGCAGGACGCATGCGCCAACGACGAGTGGTTCGGGTTCGGCTGCTGCCGGAGGCCTGCGATCGGTCGAGATCGTCGGAGGAGCAGGCGCGTTGGCTTCCGGGGCTATAAATGTTACCCCCAATCCGATGGACGGCGCAGTTTGTACACAACCGCGGGCGACAATAGTCGTACAGCAAGTACGTAGTTTTGTTCTACCCTGTTTTCTCCTCTTGCCACTTTGTAATAGTTTTATAACTTGAGTTGTAGATATTGTGTTTGCCTTGGTTTGTCGGAATTTGTTTTCTCTGTATATCGGTTGATTTCCGGCGGATTATTGACGCGATCGCTTGGACGCGGTCGCCAAGGTACCACGACGTACCATTTGACGTTTAGTTCGGTCCCAATTCGATCGATGCCAAAAGTGTTACGACTCCGACCGGTACGGTTCTGAACCGCGAACGACGTTCGCAATAGTAGTGCGAAGGAAGCAGAAAAAAAATCAACAATAAATGTGGCGGTGTCGATAGAAGTGTTTATTTACGTTCTGATCGGGGCCATTTTTCATTCCATGTTGATCCCGTCAAGATGGAGCCCGGGTGTAAAGAGTGCCGCTCAGCGTAAGATTATTTGTGTACGATCGCAGCAAGCCAATTGGCAGGGTAGCGTCATTAAAAAATTATAGATTTCTGAAGTATCCGTTCTATCTCCGTGAGGTACGAGAAAGCACGATCGAGCTGAAATATTCCAGCTGTGGCGAAAGGTACCGGCCGTAGTAGTGCAGTGTAGTGTTCAAGCCCCCCTCCTGTTCGGTAATGATTATTATTCTTTGCCGGTGTTTGCTAATGTGAACTGTGCCAGAAGCGCAAATTTTATGTGCAATCGGGGAATTCTTCCTCGGATAAAGAAGAACATGTGTTCGGTGTAAACAAAACGTGCCGAAGATTTACTTGATAGAGACGATTTGATGTCAGAACCATTTTTCCCAGGAAGTTTTGTAGCAATAATCATGAATCGAATAATCAAAAAGGTTTCGAATCTGCTGGATAACAAACAGGTATGTTGCACCGAACAAAAACTTGACAGGTTGCAAGAAGGTACATGGAAGCGATAGTTCAGTACACCAGCACTCATGCTAATAACAAATAACAAAATAACAAATAACAAAATAACAAAATATCGTATCATAAAATGAAATTAATCTGATATTGAGGAAAACAAACTGGTCATAAAGTAAAAGTAAAATTAGCAAACAATATAAATAAATACATAATACAGAATCGGCAGCGCTAAATCAGAAGAAATGCATGATTTAAACATTAAATCCTAACAAAATCAAACTAAATCAGGTGCCAATAACTCCTTTACCTTTTAATTCAAATTTATCTAGCTTTCTTGTAGATGCATCTTTAACGGATTTATTGAGCATGTAGGGCGCTATACCTGCAAATATTTGTATTGATAATAGAAAAAAATGGTCAACTTAGGACCTTATGCTTCAAGAAATGTTTTCACATCTCGCAAAAATTAGGTGCTGTTTCGCGGTACCAGTTTTCCTCCTCGTTTTATTCAGTTACCAGGACAAATTATGATTGTTTGTTTTCCAGTTTTTTCGGGTATTCAAGTTCTGAGTAATTTTCTGTACGCGACTTCAGCATCGCTTGCTTTCGTGCCTCGTTCGTTGCAAAAACTTGCAACCATTTTCCGAAGCCGAGATCAAAATCGCGTAAATTCCAAAATTCACGTAAAAACCTTTGTTATAGTAAAACAAAGGTAAAAACCGCGTAAATTTCAAAATTCGTGTAGAAAAAACTTGTAACTTTCTAAAATACGTGCAAAAATAAACGTTTTCTGCACATTCGCGTAAATTTCGAAAATCGAAAAAAAAACTGCGTGAATTCAGAATTTCGAGTAAATTCCAAAGTCTCGAAAAAACAAACCTTGTAAAAAGGGACTAAGTTGTGTATTAATTTGATATCTGTGCCTGGGAAGTACACCAAAAAAGTGATAAGTCTTCTCGTCCCAAGAAGATTTCTTAGGACCGCGATAAGCCTAGTGCAATTTTATGTTCCGAAATGTCTGAATGTTCTGTCCTTTGATGTCATTCGCCCGATTGTATTCACATACAGCAAGAATTTATTCAAAACTGATGTCTTCTTATATATAGGTTGATGGAATATTTATGCAGCCATTTTCAAAATGAGCAAGAATTAGCGACTGATCCGAAAATAGGTTTTGGGTGTTTAATTTGTTGCTTTTTAATTGCTTGCATGCAATTGTTCACATACTTTCGATTTTGTTGCTGTCAAGTGTGGAATAACTGATAAACAGAGAGTAAAAATAAACTATTAATGTGCAGAGGACGGTGGCTAATTGATGATATTTTAACTGACCTAATTTTAACTCGTTGTTTGAATGTTAGTTGAACTTGAAAAGCAATTCTATTAGAAATCAATTAACTATTTTTATCTATATTCAATTCAATTATATTTTGAGCCTGATCCTTAAACCAGTTAACATTCCTTTCAAGCCAGTTAGCTAAATTTGATTACTGCTACAAGCCTAACTGCCCCTCTTCGCATAACAGTCCCATGGCGATTTTTGGTGATTTTGAGTTTATTGCGAATATTAGTTTGATTTTGTCTGTACTTTAAGAAAAACTTATAAAATAGTAGGCTTTGTTCGCGAAGAATAGAAAAACAAAACCCACTTGTGTTGTCCCATTTCAAAAATATTCGCATAACAGTCACATACATTTCTGCCCCTTATTAAATTGAAATAATGCCTCATAAATGCATTATATTCAATAAACTGACCATATTGTTTCTAGATATACTTATTTTGTATTATTAAATAGGGAATATAACAACTTTTGCACCTGTACCTGTTACTGTCATTTGCTAATAAAGTCTTATTTTTTTGGAACGCATCGTTTGCGACATATCGTTTGCGTTCATATTTGCGTATGTGCTTAAGGATTTTATTTAGTTTCAAATTAGATAATTCATTTATGGCCCTTTTAAATTATCGATATTTTTATAGTTAATCAAACATTTTCGATGATTCTGAAAATGATCAATTTGGTCACTCTTGCTCCGATAACTATAATCGTTAGATTTTTAAGAGAGACAACAGTTTTTGAAACCCTTAGGGTACCGCCAGACTAAACGCGACACGACTTCGCTCACATTCGTTTAAATACGCAGCACTTTTTCACCGGAAGCAGGGTTGCGTATTTAAGCGAATGTGAGCGAAGTCGTGTCGCGTCGCTGTCACGTTTACTCTATACGGGGCCTTACTTTTCCATTTCATATTTAATTCGTTTCAGTTATTTTACTACATTTTTAGTGAAAATTATCACCAGTTTCTTAATAACTGGAACCAATTACAGGTCAGCCCAAATATTGACATATGAACATACACAGGAATGGTCCGATCTCTTTGACTCAATTTTGATTAATCGAGCATATTGATCGTAGCAAAAAGAATCATTTTTTAAACATTTAAATTTGATAGCTATTCATAGTCAATCAATATTTTATGCATTGTTAATTCATTGCCGACATATCAAATCGCAAGTTAATGGCGGTTATTATAATTTGGAAAAGGCGGTACACGTTTTGTGACGCGGTTTGCGTAAGCGGCCAATATTGCCCCTATCACCGCTATTACTTGGAATATGGTATCATGTGAATTGAGGGGGTGGGGGTAGAGGGGAGTTGAGTTGGACGTAACTCTCTTTTAGTCTTCAGTTTAGTTCTCTTTAATAAAAGCAGCAAGTAAATCTCGAAAATCATACCATACATTATCGACAGTGTGCCGGTTATGCGAAGATTTTGCTGATTCAATCGAAAATTATTCGCATGTCAGTCCCTTTGCTATTTTGTTAAGATAAACTGATGATAATTGAAAATTTGTAACTAATTTTTGTTTAAAACATTTGAACGTGTTCATTTTAACAAATTTATAGTAAAGGTTCGCTTGAAAATAACCTGTGGGAGCGTAATTAAGTAAAACTGACGAAAAACTTCAATCGCCGTTTTCTACGCTTGCTATTTTTCGCCATGGGACTGTTATGCGAAGAGCGGCAGTATAAGTCACACAAAAGTTTTCAAATTGCAATATCGTCGCCAATCACCAGAAGAAGTGTGATTGTGGCCCGTTGAAACACTTAGTGGAACTACAAACTCAAAGAAATGAAAAAAATAACTGATATGCAGAGCACCGGCATTTAGGAAACTTAAACTTAACTTAAATTTGTATCAAATTTATGGGAATGTTTTAGAGAGAGCATTTATTACAACACAGTAAATTAAAAATTTGCTTGACAAACATTTGCAAAATGTCAAGCTTTGTCAATTGGAACCTGCATTCGTAGTCCTACGTGAGTGCTCGTTCGTGCCCCTGGGCACAGACCTTCATACTTTTTTCTTCTTCATCAATGGACAAATGGGATATAGCAAGAGGAAAAACGCGAGAAAAAAGAGAAGAAAACGGACACGAAAAAAAGGAAAACGAAATAAAAATCGTGCAAAATAGGATATTCGTTGTTCGCAAACAAACAAACAGACAATAGGAAACAAAATAGGAAGAAAACCAGGACGTCAAAACAGAAAAGTGAAAAAGAAGAAAACAGGAAAGAGAAAAAGGGAAAACGAAGCAAAAAAGAAGAGATTGAACAGAAAAAAGGAAAAATGAATGATAATAGAAGAATGAAAGGCGTAAAAACAAGAACCCCTGAAGAAAATGAAGACAAACTGGACAGAAAAGGTGAAAAAACGAAATAATAAAAAAGAATAAACGGAATAGAAATGGAGACAATTTGGGAGCAGGAAAATTGACACATTCAGAAAAATAGAGGGAAAAAATTAAAACTGAAGACAAACAGCATTAAACAGAACGTCCCAGAAAAGGGTGGAAAAGCAGGACATATTTAGAGGAAGAGCGAGAGAAACAAAAATGAAAAATCAATAAGGAGTAAACCGAGCAGAGAATAAAAAACAAGACAGGAAAAGAGTGAAACAGAGCTGAAAAAAGGCGATAAACGAAACAGAAAGAAGAAAACCAAATGGAAAATCAGGACTAAAAAGGGAGAAAAAGCGGGACAGAAAAAGAATAGATAAAGGAAACCGAGGGCAGAAAAAAAGAAAAAATGAGTGTGGAAAAGAGGAAAAACGATAAAAAGAAAGGAAAGAGGTCAGCAAAAGAGTAAAAATGGTACAAGAAAGGGAAAACGGAACAAAATATAAGAGAAATCAAATAAGAAAAGAAGAATAACGAGAGAGGAAAAAGAAAATCGATACGAGGAAAACGGGGGAAAATGCCGAACTGGATATGAAAAAAGAAATATATGACAAAATATGAATCAGATGAGAAAATGAGACAGAAAAAGAGGAAAAACAGGCCAAAGAAAAGGTTTGTTTGTTTGTTTATTGAAAAGGGATAGAAAAAGTGGGAGCAAAAAGGAAATCCGACCGAAAAAAGGGAACCAAAATAAAATAAACAAAAGAAAATAGGACATCTCGAACAGGAAAAACGGAATGAATGAGTACGAAAATCGAGAAGGAAAGGAGATAGAAAGAGTTAGTTAAAGAGGAAAGATGTAAAATCGGAAAGAAAATCGCAAAAACTGAGTGAAAAATAAGAGGAAAAACAGAGCTGAAAACAAAAAAATAATATATTAAATGAAGAAAAACGAGATAGAAGAAACAGCGGGCAGAAAAAAGGGTAACGAGCGATAACCCGACAAGAGAGGGAAAACGGTTACCACGATAGATCTCCCGAAATGGTCGCAATGGTTCAGTGTATTACTAAAAAAGGGAGAAACCGAAAAGTAAAAGAAGAATTGCGGAATGGAAAAACAAAAACCGATAGAGGAAACGTGGAAAAGAAAAGAGGTTAGATGGAACAGAAAAAAACAAGGAAAACAATCCAAAGAACAAAGTAAAACGAAAGAGAATACACTCAAGTACTCTTTTTACACGGTTTGTTTTTTGAATATTAAGAACGGAGTTGTAAATGGTCCCTAAGTTCGAAAATCTCTAATCGAAAAAAAAAACAATCCAATTTCCAATCCAATTTTGCATTCAATATCCAGTTCAGTTTGAAATAAAACTTCAAACTCAAATTAGTCCAAATTTAAGTGTAATTCAATGCTCTTTGTCAAATCTGATTTCAAGTCCAATTTCAACTCTCATTTTCTGTCCAGTTCCAATTTAATGCCGTTCCGATTTTGTCAAGTTGGTGTATTACAAGAACGAAGAGGTTTATAATTGGAGATTTAGGACGACCCTTTCGCGGCGCACGACTCGATTCACAGGACACCGAGACCGAACTAAATGCGTGCGGCTTTTAAGCACTGTATGTTATGCATAAAAGGCACATGCGATCCTGTTAAATGAGTATACGACAAAAAAAACTAAACATGATAACCCCGGTTCGATTTTGCCATTTTTTTTTACACAAAATAAGGCCATTGCACATCATTTTGAAAGTTTGCCAACCCCCCCCCCCCCCCCCCCTTGGAAATTGGCTTGAAAAATCGGGGAGCAAAAAAATAATTTGTAGGCTATGAGTTAATTTTTTTTATAAAATCAATTGTATGTGGGCTCTACAGCCTTAAAAACTTGAAAAATGAGTGTACGAGTTAAGTTAACGCTTCTAGCATGAAATAAAACTGGAAATTCAAACAGCGGAATTTCCGAAAATCGGCCAAAAAAATTTTCTTTCGTTTTTGTCTTTATTTCGTAGACTTTTGCATAGAAATTAACAATGTATATATTAAAAGCAAGAATAGATTTGGTCTTCACGTTTAAACTTAAAATAAAAACGCCTAGAATCCATATTTTTTTTGCTTGATTAAAAAATTCTCTTTGTTTTTGTTTCGCCCCCCCTTCAGTGGCTCAACACCGGAGGGACAAAAACTTTTTAAAATATTTGTAATGGCCTAATTAGGTTTTCAAGTTTTTTTTTCTTCTCAAATTTTTACTTTGTGAAGTCCAGTAAGTTTCGATGTGTTTACAAACTAGGGGTAAGTGAACAAAATGGGATATTTTACGATGACAAAAAGTGAAGACTGGGAGCCACGTGATTCCCTGAAAATTTTTACAAAACCTTGTATTGTATCAGCTGGTCGGCCATTTCTAAATTGCATCCGTTTTCAGTTCGCTTTTGTACACTGTGCAACGGTTTGGAAGTAAATTTCTTTGAAGAGCTCACATTCTTTCTATGAAGAGCTCACATAGGAAAGATGAAACGAGGTTCCCCATGGGCGCCCCTTTCGTTTGTTTTTAAAATTTAACCCTTACGTGGCTTGTTTTTTCAATGAAATCAGCCTTATTGCGATGGATGATTATTGAATTTTCGGGATGTTTTATCATCATCATATAGTGTGTTTCATTTCAAATTTGAATGCACAAAAAAAGTAAAAAATTGTAAAAATACAGCTTTGTAGGGTTTTATTAAGCTTCAAGACACAATAAAACCAATTCTTCGCCTTTTCTTACGAATTTTTCGCTGAATACTTCCCATCGTTTTCAGTGACATTGTTAACTGTATTTGTCATCGTTTGTCACCACTTTTCCATATTAGATGGAACACTTCTTCAATTTACGTTTGACAATCGCACAGTATTTTCGACGGGACGGAAATCTGGACTTCCAATAAAATTAATTTTATTCTGCTTAAACCATTCTGCGACTTTCCGGCTTTAGAAGTAGCTAGCTAAGTCGTTTCAGAACTTTTCGGTAGGGATGGGAAAACTATCATTAATTACTGATAGTTATCAGTAAGCAATAATATCACTAAGTAACAGTAAGGTTTCGCAGTTATTGATGCTTACTGATACAGTTACGTCGTCCCGTTAGAAAAATCAGTTGGATTAAAGTTAATGGTCGGTAGTTGCGTACGATAGACGAGAGTGAAACAATATATCGTCGTTGTCGTCAGCTTCCTAGAGCAGGGTGGCTCGTCCTGTTTCAAGCAGTCGACTCTATTCAACTCGATCTTGGGCCCTTCGTCGCAAATTTCCTAGTCGTCTCAAAAGTCATAAATCACTGTCGACCTGGTCAAGCCATCTTGCATGTTGAGTTTTCGTGTTTCCGGTGTCGGTGGGGTTGTTGAAAATAAGTATTGTCGTTGCTCTGTCGTCCGACATCCTTACGACGTGCCCGGCCCACCGTAGCCTACCGATTTTCGTCAGATGTAGATGGGAATCTCTGGGACTCACAAGCAGTGAAAGTATGTCGTGATTCATATACTTCTACCCTTGATGAATGAAAATCATGCCTCTCGTTTCGACACCCGCTGGTTGGAACACAGCCCCAAGAGTGATGTTGAACAGCATACTGTATCCAAAGGATAGGATAGGAGAAGCTGTTACCTTGGCCCAACCCTCTTCGTGTCTCGAAGGGACTCGATTGTGCCCCCGAGACGTGCGAAACACATCACTCGTTCCAATGTAGCTCTGATTAGTCGCGTCAGTTTACCCGGAAAACCGGTTTCGTGCATTATGTGCCATAGGTGGTTTCGATGTATCGTATGTTACTTTGAAATCAATAAAGATGTGATCCGAGGACACGATGTACCCTCAACATTTCTGCAAGATCTGTCGGATGGTAAAAATCTGGTCGGTAGTTGCGCTAGCCCCCATGAAGTCCACCTGATAAATTACAATTTAAAATTACAATGAATAATGCAGTTTTTTTTTTTTTTTTTTTTTTTGCTACAATGCCGTGATGGGTAAAATTACTGATATTTACTGGTAGTTATCAGTAACATGCTGAAACTACTGATAGTTATCAGTAACGATTTTTAATGATAGTTCCCATCCCTACTTCACGGAATTTTCTTGTGATCGAATGAATAGTAAAGTTATCTGCTGAGGACACTTCTCCTTGTGCTGGTGTCCGTTTATAGTTGCTTCAGTGATGAAAATCTTTGTTTTCCTTCCACAACTGTAGATGCCTTGCCTAACCGTCAACTTTCGAGTGTATTTATCTGCCGCTATTCGCATAACAGTCCCTTTGATATAGAAAACTTCATAGAAAATGGAACTGCCATGCGAGTAACGGCAGTTATCTGCGAGGTCAGATTTGAGCATACCCCGATATCCCCATTACGTTCAGCAAGATAATATTTTTGATCCACGATCTGTGCAAAGCCCAGTTTTGCGTATGTTTCATCGTCCATCAAAATCAAATATTTCAAAATATTTTGTCAATCAAAATATTTTCCCATCCATGAGGCGAATTAGAAGTTTTAGGATTTGGGATTTGAAGCAATTTTTGTATCATAGAGAAACATTTAAACTCATGATATCAAATGTATTCTAGCCACCAAAAGTATAATAAAAGAAAGTCCAACATATCCCCAATCATCTTTTTTACTGCCAAGAAAAATATCTACGAGATCAGCGATTCACCAATATTGTTACAGAGATTGCCGCTATTCGGTTGTTTGTCTAGACCACTCACCTAATGTTACATTTTCCCTTGAAACACGGCCGAACAGAATGAAAACAAATGCCCACACGCAGTTTTTAAATTCAGCTTGTATCAACCTTTCTCAACCTTGGTTCACACGGTTAATCGTTCCGCTGAAATAGGGGGAATGGAAAATAATCGTCGTTTTTTACGAGTATCAAATTTCTTCGGAAACGGCACGCGCCCCGTCGGCCGCGGCCGTGTTCGTTGGTTCGATTTTAAAATATTCACCGCTCTACTTGTTGTTGGTTTTATAATTATACCACCATCGCCATCGGTAGAATTTATGCATCCTTCTTAAACGGAATGAGCAATCGTTCCCAGAAGCGGGACTGGTTGCATGTTTTTAAAGCATCACAGCAGACAAGACCTCCGATTGCCCATGAAAATTTTCTGATTTACGCGCTAGGATCGGATTGCCGCACAATTAACCGATTTCCAATAACCGCACTACTTACGTCATGGGAAAGCCTTGCCCATTACCCCGGCGCAGTTACAACTGCTTTTATGGGGCATATAATTTCCCACTTTGCCTGTTTGAAAGAAAAAAAAACCGCTTAAGACGAACTGCGCGTCCGAGACGGTGTCGGCAAGTCGGCCGTCCGTCTTTCATGTAGGTCGACTACAAAGAACAGTGATTGATTTGGGAAAATCCAAAACGGAAAGGGAAACTTTTCGCAGAAACTTGCAACCGGTGAAAATCGGTTTACGGTATTAAGCCATCGTCGTAAGTAGATTTTGGTTTTTAGCCAATCTATGTACTGACGTACCGACGTACCGAGTATACCGAGTGCTTGTGTTGTATATTTATATCGCTTTCAACCATTGACAGGAGTTTGATGGAAGAGCAATTAACGACGGAAAAAAGCAGTTTACGAGAAGCGGCTCGATTCGGAGGAACGAAGTGCGATGTTATTTTTGACTTTGGTTTCTTGCTTGCTGCATTCGCATTGTAACCTAGTTGCTGCTCGTTTTTTGTATTGTTGGAAACACCTTTATGTTTACTCAGATCGGACAGCGGGGGAAAGCGGGGCTTCCGAGAAACAGCTGAACCGATTGCATGAGCATGAACAGTTTGGTGTGTACGAAAAGAGCATGTATCCGGTGCTGGGTTGTCATTACCAAGAATTCATCGGATGGTTGACGTGACAGAAGAACGCACAAACATATGCTCTTTATTATCTTTTCTTTGTTTTTACAACTCGTTCGAAGAAAACAAGGCAGGTTGTTTCTATGGAGACGCTCGGTATTTGGCAATCAAAAAGAGGAGGCGCGTGCTAGGCCATAATAGTGGTTAGCACATTCGGGGCCCATTCATGCTTCAGATCACGACAAAATTAATTGCATTTGTTTCACCATGACTTTTGCTAACCAACCGTTTGTTCAACTGCCGAAAATTTCACCTTGATTTGGTATCCGACATTGCCAGTGACACTCTGTTCTATACCTGGTACGAGCTACCTGCTGCTATACGTTATGTACGAATTCCGTAACCGGCCGACAAACCCACGGGGGTGCCATAGCAATCTCCGATAGGGGGACGATGGGTTCCGTTGTGCTGCTGACAGTACAATTTTAACTTCCCCGAATTTCAACTTTCATCAGCATGATGATGATGCGGTGCTGGTGGTGTTTCTGTGTGCACACAGAATATAGAAACTAGAAAAATCAACTTCCTACGTGACGTGCCCAGGCGGTCGATGAGCTCGACAGCCGTATGCAAACTTCCTGGAACCAGGATTAACATACGCCGAAGTTTATAAATTTAAAAGCGGACAAACAATCAGCACTGGGACACCACTCTGGGTGGTCTTATACTAATTATAAATGTAAATTGCGATATTAAATACTAACATACGGTGGAATATGTCACAATCACAATCATTCGTATTCATCAGATTAAACTAGTTTCTGATGAGGGCGTTGTTGGATGTTGATGTTGATTTGGACCGAATTTTCAAGTATTTTTCCGTTGAAAATAGGTTTAATTTTTCATTTAATTTACCATCACAGAATTTACAGTTTAAACTCATTCGCTGTCAAAATGCAAATTTTGGTTACCATTCTTTCGTCATATGATTTCTGATGCACGCTGTTGCAAGACTAGCGCGACAGCATGAGATTCAGCATAGAATAGCGAATTTTTCAGGCACCATTCCGTCTACTCCGGCACGCACGTCTCAGTCCAATGGAAACTGGAATTGCCAATACTCATATACATACATAAATAGAGTTTCTAGAGCGGCAACTATTCTGCAAACTGGAACGCTCCGTTTTGTCGGTTCTCCTTTCGTGACCGGTGCCGCCAGCTGTCAGCGGAAAGCTGGAAATATGCTAATCAGAACGACATTCAGCGTCAGTCGGTGCTGTGGCGAAAAAATATGGCACGCGCTTCTTTCGTCTATGAAACTGGTATCCAATTTGGACTGGAAAACTCCGTTCTTGTGATATACATTGAACATCGGAGCTTTTTTTGCGAAATATAATATTTATATAGCAATATATTCACTGGTATATTAAGACTTTAAATAAGTTGGAGACTTCAGCTGCATCCAAAAGAACCTATTTTATTGATTGTAGATTATTGTTTCAACTGAATTATTTTTCATCCATTTATATCACGCTGCTTTATATTTATTTCTTCAGCCGTCAACGACTAGTACAATACGTATTTACAGGTTTTTTTCTAATATCAATAGCTTATAAATAATTTAGATTAAAAAGTGTTGTTTTCTATTGCGATTGGTACAGCAGTTTACCGGTAATTACCAGCACTTGCATTGTTCAAATCTTTAGCAATTTCGAAATTCGTTCTAAATCGACACCATTAAAAACTCCATTGTACCTGGCGAAAACGCACGGATGTCCTAGCGCATATTATTGACTTTTTTTTTTGAGAGGAAACACAAGGATTCTCTGCCTGAGGCTTTCGCTGCTAAATTTTCCAGTCAAGGATCGCCTAATTCTTGTTCATTTCCACTTAACATATTACTCTTCTTCTGTGTCTATGTTTTCAATATAAGACTGTCCGCTCTCCGTTGACACTCTCCGTTGACATCCGTGTTGACCCGTTCATATTTGTAGTCTGGCATATTGAATGCAATGATACCAGAAAAAAAAAACATTAGTTCCAAGCTACTCATTATAAATTACCCTGTTGCAGGATGCAGTTTTTCAGAATCCAATGCAGTATTCGTTTATGGTCTTACCGATCCATATATTTTCATTTAACTATGGTCGTACCGAACCATATACTTCACTCAACAATGATCGTATCGAATCATTTAATTCATCTATGGACGTGCCGAACCATATAGTTCATTTGGAAATAATCGTTTGGAAACAAACAAACAAACTTTCCTATCGAGAGCCGGAGCTGGCTCTTGCCATATCAAGAATTCCTCTCCATTGTACCCGGTGCTAGGCTACTCGTCGCCAATTCGCTGCGCGTCTCGACACACGCAAGTTGGCTTCAACCTGGTCGAGCCATTTAGCACGTTGGGCCCCTCTACTCCTGGTGCCGGTGGGGTTCTTGAAGAGAACGGATTTTACTGCACAGTCGTCCAGCATACTTGCGACGTGGCCGGCCCACCGTAGTCTCCCTACTTTCTCCAACTGTACGATGGGAATCTCTCTAAGCAGCGCCATTAGCTCGTGATTCACACGCCTCCACCACTCGCCGCTTTCCGTTTGCACTCCGATAAAGATAGTCAACACCTTACGTTCACCTTACACCTTACAACACCTTACGTACAACAACTTACGTTCAAATACAGCAAGTGCACATATGACTTCCGTAAGCAAAGTTACTGTCTCAAGTCTCGATTGCCTCCTCCGTCCCAAAGTTTCTAGTAATGATGTCGAAGTCGTCTAAGAAGGCTAGGAGTTGGCTAGTTTTACTGAAGATCGTACCTCTCACTCGCTCCACAGTAGCTTTGATCAGCCGCGTCAGCTTATTCGGAAAACCGTGTTCGTGCATTAACTGCCACGGCTGTTCGCGTTCAACTGTATCGTATGCTGATCTGAAATCCACGAAAATATGCGTGGGCAGGTTGTACTCTCCATATTTCTTGAGGATTTGTGGGCCTTCTTAAAGCTCTCCTGATACTGCCCTACGCATTCTCTTGCTATTGGACGACGTAACAAAATCTGAGAGAGCACTTTGTAGGCGGCGTTGACCAGCGTAATGCCGCGGTAGTTATAGCAAGATTTTGTAGATGGGACGGACTACATGTTCTATCCACTCCTCCGGTAGTTTCTCCTCCTCCCAAATCCTTGAAATCTTTCCAGTGAATCATACCGAATCATTTTACTTATAAATGGTTGTACTGAGCCGCATACTTAATCTAATAATAATCGCATTGAATCATTTTACTTATTTTATTATCGTACCGAACCATATAAATAATGTATGGTCGTACCGCACCATATTCCCTGGCAGATGGAACGACCCAAAAGAGAGCAGCAAGTACTCTCCAGAATCCGCACTGGGCATACACTCTAAATGCACCATGAACTATACTCTAACGGCAGCAGGCCAAACTGTCACGTAGCGTACGTACCGTATCTCTCACCATGGATGTGTTCCATGTTCCATTTCGTCCCTGCCCTATTGGATACTCTATCCAATGACTTGGCACGTAAGGAACAACTTCTTTGCTTCCTTCGAGAGGCAAACCTATTTGATAAAATTTAACACAAATTGTAACTATACTTCAGAGTGGCGAATGAACTTCTGTGTTTAAAACCACTCTGTATTAAAATCAATACTAATACCGCACCATATCCTTCATTCAACAATGACCGTACCGATTCATTTTACTTATACATGATCGTATCGAACCGTTTAAATAATCTATGGTTGTAACGAACCATATAATTCATTCAACAATAATCGTACCGAATCATTCATTTAATTACACAATAAACGTACTGCAATGTTTCACTAATATTCAGACGTATCAAAGTTTTTTTCTATCACACGACGAGCAAAAGGTATGGATTTACTTATTTAACTTTTTCAGCGACATTCCGCCTACCGCATCCATGCCCAATTCGGGACGCGTCTCCACGTTTCTCGGTCTTGGGCTTCCGCTCTCCAGTCGCCCCTAACACCCGCTACTCTAGCATCCACGTCCACAGCGCTCATCCAACCGGTACGGGGTCTGCTTCGAAGTCGTCGACCTCTTTCGGGTTCTTTGCTAAATATTGTTTTCGCTGATCTCTCATCCGGCTATATTCGCATCTTTGTATACGTGGTATATTTATGCTTCAAGCGCTTGCGCCATGCTCCGCCTAATATGTCGCAGGATCTTACGCTCAAAAACGTCAAGAGCTTGACGGTCGCACTCTTTGAACGTCCACGCTTCGTGGCCGTAAAGTACCACTGGGAAAATTAGCGTTAAACTCAACTCGCTACGTTAATCCGTAGAAGACCCTGTTTGTAGCCGCTATCCGCCTTTTTACATCACAGCTCACATCGTTGTCACTTGTCAGTAACGTACCAAGGTAAACAAATTCGACCACCACCACCACAAGAGTATCTCCATCTATTACCACCGCAGTTCCAACATCCGAAGAGCTACCACGTTTTCTACGAGCTATAATATACATTGTTTTTGGTAGAATTTATGGTAACCCCTATCCTCGCAGTTTCCTCTTTAAGATGCGTGTACGCTTCTTCCACAGCTCTACGGGCAACACCGATGATAGCGATGTCATCCGCGAACCCTAGGAACATGTGAGGTTTTGTGATGATGGTACCGCTTCTCTGCACACCTGCACTTCGAAAAGCACTTTCCAAAGCAATGTTGAACAGCGAATTCCATAGTCCGTCACTTTGCTACGAACCATCCAACGTAACAAACAAGACCGATGTCTCGTTCGCTATATTGCTTTTGAAACATATTGCGATTGCTTTTGAACCATCAAGGATAGCACGTATCAGCCCAGTCAGCCATAGCTCACTTCACTAAACTGAATCGTACGCCGCCTTGAAGTCTATAAAGAAATGGTGGCTTTGCTTTGCTACGTCTTACCCCAGATTGTCAGAGTCCAAAATCTATAGATCCAAGCCCGAGTTTCACTAGATGGCGAAAGATTTTGAACACCAAAAGCACAACCAATTCTGAACGAATTTTGGTGGTTTGCATATTAAACTTTTCATAAAATTTGTAGCTATTCCGTAGTAATTATTGAAACGATAATTTTCAATTGCAAAATAGTGATAATTAATCAAAAGTTTCTAAGTTGTCTTTCTCCATGTATTTTCTGTATGATTGCATTGCTCCCCAGACAGGGACGCCAGTTTTTAATAAAATTTTTAATAAAAAGAAGTGACAGAGTTCCTCCGTCCCAAGTTGTCTTTGTTCCCTTGTTTCTTCTAAACCTAAACTAGTACGTCGTTCAGAAAGTAAACCGTACTGGGAAAATGTGCAACGGCCGCTTTAACTCGAGCGATCGTATGAGTTATAAGTGTGATGTGAGAATGTATTCAAAACTGAAGTCTTGTAAGGAAAAGACGATGAAAGTGATATCATTTCTCATATTTATCGCGTTGCGTGATGTAATGCTTTGGGTATTATAACCTAATAATTTCCATAATGAAACATACTATTCTCAAAAAAGGTTATAAACATTTTATTTTCTCAAGCGGACTACAGCGAGATGCAGAAAATCTATTTATATAAGAGGCTTATGTCTGTACCGAAAACCAGGTCTCTAACAGGACGTCATAAAAGGCTTATCGGTAATTAAAAACAGGCCCCTGACAGGACATAATGTTTTCGTAGCAATGAGTTCTATCCTCAGCTACCTCACTGGTCGACTGCTGGACTGGTCGATTAGACTGTTCGATTTGATTGCTCGACTGGACTGCTTAACTGAACCGCTCGGCTGAACTGTTTGATTCGACTGCTCGACACAACTACTTGATTGGACAGATCGACTTGACTACTTGACCAGGGATACGAGACTTGCAGATTTGTCTGCAAATTCCAGATTTTTGGAATCGTCTTGCGATCATTATAAATTTGCAGATATTTGCAGTTTTTATGACTTTTATTGCTTTGGTGCAGTTTTTTGTTCGAAGCTCTTTAAACTTTTACAGACTTCCTAAAAAAGTGTGCAGATTATTTTTAAACCAGAAAATTCGAGTAGCCGGAAAACTCGATTTTTCCGTTTTTGAGCGGTTGCAGACATTATTTTAGAAAATATGGCATCTCTGTGCTTGATTGAACAGTTCGATTTAATTGCTCGAGTCGACTTAACTACTCGATTCGACTGCTTGACACATTTGCTTGACTACTACTAGACTCGACTGCTCGACTTAACTGCTCGACTGGACTGTTCTATTCGACTGATGGACTGGACTGCTTGACTGTTCATGACTGCTTCATCTGTTCAATTCGACGCGCGACTCAACTGCTCGATTAAACTGCTTGATTCCACTGCTCGACTGGACTACTCGACTCAACTGCTCGACTCGACTGCTCGAATGAACTGCTTGACTCAACTACTCGATTGGACTATTCGAATCGGCTGCTCGACTCAACTGCTCAACCCGATTGCTCGATTCAACTGCTCGACTAGACTACTCGATTTGATTGCTCGAGTCAACTGTTCAACTTAATTGCTCGATTCAACTGCTCGACTGGACTACTGGACTGTACTGCTCGACTCAACTGTTCGACTGAACTGCTCGACTGAACCGCTTGACCCGACTGCTTGACTAGACTACTCGACTCAACTGCTCGACTAGACTACTCGTTTCGACTGCTCAACTAGGCTACTAGTCTTAATTACTCGATTAAACTGCTCGACTCGACTGCTCGGTTTAACTGCCCAACTCAACTGTTCGAATCAACTGCTCGGCTGGACTGCTTGACTGAACAGCTCGATTTAACTGCTCGACTAGACTACTCGATTTGACTGCTCGACTCGACTGCTTGACTTCTGTTTGAATCGACAGCTCGACTTAACTGCTCGATCCAACTGCTCGACTGGACTACTCGACTCGACTGCTCGACTCAGCTGCTCAACTGAACTACTCGACACAACTGCTCTAATAAACTGTTCGACCGGGCTCCTCGACTCGGCTGCTGAACTCGGCTGCTCGACTCGACTGCTCGAATGAACTGCTTGACTCAACTTTTCGACTTAACCGCTTAACCCGGCTGCTTAACTAAATCATTAAACATCTTCGCAAACATTGGCCAATGGAATGTATCCGCAGTTTTCTGAATTCTGAACAGACATTTATATTTTCCGGATCGTAGAATTCGGGCTTAACTAGTTCTTTATACAGTGGTTTACCGATTTTATCTACCCGTCCGAAAATTTTTAGTAGATTTATTTGGAAAGTAGACAAATTTGGGGAAAAATTAATTCTCCAAAATAATTTAAATGAACAAAAAATATTAATTTTTTTTTTTTTGAAACGATGATTCTACAATTGATGAAGGGACGGTAAGGGATAGTAATGAAGGATTTTTTTCCGGGAATGAAGGGGAAGGGTGGAAAGGAAGGGGGGGGTAATAGGTAGCTATGCTTAACAAGTTGTCGTTGTGACTCCTATCTTTTGTCCAATGCTGGAAGGTGCATGGGTCGAACCAAGCTGTAATCAGAGATTATAACCGGATTTGAACCCACAACACCTGCCAGGGCGTGTCGCTCACTGGTACCCGTGTACCTTTGAACCACAGAGGCGCTGGACAAAAGAAGTCTGCACAACCCCCCTTATTAACCATAGCGACATGGGTTGGTCTATTTTTAGACACAAATTGTGCCTCTTCCTCCACCTACTGTAGACCACCGACCGAGAAGTTTTTAATCTAACGTGTTTTTACTTTCAGGACGACGACACTATGCAGGCCCTTACGACTTGCAAGGTACTGCGTGTGACGCTGTTCATCCGAAAGCGTGTTAGTCCGCGTTTCTCAGTGTTATTATAAATCATTTTTTGTAATTATGTATTATTTCAGCGTGATTTTACGCATAGGGCTCAGCAATATTATGAAAAAAGACATATCGAAATCAAAATTTCTCCGATTTTATTCAAATTTTGTGTGCATATTCCTTTGCAATAAATTTTAGGTCCGTATTTTTATATGGTACTTGGGTTCTCTTTTCTGAGTCAGTGTGATTCCAAAAGTTACCATTTTTCCACCTTTCTTTCTTTAAAAATTCATAACTTTTGATCCGTTGAACCGATTGTTAATACCAAATGGAAAGTATTTTAATGAGCTTTTCTAAAAATAATATTAGACTGAAGCCCAAACTTTCTTTTCAATTATCGCAAAAATACTAAAAACATTCACTTTTTATGTTTCCATGGTGGGTAGACCAAAGGAACTTTAAGATTTCATTGCCGAGAATAGAGACGCATGCTTTTTGTTTTTACTTGTAATAAAAGGGGTTTTTGATAAAGAAAAGCGTCTCTAAAATAAAAGGCCATGCGAGTCCATTGCATGGACGCATCTTTATTTCTTAAAAAAAGAGTATCTCAAAAACTGAAAATGTCACAGGTCTGCTTTTTGATATCGTATGTAAACAACTAGCTTTCCATTGAAAGTATAATGAAACAATAAAAAACGATTATATCAAATGTTTTAAGCAATTTTAAGAGGCTCCTACAAAAAATGTTTTTGCAATAATAAAAAGCTTTGACAGAAGTTTATTGTTTTTTTTTCTGAAAAGCTCATTAAAATACCTTTTATTTGGCAATAAAGTTATTAAAATCGGTTCAATGGTTCAAAAGATTAGAATTTTTAAGGAAAGAAAGGTGACAACCATAGTTCCTAGCGGAGACGTGGTGTGCTCGTTAGCGTTACGGTATAGAAAAATCTCACAAAGGATCATTGTGAAATGTTAAAAATATGAGTTACAAAATAATAACCCATTCTGTGTATAATTACATACCACAGATGCCATATAGTAAACTATAAAATACAAAGAAATATTCTCTGTTATGCATAAATGCATGAAATCTTCCAAACTTTCATGCCGCATGGTTGAAATGACAATTTTAAAAAAGGTAGATAAAACCGGGTCAAAATGGTAGACAAAATCGGGGGTACCTAAAATCGGGTGTAGATTAAACTAGGTGTAGATATAATCGGAATACCACTTTATATGTATCCGAATCGTTACTAACAATTTTGCCTATTTCTCAGTTAAGAACAAATATCCCGCAAATTATGCTGTGGTAATAGACGGTGCTTTGTTGATAAAATTCAACATGGCGGCCAAATCCAAGATGGCCGCCGATTTTTTTTCACTTCGTTTATAAACCCTATCTCTCCTATTTTCAAAACCATGTGGTTTGTAGTTTGTTTTATAGCAAATTTTGAAAATATCACAATAATTATATGAAAATTGTGAACCTTGCCACAAATAACTGATTGTTTTATTCAGTTAATGCCATTGCACACCTAATTTTATGAATGTTTCTTTTAGCATTTTTTCTCAGCTTTCCAATGGTGGTCTGAAAATAAAAATCGATTGGGGGGCTCATGATGAAAACTGCCATTTTTTATAAAATACAATATGGCGACCAAATCCAAGATGGCCGTCAAAAAAACTTTTACTCCATTTGAAAACCCTGTTCCTTTTCTTTACGGAACCGAGCCATTTGTTAGTTGTTTCATAGTAAATTTCATAGTAAATATCGCATGATATAGATCTCGAAGTTTGCTCAAAATTCATCTTTGTTTGAAACTGCTGGGCCCCTTGGTGAACAAGGGGTCCACTATTTCGAGCTATGAAAAGTGTAACGCTTATTTTTTAACCATTTTCAACCAGTTAAGCGCAAAAGTTCCAATATTTGAAGACCTCGTGTCAGTAGTGGCTCCGTTTCAGCGAGAATTACTCATTGGCGACTTCAATACTGATGTCCTTAATTTGAGTACGTTAGGCAAATATCAATTGCATAAATAAATGTCGATGATTTTCGAAAAAAAATCATCTGACACAAGCTCTCATGAATCCCACAAATTATTAAGTGGAAATCTTTGCCTTATATGTAAGTATCTGCTATATCAAAATGCAAATGTTGACCGATTGTCAAATATTTTACAAGCAACTTCTCACCACACTATAGTTTAACAAATAATCTAAATAAGAAACCTACAGCGGTTTGCTCTACTCTCGAGACATGTACATATTACCCACTCAATCCGATGTAAAACGATATTCAAAACGTTTCTAAGTCCTTTGTAAATTAAATGAGCACAGAAGAAAATGGATTTCCATCTACTTAATGTGTTTTTGGCTGGCAAATGAATCCTCAAGGCAACACATATTTGTTTGCCACGCATTTGCATCCATGCTCATGAGTTTATTTGAAGCAGTTTCTAGTGGCTCCATTCATTGAATTGAGAGTGCCACTAAAGCAATGTTTCTTACGACGTGTGATGAGATTAGGTAGCGTTAATGATGCGTTGATTAAGTCATTTTGGTTGTAAGTGAAAAGTTTAAATTTTCAACCAGAATTCTTAGAATTAAAATCGATTGATAATTAGTGAACAAAGGAATATAATATCAATCCATAAATCAATCAGTCAGGGGATGATGTGGCTCACAGCCATGTGATAAAACTTTGAATAACTTTTTTTATTAGCTAGTTTATCTACAACTCGTTGGTAACTTTTGAAAAGCTAATTTTTTGCCTCCCAAATGCCATTGTGTCGTATGCCGTCTGTGGAGCACTTAAGAAATGACTGCCGGGCTGGAGCCTTGTTTCTTGGGTGGTTCCGCTCATTGTCTTTGCTCCCATCAACGTCATCTTCGTCGTCGTCGTCGTCGTCGTCGCCACCGCGTAGTCATTTTCATTTACAGCCTTTTTTGTTCTGTTTGCGTTCTTATTATTATTCCTGCCATGGCATGTTCCTTGGCAGCCGGGGCGCAGCCCCATTGTATCGGCGGCAATATGTATGCTCATTTAGTGATAGACATATTTTTCCGTTTTATTCCTCTCGCTTTGCAGCCTTCGCTCAGCTTGGACTACTCGTCGGTGGAGACGATCCTGCTGAAAAACGAGGGCGACTTTATCAGTGTCGAGCAGGGCAAAGAGTTGTCCCGGAAGAAGAAACAACAGCACCAACAGCAGCAACAACACCAACAGCAACAGCAACAGCAGCAGCAGCAACAACAACGAGAGGATAATATGCGGCAGCTGCTCGACGTCACCAACACGCTGACGACGGAGGAAATTAAGGACTTCGAAATGAGGTTAGTGAACGGATTGTTGTTTGTTGGCAAGTTTCGCAGAGAATTTCTGCGCTTGATATTGGTTACAGTTTGTTCTAATGTGAACAACGAAAACAAACAAATTCATTTTTACGATAATTGTCACAATTATCGTTTTTATTAGGTATCGTATGTGTTGTTATTTCCTTTGTTTGAGAATAAATTCACTAAGGAGAAACATTTCCGTCGAAACTCCATCGTATTAGAACAGAACAAAAACTTTGCCCATATTTTGTTCAAAAATGGGTAAAAGCAAACATACCGGACAGAAAACAGCAAGTCAAAGTCATAAATTGGTTGGAATCACATAACTCATCCCAATAAATATCAATTAGTGCTTCTGTACTTTTGGGACCTAAATTCGAACCATTTTCGGAGGCTTCGTTTTGGGGACGATGCGACGGTGCGGTGGCATGAGATCACGTCCCAATCCAGCAGCACACATTGGACACTGGATGAACCGTGCTAAAGAGTCATAAAACGCACCAGTAGCCAGGAGCGGCCCGAACCGTAACCGTGTCAGATGGAAAATATTTAAACAACGTGCGAATGGATTTTATTACGCTGACGCTGCTGGTCCGATAGCGTCCGATTTCTTTTTGGTTGTTTTGCCCGGAAAATAAACCGATCATCAATGGTTTTATTGGGCGCGTCGTCGGCTGGCACAGTTAAAATCCCATTTCGCCAGCATAAAATTTAATTTGACAGGCAGTGAAATAACATTGCAGTCACACGACCGCTGTGCCTGCTTGCTGCCACAGTTCGATAGGTCTTCGTCTGGGTCCTGGTGCGGCACGTGTTGATAATAGGACAACAACAGACTGATGGACAACACGCAATATGACCATTATTACTAGCTGGATCAAACCAACAAAATTGCGTAACAAAATTGGCTACACCTTTGTTCGTAATCAAACATGGCAGCAGCATTTGCATGGGAAAACGTTCCAGGTACTATTAAACCATTCCTAGAAGCTGATCGGCTGGTCCGATTTTGTTTCGCTTTTGTACGGAAAAAAATAAACTAGTTGATGAAATTGTTTGCCATTCTGAGTAATTGATATTTCTACCGGATTATTCTACCGGCAAATATTGTTCGATTATTTTTAGCTGTCAGAGAAACACAATTTTGATGGCTCAAATCACAATTGCGCAATTCATGAAATACAAAATTTTCAGCCACTGAATAAGACTGTAACTATCTGCAGAGGCGTAGTTTTGAAGTAAATATTTCGCTTTGCAGTTTACGGTATTTATTTTGTCGATAAATTATGTATCTTCTTCATGAAAACTTTTTTCATTGTTGTAAGGATAATATCACGCGATCGGAAAAATCATCTACCTACGTAAAATTCAAAACAATGAAGAGTTCTGGCACAACCATGTTTAACATCAGCACAACACCTACGCCAAATTTGTGTCGATAAAGCGAACTATTAGCGAGTTTGTTGAACTAACCTGGGTTCATTCCGAAATTAATTAACGCTGCCCAAAGTTTAGCAGATTGGTCCGTAAACCGTAATGTTAGATGATTTAAATAAACACTTTCAGTTTAACCCATGATGAATTCTCGACTAATTTATGAACGCTTTTACAGTATGTTAATCAAAACTGAGTACTAAGCGACTTGAGGGAGATTAATTTATGAATTTGCTATCATACATTTTCTATTCAAAAATCAAATCAATTTTACTTTTAAGTTAAAGTACTTTAAAATACAAAACTCTAGACAGTCATCTCGTTCACCTTGCTCGCCGTAGAACGCCAATTGAGCTGCTTCTCACTTCCAGCTAGGGTTGCTAACTCTAAAAATCTTTGGAACTGGCCAGCGCCTTTAGAAATTTCTAAAAAAAAGGTTTGAACGACTCGTTTTCACGACCAAAGCCATGTCAAAATAACAGCAATGCACTGGACCTTCCAGTTTCTTAATCTTTTATTCACATTTTAAGCTTCTTTAATCTTCATGTTTGCATTCTTGAAGATTTCTCCCCTGGGTTCTTGACCTTGAACATGTTGTTGGCGGCATATCACTCCAGTACCTGTTTTCCGTAATGACAGAATGCCAAATCCGACTAAAATAGCACGGAACAATCGTGTTGCTTTAGGAAAACAGCAGACATTTTTCCACTCATTCACGTAAATTTCCTGACTGACAGTTCCATATGTTTGAAAATGTCTGTCACCTTTTCCTCTCTCGGCTGCCATAAAAATTTCCTGTCCAGCAAACTGTTTGACCTGTCGATCCGTTACTGCCGTTTTCCACTCCCCTCGAACACCAACTGAACGTGCCATCGTCCTCGACAATGCACATCCATCGGGTGCGGAGTCTGTCCCAAAGTCTACACGGTCTCTTGCTGGTTCTCTGAGTTCCACTTCGCGCCGTTTTCTGTCGGAAGATTCTAGACCACTGCGACCATTATTCGCGGCTTGCATCGTTGTCCCATTTCACGAGCGTACCAAGGCATATGAATCCCTCCACTACTACATATCGTTTCCCATTCAGCTTCACCTCGGCATCAGTACCATTTTGCCACTCTCGTTCCCTGCCAGCAAAGCCGGTGTTTAAACTGGCAAACCCGTGCGGTCGCACAGAGCCTCGCGCTTCGAAGGGGCCTCGCACTTGTTAAATGTTAAAAATTCCAGTGGACAATCCCTGGCTGTTTACAATACAATTGGCTGTTAATTGAGAAATCACTCAAAAAGGAGATGGCACTTTGTGCTTTCCTTGATATTGAAGGAGCTTTCGATTATACGTGCTTCGTTTCAATTGTTACGACTCTCATTCAAAACGGAATCGACCACACTGCAATGAGCTAAATTCAAGCAATGCTTTCGAGCAGAGAAACACAGCATCATTAACACAAGGCATAACACTTATCGTTCTTACAAACATAAAAAGTATATTTACCTTTTACCGACCTGTTTCGGGCAACTAGCCCATCGACGGGGTAATGCCCAACTGATTGCGTTGAAGAGAGAGTTATATTTTTAAGCCTATTAATTTGAAGAGAGGTGACACGAGGTGACGAGTGACACGAGAGGTGACAGGTGAGAGGTGCTCTTAGTAGCCATGGTTTTCACGTCGTGCACAAAAGCAACCACACACTACGTGAGCTTCTATGTAACGCGAAAGATAAGATTCCTACAAACGAAATGTCCGGAATCTATCAAATACCATGCAAAGACTATTGACCAAACTCGTGACTTTAGTCATGACCTTGAAATGCGGTCAGGCATATATTAATATTTTTTTGAAACGATGATTCTACAATTGATGAAGGGACGGTAAGGGAAAGTAATGAAGAAGGATTTTTTTTTTTTTGCGCCCTGGCAGGTGTTGTGGGTTCAAATCCGGTTATAATCTCTGATTACAGCTTGGTTCGACCCATGCACCTTCCAGCATTGGACAAAAGATAGGAGTCACAACGACAACTTGTTAAGCATAGCTACCTATTACCCCCCCTCTTCCTTTCCACCCTTCCCCTTCATTCCCGGAAAAAAATCCTTCTTCATTACTTTCCCTTACCGTCCCTTCATCAATTGTAGAATCATCGTTTCAAAAAAATATGCAAAGACTGCCCGGTGGTATATATTGGGCAGACCCGACGAAAATTCAAGGTACGCTTAAAAGAGCACAAAAAGGCAATGGAAAACAACCGAACCAACGATTCCAGTGTGGCAGTACATACAGCAAACTTTCACCATGAAATCGACTGGGATAACGCAAAAGTGATTAAGGGAATCAGGAAGGCCTCACAACTAAATGCGTGGGAGTCGATGTTCATCACAACAGCTGATCAATTGATGAACGAAAATGAGGCTCCCATCGCACAGTGGGGCGACTCCATACAAATGCCAAGCAAAAAAATCTCTTTAAATCAAGGATAATATGTGGTTCTTAAGTAATTTTGGGGTGCTGAGCCCGAATTTATTTTGCCCGGTTTATTTTGCATTAGAACGTATATTTTTTATGTTAGGGAGAATTTTCAACTATTTTTCAAGTATTTTTTAAGTATAAAGACGTATATGAAATGAGGGTCATTTGGAAAACTATTGCAGATGGATTTTTACAGGATAAAACATTATATAAAACAATACAAAGCAAGTATGAGCTTTAATAATCAACACAAAATCCATATAAGTTAATATTAAAATCAAAATAAAAATCAAAACTTTTCCCCTTATTAGTTTTCTTAATCTTCTTTATCTCTATCTTCTTTTTCTTCTTCATCTTCTTTTTCTCCTTCTGCAGAATCACTCGCTTCACGTTTCGTCTTCAACAGTAATATAGCGACCTCAGAAAGATTTTTCTAATTACATTTTTCCGTTTCGAAGAAGCTATAAGCTTTATCCGGAGAAATAAGAAGACGAACAATTCTATCACGATTTGTATTTTCACACTCATTTTTGTATGTAAAATATTGTCTTGTAATTTTATCACTATTTTTAGCATAAGGCAATAACCTTATTTTCTTGAGGGTCAATATCGGTGTAGTGGCTAGCATTCACGCCTCTCACACCGAGGACCGTGGTTCAATTCCCAACTCCGCAGAAGTCACGAATAACCCGAGTTGTTAAAGTGACTATAATTAAAGAAAAAAAACTTATTTTTGTGCTTCTTCTGTCATTCGTACTATCAGCAACATAGTTGTCTAGATTCATTTATGACCGCGAATTCAAATTCTTTGCATTGCAGTGGACGTATTATATGAGACTATACCCTGACATAAAGGTTTTTGGTATACAGCCCGGACTCGATTATCCGGGTGCTCATTTTTATTTTCAGCCCGGATAATCGAATCACCCGGATAAACGAATCATCATTTTTGGTACAAATTTTTTTTGTATGTTATGTTTTTCAATATTTAGGTATTATAAATGTTTTACCTTTGTTATACTATATTACCTTTGTTATACTATAACAAAGGTTTAAAAATTGGTCGAAAAACACGAAATTGATCCGAGGCCCGGAGGGCCAAGTCACATATACCAATCGATAGGGTTCGACGATTTGAGCAATGTCTATGTGTGTGTGTGTATGTATGTAATGATTTTTTCTATCGCCTGTTTCTCAGAGATGGCTGAACCGAATCGTTTGCTATTACTTTTGTTTGAAAGGTATTATTGTCTAGTAGATCACTATTGAGTTGCTTCGTAACACGACGTTTCGTTTAAAAGTTATAAACAAAAATATGAAAAATACGTGACACGGGTTTCTCTAGAACTACATGACCGATTTCAACGATCTTAGTATCAAATGAAAGCCCTTATTAAAGCTAAATTATTCAGAAATTTTTAATTGAAAACAAACAAATAGTTTAAAAGTTATGCTTAAAAAACCAGTTTTGACAAGGTAATAATTATCGCCTGTTTCTTAGAGATGGCCAAACCGATTTATGCGCTATTAGTCTCATTTGAAAGATAATATATGCTAATAGATCACTATTGAATGGTTTTTTGATTGGACGTTTAATTTGAAAGTTATGAGCAACCGTATACACCACACCAAAATTAACAATAATTTATAATGATTTTAACCAAGATAATTTACCTAATTTCAATTATTTTAATATCAAACGAGAGGTTTTGACACTACGAATATATATGCAAAATTTCATAAGAATTGGTTGTACCGGTCAAAAGATATTAACCCTCGAACACTCGCGCCAACTTTTGCAACACAGTTACTCGCGCGCACTATAACCCCAAACCAAAGAAAACGTGCGCACTAGAGGTTTGGCTGGGAAAACTTGGTTTTAGGTTTATCGAACCTTTAGAATAGTTTCTTGAAATTAAAAGTTCTATCGTCTGGTGGAATCTAAATTTTGACTAATCCCCCTCAAAGTGAAATAAAAAAAATTATTTTTCTTCAGTGTCAATATAACACATTGATGTGCTCTGCAAAGTTATAGAGCATATTATTACAAGAAATTTTGCTAGAGACAGTAACCTTCCATCTCTACAGCTAAGATAGAAAAATCTTATTTATTGTATATGAATTTGTAAACTCAGTTTTTATATTTTTACTCTTTTTGTAATTGTTGTATGACTTTTTCAACTATTACAAAATTGTACAAATGATAAAAATACACAACTTTGCTGAATATAGTATACCTCTATGTTTGCTTGTTTAGGAACTGTAGAACTTTGATTATAAAAAAATACCTTAATTTTGACTACGAATTACTCGACTACCAGCAGACGGATACATTTTAAACAATTTACATTGGCTAGTTTTGCTGCATACAGACGCCATTTTTCCATATGAAGAAACGAGAGAAAATTCCACTTGGGGTCAATTGCGGTACACCTCGCATGCTGATTGTTTCGTTTCTGTGATGGCGGTTTATGCTGATCTATTTTTCAAACAATTTAAATTATTAATGCATTGAATAATTATGACATTTTGCTCAGAATAAGTTTATTGAAGAATATTCGTTAGTTAAACAACGATTTGTAACTTTATAACAATATGGCGTTGAAAAACCTACACGTGTTGTACAAAATACAACAGCGTGAGTAACCGAAGGTTAATAAAAATTGATGAAAATTATTCTAGAAAACTCTATTGATGTGAATCAAATAGAATGGCATTACAGGAAATTATGCATAGTTCAAAAACCTATAAACTGGACCTTTACTAGGCAATGTATATGTTAAAGAATAAGAGTTCCTCTTACAACTTACTTTTATTTGCACTTACTCAAATTAATAACAACTTACTTATCCTTACTCAGCAATTACATGAAAAAAGGATCTATCAAAATTTAAAAGTGTTCCTATTTTGTTCAAAATTTGTAAACTTATTCAATTTTCAAAAATTTTATGTAAACCAACGCATTACGCAACGTTAACCAATAGATGAATTATGTTCCGAAAACGTGTCGATTTCTATCTCAAATACCAAGTAAGACCGTATAACAAAGGTTCCTTTCACCACTAGGTGGATTAAATCGGGTTTTTTTATTATTGATCAATCTCCCCTAAAGTCCTTAAATTCTTTTTTTGCAATGTTTCTACTGATGATTACAATGATGATGGTGATGATGATAATCATTTTTAAGTAAAAAAATTGATTTCATCATCGCAGGATTTATTTTTGTTTTGTTCGCCGATAAAAGGGATATAAGAAAGGAATTTCGTAGCTTTAGGGAGGTGAATCACTGCTTGTCTAGTTGGAATCATCATGTAGCATGAAAACTATTACATTTGGGTTTAAAATAAATCAACGAAAAAAAATTATTTTTTTTCACCCGGATAATCGAGTCTAAAAACCCGGATAATCGAATCCCCGGATAATCGAGTCCGGCCTGTACAAACAATAAGTTTCGAATTTTTCTGAAATAATGTGTTCAAGAACTTGCTATAAGAAAATTTCTCAACCTTTTAATTAATTTCATATCTATCCCGTGATTTCAGAACTAATACCAGGATTGGCATAAGATCTTTGAGCTGTATTTCCGTCATTACTATCGCTGTATCCTCCAGATTTCCTCCAACCTCTAAAATCTAGTCAATATGCAATATGGACCATACATTCGAAGTAGCTTATCCAACCATGCAAAGGAGATATCCCATAATTAAGATATCCTACGTTTACTTTGAGTGTTTGCATTTTGTCTATATTGTTGAATTCTGATATAGTAGCCTTACAAGCGTAATATCTGTGGTCTGCGCTACTCTGCGCTAAATGAGACTATATCCATTTGAAAGCTCATATTTTACGCCAACTTTTACCGGTAGTGTCAATAGTGGCGAACCTTGGCTTCAAAACTTTTAAGCGTGTTTTACGCGAAAATATGGCACATTTTTAATGAAAATTAAAATTGTGGCATACTATGATAAAATTACAGCATACTCAATCAATGGGTTTTATTCAGCACTATTTTTGGAAGAACTTTTCCTTAGACACCGTTGAAATCCGAGCTACCATTAGACCTCTAGAATGTTTTGAAATATTGGCTTATTTTTCAAAAAAACGCTAAAACAGGCTGAGATAGCATACTTTCAAGATTCATAGAAAATTCAAATTTTGTCATATTGATTTAAAATTTTGGATTTGAACACTTCAAAAGTATAGAATCACAGGAAAAATACAACGGAGAGCCGAAATGAAGTTTCATTTTTTGGCTGCTGGCCAGCGATTCCCCACTGTGCATCGTGTCACCTCTCTTCAAATTAACAGGCTTAAAAATATAACTCTCTCTTCAACGCAATCAGTTGGGCATTACCCCGTCGATGGGCTAGTTGCCCGAAACCGGTCGGTAAAAGGTAAATATACTTTTTATGTTTTTTTATGTTTGTAAGAACGATAAGTGTTATGCCTTGTGTTAATAGTGTCGTCAGTTCTTACGTTGGTGCAAAAAGTGAAGTTAAAAGGTTAAACACAGCATCGTTGGGAAATACGTCGGTTACGATTTCGATGGTCAGAGGATGTTCACAAAAAGTTCTCTTCCCCTTGCTTTGGACACTAGTGGCCGAAGCACTTCTTCACAAGATATCGCGGTTTGGTTATGAGACCATTGCTTAAGTTGGCGACGTAGAACCTAGAGGAAAGGTTGACGGAGTACTGTCAAGTTGTTTGTTAGGAGCTCTAAGCACCTCCATGTTATGCTTGTTATAAGACGAGCTTAACGTAAACCCACAAAAACATTCGTTATCATTCACTAGGTGAAAAAGACATACTATTAATTTCCCTAGGTCCTGCTGCTTAATCTGCACAGGGCCTCGCGCGTTGTAACGTCGGCTCTGCTCGCCCCTATACAATCAAGTTTAGGTTGCAAAATCTGCGTTCTACTAGCAGATTAGTTGTATTGATTTTTAAATTTGTAATGGTTTGCTGAAGCAAATGGATACGCTATGCAACGCAAAGGGATACGCTGGCAAAAGGAAGAAGGCAAGGCAAGGGGGAAATTTGGTGTCGCAACGCATACAGTTGCCACCAAGCGTAAAAAAGCAGTTTGATGTTTATTTTTTCCTTGTGGAATAGGTACCTATTGAGTCAGACCGAAATATAATTGAGTTGCTCATTGAAAAATCATACTTCAAAAGTCTCCTATTCTCCATTCATTGAAAAGTTCTGTCACAAACAAATCCAAAAAAGTATGCAAATTTACTACCAAAACGAATCTACCGAAAAGGTTACTTTATTCCAAATTCATATTGAATAAGCCACGAGAAAAAAAGTCCCCCTATTACTTCAGCGGTCAGCTCACCCCGGCCAACGGCCTCGGTCAACTTTTCAAAGGCAATCTTTTCCCGATTGATGATTTCGGTTCGATCAGCTTTGAATCCAACAGTACCTACCAATAATAACTCACCGACATTTTTTTACGTCATATTTCCCGAACCCCAATTTCCGCTCGCTCGAGCAAACAACCAGCCGAGCCGTTCGGTCGATGAACGACGGCGGAGCCGGATTGTCTCCCGCGACATTGAACTTTTCCAAGGATTCGGATTCGCTCATGATCGACTGCACAAAGCGCTAGCAACAGCAGCAGCAGCAGCAGCTGTTTATTTACAATATTCTGTCGCAGGTCGTCTTTTCCTTCGACTTGTCGTCACTTTAGACGGGAAATCGCATCATTCGCACATGGATTAACATTATCCATATGCATACCTTGCCTGTCTGTCGCATCCCAACCGACCCACCTCACCGACGGTTACGGCGGGGGCGGGTAGGCGATTTTGCTTGTGGCTGTCATCGTTGTCGCGATTGATCCCGCGCGTTGACCGAGCGCAAGCGGAAGTGGAACGTACCGTGGTTGAAGGTACTACATTTAAATGACTAATTTGAGTAAACATGAGGCTACATCAATCAATGTCAGCCCGTAGCGCGTAAATGGGATGGGAATGAAATATTAACCGGTGGAAGTTTGTTATCAATCGGTTCGGTGGAACCGCCAGCGGAGTAGTGGTGTGACGCAGGGATGGTTCGATCACTTTGACTCAATTTTGATTCATTTGACAGTAGCGTCCTAACCGAGCAAAACTTGACAAATTGATGTATGGGATATTTGTAGATAATAACTAGATCTACAATTTTGCTGAATCAAGTGTTGCTGTATCTTTTATAGTTACGGTGCTACAATGCTAGTACCTCATTAGTAACTAAATGAACGTTCATTTAGTTACTAAAGAGGTACTAGCATTGTAGTGCCGTAACTACAAAAGTTACAGCAACACTTTATTTAGCAAAATTGTAGATCTAGTTATTATCTACAAATGTCCCATACATCAAATTGACAAATTTTGCTCGGCTGAGACGGTAGTGTCAAATGAATCAAAATTGAGTCAAAGTGATCGAACCATCCCTGGTGTGACGAAAGTGTTGACTGTTTAAGATTGGTCGTTACTGAGGCGTGCTGGTGCGGTGTAAATTAATATTTAAAAATATGGTTTATCTCGGTTCACAATCCACAGTCAAAGTTTCAATCGCTTGACAAATGGTTTCCAATTTTAACTGTTCCCTACAGCAAGGCTTCACGATTTGTTCGATTGGACGGACCGACCGGTTGCGGTGCGGTGGTGGTCTTAATCTGGATGTTTTATAAATAGAGATGAAGGTGTGCTATATTTTGCACGGCTGTGCTGGATGAAATGGTGCAGCGATAAATACTAGCTTTTCTGTTTATGCCGATACATTGCTGTTTCCGACAGCGCTTTTCATCTGATGACTGTAATAAACGTTCGCGGCACCCACCGCCGGGGAGGTAAACGTAAAAGGTATGATAAATCGTAGCTTTGATGATTTGCTTTTGCCTGCTTCATGTGACGGATTAAATATGCTGGAATGGAATGTTTTCATCGCGTGCATGAAAATGAAATTTTCAATACTGAACACGTGGAATTTTTATGTAATAGCTTTGGAATGGTGTGTTTTTGTTCACACAATAACCATTGCTCTAATTAGCACAAAATATTGAACTCAACGGTGCACTAGCATGCCCAGACCCATGGCCTTTGATTGCATTAAAATTGTTTGCAAGGCGAACGCAAAATTAAAGTCGTTTCGTTATATTAAATCAACCTAGTGAACTCGTAAGAATGGTTTCATAGTACTCAGAACGCATTCCGTGCAAATTATGTCGTACTTAATAATCAAAGATGTTACACAATTTTGTTTGTTTGATCCTGCCAATAATGCCATACCAGATATATCCATTTCGCTCCACACTCTTAAATGATTCTACCTGCAAATAGGTCGGATTTAGTTAAAGCTAGGTTGAAACTACTCAAAATGCCCTTAAAGTGTACAAACTCAAACTTTGGGTAAAAATTTCAACCAATTTTGGCTACTTGCTACCGATAATTGAATTATTCTCTATGACAAATAACGCAATTTTAAGTTCCTACTACCAATTTTTTGGTTGAAAAACTACTCAAAATCTGAGTTTGTACACTTTAAGGGCATTTTGAGTAGTTTCAACCTAACTTTAACTAAATCCGACCAATTTACAGGTAGAATCATTTAAGAGTGTAGTTAAAAGTAGTAAGGGCTTTATTACTTTACAAAATAATATCTCAAAAACGCTTCATTACAACTTTCTAACTGTTTAAAATGATATGTGTAAAAGTTCATCTCCGTTTGGTAACTTGAATGGAATACCCCAGGGGAGCATCTTGGGACCTTTGCTATTCGCGGTACTTTTCAACGATGTCGCATCTTTGCCCGATAGTGATATAGTACACTGGTGCCGTGAGATGTATCGACGACTGCTATCGTTTACGAGGAATCCATATATTTTCGTGTATTTCTGTGTGCCTGGATGACTCTCTGGATGACTCGGAAACTACTGAACCGATCGGCGTGAAAATTTGTATGGAGCGGTTTTTGGGACCGGGAATGGTTTCTATGATGATTCGCGAAACCTCCCCCTCTGGAAGGAGGGGGGGGGGATCCCATACAAATTTCTGCATAACTCGTGAACTAATCAAGCAAATGGAACCAAATTTAGCATGTAGCGGTTTTTTGTCCCCTCCGGAAGAGGGGGTTCTCGTACAAATGAAACATCTAGTGACGCAAAGTGCACGGTGTGATTCTGACAAGCAAGTGATCTGACCAACTAACAACCAACCAATCAGCTAGGTTTGTGCCATCCCTGTCAGTTACGTATGGTTATAGCCGGTATTGCTATTCTAAGCATGAATTTCATACGTTGTTTTGCAGAATTATTAAGCAGGTCGCATTTTTAATACGCCACGTAAAAAACAATTTCGAACATAACGATAATTGCTTTGAACTGTAATCAAATTTAAAGGTAACACATCAGTTTTATAATAGAGACCTTATTTTATAAAATAAAATAAGAGAAATAAAACGGCTTGTTCTGAAATTAAAGAAAAAAGAAAACTTTCCAATTAACTTAGCTATCAAGTCTATCAAGTTTTCTTTTTTATTTAATTTTATGTTTCATATTTTACTACTTCTGCCAAAATGGCTTGTGGTGTTTATAAAAACAGACATCTCAATGAATCAAAAAATATTTTGTGTAAGAAATTTATGCGCATAGGCAAACAACTTATCAATCGTAAAACTTTACTTACTTACTTTAGCAAGTACATCATCAAACATCATCAAAGTGGTAATGCGTTTTCACACTTCGGCTTATCATTCAGTGAATTCCTAATAGATTTCCAAGCTATTTACACCAATAGATCCGATTGGAAAGTATAGAAAACTTATGATTTTCAATGCGCGCCATTAAAAAATTGAAAATAAATCCTACTGGGTAGTTAGACAGCAGTTTGTTCAACTCTTCGTCGAGGTATAAATTCTCGCTTCGTGTTTGGTTGGAATAATTTCCAATTATTTTCGAATAAGTTTTGATATAATTCAGGAACCAACGAGAATGTAGATGGAAAATTTCATTTGATTCAACTATAACAAAGTTACAAGAGAATTAAATGGAATCCTACCCTTTCTCGTTGATTGCTAATTGGATTGATAATTCCTTATTGTGATAACACCAACGGCAACATAAGCGGTGCCGTAGAAATTTTGATTTCAATAATCGTCACATTGAAAACTTGTCTGCCGTGAACAAGTGATAGCAATTAAAACCAAGTTAACAGAAGATTAAACACTATTAACCGCATTAAATGCGCTGGAAAATGAATTAAAACCATTTAGTTTGGTTTCGTTTTAATAATTATTGCTGGCCCAATAAGCTTTATTGTGATCAGCGGAGAAAATCAATCTTTTATATCTTCATATAAGCAGTATTAGTACTAACAGTTTTAGTGACATCTTTTGCATCTTCATATAAGAATTTGTTCATTCTTAAAAGAACGATTTTCGATAATTGATGAAGTTTAGGAAACTTGGAACTTAGCGCTTTTCACTCGGTTTTCTTTAGCAACACAAATCTATCCATTACCAATGCTACAGTAATACGTAGACTGAAATTGAAATGCTCCATTTTGTTCGCGGTAGATGATGGAATGACGGACCATGAAAAATAAACGGGATATATTCTTGTCGCTTGCTCTGGTACATAACACGAGGTAAGTCGGCGAACAGCATTATTCAAACGCTAGCTGAGCTACTGCCAACACCTTACTGGCATGTCTAGACGCGATAAAGGAGAAAACATCAAGGGCAAGCAAAAGTCACGCTCGAGTCGTGCACGTCTGCAGTTTCCGGTCAGTCGTGTTCATCGGCTGCTGACGAAAGGAAAGTATGCTGAGGGTGTGTTGGAGCTGGAGCACTCGTCTCGTTGCCGTGATGGAATATCTGGTTGCTGAAGTTCTGGAATTGGCAGGAAATATGCTGCTCGCCACCACAAAACGACCAGAATTATCGTCACTTGCAGCTGGCCATCCGCAAAGACGAAGAGTTGAACAAATTACTGTCCGATGTCACCACTGCTCAGAGAACTGTCTTTCCGAACATCCAAGCTGTTTTGTTGCTGCTCAAGAAGACGGAAAAGAAGGCTTAAAGTTCCAAAATATCACGTCGCAAAAGTGTTCTTGCTTGCAGTTGGCCACCTGGACTGGTATTTCATCGTGACTCATGACTATATACGAACGGCTTCGTCGATCGCATAACTGCTGCGGCTTTCCGGTTGGTTCGTTGCAACAAGCCGTGCCTGGTTTGCGGTTATCTGTACTCCAATTTACCAAAAAGAAAATTCCGTTAAGTGCGTTAGTGCAAGTTTGTTGCAAACTGGAGTTATGATAATCGGTTCTTTTAAGGGTCACGCAACAATTGAAGAGTTTATAATATTTTCTTGCCTAGTTAATACGATAATAACACAGGCAACGAGAGAAAAGTTGAATTTTTCGCCACTGCGGACGGCTAACAAATGGCGGGAATAAGTTGTCTGGTCACGGAGGACATTTTCTGCACTTCCAAAACGTCTCCAGCTTGTAAATCAGTGTTCTTCTTTTGTAAGCCGCAGAAAAGTTTTGCGTAGAATTTTCAGCTTTTTGAAAACTAGCGCGTACCGTGTACCGATTACCAGAAAAAAAACACTATTCCACGTAGAAACAGATCGTGAAAATTGATTTACTGTTTGGTTTAGTGTGACTGATTCGTTTTAATAAAATAAATTCAATCAATTCCTAGAAATAACTCTGAAATCTGTTGAGGATTGAACGTATACAATGTTCCTACTTTGGTAAACATTACGTAGCATGTATACATGAAGAATCGTATTATTACATACATTGATACATCCTACTATCACTACAAATACTTACGAAGTCCTACGTCACCTATGTGGTCGTGTCTTGTGGACATCCCCTCTAATTTTCTACAAATTTTCTAAGAAACACATTTAAACGTTACGTCAGTTTGCCCAGATTTAAAAATCAGAGCGGGTGTGTACAAGACACGACCGCATAGGTGACGCAGGACTACGTAAGTCTATTCGTAGTGATATAGGTCGGACTCGATTATCCGGGTGAAAAGAATTTTTTTGTAGATAGGCTTTTCGAAATGTATTTACGTTCAAAACGTGTTTAACGTTATAAGAAAAAAAATTTTTTCACCCGAAAATCGAGTCCGACCTGTAGTAGCATGTATCCATGCATGTAAGAAGTAAGATTTTCATATATATGTATTTTGATGACAAAAAATTGTTATGTTAAAATGGTTGACTGTGCTGCAGGTTGAAAAATTTAAATTTTTGCAAGTCGATAATTTTTTGCAGGTCGATAATTTTTTTACATGTTTTTACTCATTTTCATGATTGAAAGCTACTATATAGGGTACGGAAGGGTATTTTCAGTAGGTTTCTAAATTCCGTCAATTTGCCTCTTCTTTCGTCAATAAAAATACTTTACCGACATACAATTTTAATATGTTATAACTATTTTCTCAAGACTGTAATTGCTATTTTTTTATTCAAAAAACGTCAAAATTACCTGTTCTTCCACTAGAACTAGGCCATCGGCCGAAAAAATAGATGCAATCGTTGAGTGGGCCGAAAATACCCTCCCGTGCCCTAAGTAAGTTAAAGTTGTTTGGAAAATGTTTTGTACCTCACTACCTTATACTGAGTTGACGGTCAAATAGACATTGACATCACTACGGATCTCTCCTGTTTTGTCTTGTCCATAATTTTTGAACGAAATTAATCTAAATATAATGCTTGACTATTGAAGCTATGTAAAGAATTGCAGGAAACTAACTGACGCAAAGCAGCAAATGATACGATCAAACCTATTCTCGGCTAAGAGAGTCGCTGATTTTCCTCGCTTTGAGAATTGCTGCGTCACGTCAAATTCACAAATATCCCTTCAGCCCTATTTCCGAGCAAGACAACAGTTCCGAACAAGCTTTTGCAGCATATGGATGTAATCTGGCAAAAGAAAAGAGCGACCGCTCACTTTTCTATGAAGTTTTACTTTCAGGACTTTGAATTGGACTAGATTTAATGTTTAAAGGTGATATCGGATGAAGGAAAGGGGTGATTTTACATTTCAACAAAATTGTTTACGTTCAGGACCTCAAATTGGACGAGGTTTAATGTTTAAATTCTAACAGTCCGGCGTACTTCACAAGCACAGATATCAAATTGGTCTAGGTGCAATCGTCGCAAAGAATCTTCGACCTGTTGGGACGGGAAGATTTTGTCACTTCTTTTTTCTAAAAATACGTTAAAACTATGATGGCGTCTTTTGCAACCAATCACGAAGCGAGAATTTACAGTTGGACAATGCTTCATTATTTTCAATTTTTCAATAGTTCAGCATCAAGAATCCATACTTTTCTTCATTTGGGTCAATTCTTAGAAAATTTCTTGATCAATTGATGATCAGAATATTGAAAATCGATTAAGAAACCGTTAAGCTATTAGTGTGGTGAAAACCCGACCACTTTACGAGAAAGATTTTTTGGAATGTCACCCTATCTCAAACCTTGCCGTAAGACGTAGTCCTACGTCAAAACGTCTCTAATATTTTGGTTCTAAATCTGGACAGTGTAATTATTTATTAAAATACACTTTATTTCAATACTATAATGAATGACACGGTCTCACTCAATCAATTAAAACTTATGTTCTATGTGGATGCTAAGCTTAGGAAATTGTTTTCCTTGAAATTAGTTCACAAAACCTTAAAGTTTGAAAACACAACTTTGAAGTAATCTGAAAAGACTCACAGAAAAAAAGACACTGTTTGACAGCAACGTTACGATTGGATTTATTTAAGTTATTTGGCCCAGCCTACTTAACCACTTAAATTATGTTGAAAAGATCTTGGGTATATTTGTAAAGTTATGTATATAGTTACACCTCATAAATTGCATAGATTACCACTAAATAAGGGTAAATTGGTGAAGGTGTCCGATTAGTTGTTACCGTCCGGATGTCACTGCTATGAGGGATGGTATAATTTACTAGCTTCCGAACTGGTTCCAGGAATTGTCCAAAAATAATCAGATCCAATGTTCCAGAGTAACCGAGTGGTTTGATTTTATAGATTCAAAGCATTACTTTCTTGCTGCGCCATGTTGTTGGTTTATAGTTCTTTATGAATGCAAATTCGCTTTTTCACAACTTCCCAGCGAGGCATTTCATGTCAAACAGGTTATTATAGATATTAGTTTTTAATCATTCTTTGAAATGTGACGTTTGGTGCCGCGAACCGTTCCTAGCTTAAAGCTTCTCAGTTGTACAAATAACCCTCCGTGTCCATCGAAAATGGAGGCGACCCGTACTGTGTTAATTAACCCGAATCAGCCCGTAATTACCGCGTATATTCCGTTCAATTTTCATCTTTGAGATGCTCTATTGCATCAACGGACAAAGCTTGAATACTTAATGCGGCATTTTGTGTGAAAAAGCATCCGTTGGCCTGTGGCCAAATGATGGAAATAATCATTTGTTTTTATTTTATGACGAAAAGCATAAAATGTGTCATGTGATAAAGTATGGCGTCATTGGGCTAATTCAGGTTAATATAGTTTTACGATGCTATAGTTATGCATAAATATACTTGCAGGTGTCAACAGCCATTTATATAAAAAATGTACGTATAAAAATTAAATTGAACTTGGAGTGTAATATAAAAAAATATAAATTAATTTGATTCTATTTTATCAATTAGTAAAACCAATCAAAGTAAACAGTTGTGAGCTGAAAGTGAAAATAACGTCATTTTATATAGCCGACAGCATCCGAGAGAAAACGTACGGTAAAAGAGCATCAAAACAAACAAATATCGAGCAGTCCGTTATCATAACCGGTAGATTTTCCAATCGACCAACCGCTTACGGACGGATTTATGTTACGCTTCATTTCATCGGCGATGCCAAGTGGCGCACAGTCGTGAATGGCGCAGTTCGTGCAGTGGAATTTTGATTGGTTCAAGTTCAATAGTGAAATTCGAATCGAGAATTTGTTATGGGATTATGAAGTGGCCGGCGTCGTTTGCCGAGAATAACACTCGATTCGAAATAGGTACATACCTATACCTACATACTCGTGACTGACCACTTGAAGGGGTGAAGTATTACAGCTTCCTTCCTTTGTGCATGGTCGTTCGCAGGATGCTCGTTTTTAAATGCGAGGTAGGTTGGTAAAATTGACGGAGTTTAACAGTGCTAATGGTATCGTTCTACCAACCGCAGCTCGCCACGCCTCTGTTTTGCTTGGACAGGAGCAATCATTTACGTGATTTTTCACGTAACAGGAGGGTAGAGTGAAAATTGAAAATGAACGCAGACTCTAATGGAAGTGGGTTCGATTCTTTTTGCGAAAGTTAAAAGCCTCACCTAAGATAAGTAAAATCAGAGAAAAGTGATAAAGTCAAAAATTTATTTAAAGTATCAGACATCTAAACAGTAGCAAAAGAAATGACTGCAAAACATTTTCAATTCAATTCAACGTTTTATGGTTCTACTGTTGAAGACAGTGAGAGCAACTGAGCTGTGGGTGAAAAAGTTTCATTGGCCAGCCGAGTAAAGTGGTTATAAAATTACATCTCGAGAGCATTGGCAGTAGGAGCCTTGTGGAATGTACAAACTATTCCAATCAAGACCAACTTTCCTCTGCTTTGTTTGTTGTTTTTCTGTCATGCTACACACAGAAGCGTACCCATTTTTCACCTCCACATTTGCCGTTCGTTTTAACTCAATGTTATGTAGGTACACATAAATGAAGTTTAGTTAAATTTCCCTTGAGCTTCCTGGAACGCAAAATGCCAGGACTCGATAATATTTGAAAATTCACTTACCAATAATCGACAACCAGCAGAACATTTCCCCGAAATCTCACCAACTCAGAGTGACTTACACCAAACGAAAAGGCTCAATTCGATTTGACTCAAATTCCTTTGCTGTTCATTTTCGGTCCTTCAAGCAGAAATCTAACCTTTCCGTTTGCGACTGTGACTTTTACACTGTGGGATCCTTTGATCCTTGGCTAAAGTAGCATTTCAATCTTCATTTCTTCGATAACATGACAGACAGAGACGGCCGAGGACGGCTCTAACCTTTTTATCAACAAGCTCGTTTCGATGTCTTTCTCACCTCCTACGTTAACTTGCCGAGCCAATCGGTCTCCCGAGAATGGGACCTTCAACAACCTTCCGCTTCCGTTGCTCTCCATACATATAGCCGACAGTTCAGTTCCTGTTTTACTCAACATACATTTCATACAAGCAACGTCCGTTTCGCTGTAAACAAGAAAATTGAGTTTAAAAGTTAATGCCGAACTAAATTTTCGTCTCCTCCCGATCCCGCACCGCCATTGGTGGCTCAGTCATCACTCCAGTTCGGGCCAGTATGGTGGCTGACTGTCCAGACCAGAACGTGACGTATTTTTTTTCCCGATTTTCGTTGTTTCTCCTCTTGTGTTGTGACCCAATCAAAAAAGCAAAAAAAAACCAATCCGATTTTACCCACATCGGAAGCATAAATTATTCATCTCGTCAAATGGTCCCATTTTCGATTCAAAGGGAACGGCAGCAACTTACGGCCGGTCTGCAAAATTGATGCCTCTCATGTTCTCTGCCGGGGCTGCCGGTGATTTGGGTTGATTTGGCCTATTTTGTTTTGTGTGTTTATAACTTACTACGCAATTTGTGACATGTAATCAAGCAATTCAGTGGCGCATGAGAAGAGGACGGGAGACGAGGTACTGTCTGCTGTGGGCGGGTAGTATGGCGGCAGAAGGCACTTTCGAGAGCATGTGTGCGATGGGGTCAACCTATTTGGTAAACCAGGGCACGACCGCACAGTAATATGTGCTCGGTATTAGTCCCTTTTTGGAATGAGCGAACTAATATGGATGAGCACTTCCATATCCAGGATTGACTCGTAAGCTTATCAAGCAGTTCTCAGTTAATAAACATTCTAGCTGATTTCAACGGATGATTCTCTTTCTGGGTTACATTTAACGACCATATTTTAGTACCATTTAACATAACATAACCGCCTCATAAGGATTAGTTTCAATTCAATTTAGATGCAGCAAACAACGGTAGGGTTATCCTCTTAAACATTAGTGCTTGAACAGACTTTCGCTCTTGGTCGTTTTTATTACTGAACGTCACTGGTTTCAAGTACAGAACAATTTTTTTCGAGCAATCGTAACCAATCAACCTCAAGAGCCACTGTATTTTCTCTTACTCCCATCGTCGTCATCAAAACGCCCCATTCCGGTTTATTTATTTTGACACGTCCTACGACGTCATAAAAGTATACCGCTCTCGATCGCCCCTGGTGCGTAAAAATATATGCGTGCTGTCGTTCATAAATCTAACCAGGCAAGCACATACACGCATGCGATAATTTTAAATTTTTCAATGCATTTTCACCACAATTTTCGCCGAAATACGATTTTCAACGATTCTCGGGGACTTTCCCGTGTCGCGCCAACGACGACGACGACGACGATGACGATGCAGCACTCTGAATTGGATAATAATGGATGACGAATTTACGGCGCGACACTGACACTGCCCGTAGGTAGGTGGGAATAACTGTTCATAATCGTGTTGGCGACAAAAATAAAGTGTTGATTAATCAACGGTTTTAGTGTGAAAGGACATTACTCTTAGCGCAACTGTACAATTAATCTGTTGTTGTATACTCACAAGCATATGACACGTTGCGCGTTTGCCTTCCTCGCGGAAGTGCATTAATGATCGTTAGTTGCTCTTGTTATAAAAATAGGCTTTAAATGGGGTTGACTTTCAATTTCTTTTCATGAAACGATGATACAAAATGATTTAATTGAATGTTTTAATGATGCAATGTGGTTACTGGTTCAGAAACAAATTCCATGTCCCAAAGGAAGGTAAAACTGACCAACTAAAGGTGCAGTCCAATCTGGTTGGACCACACAGTAATCTGGACGAGAAAACGGAATGCGTTAGCAAAGGAATCTCTGCCGGCGGGCGTCTGTCTAGCTTAGCAGTTAGAACGTTATCCATCAGGCTGCTGGTGGAAAAGGAATTCGACGTTGGAACCGCTCGCTCACTCCGACGACGACGACGACGTGCAGGACAACGTGATGAAGGTAAACAATTTCCACGTCGATAAATGGTTGACTATCGAAATTCCCAATCCGCGGACTTGCGGATATTCTCGCTTTGCCTGCTGGAGCTGGAGTTGGAGAGCGAAAAGTTGAATGGAATTTTCATTAGCAACGAATTTCCCAGCAAATATGGGATGTGGAGTTGGTGTTGGCGTAACGCTTTTCGATGTCTTATGGATTGGTCATCGAATGCCGGGGAAAGGAATCTGTCTGAAAATGCGTTAGGTACAAATTTTGATGCTGAAGACATTTGGCTTGAAACTAAGTTCCACACATTCCACATTGGTCACAGGCTACGGTTGTAAAGGAGCGCTCATTTTGCTGCCAACGGGTAGCAGCTTTATATCACCACAAATATAAAGGATGCATAAATGAAGTACCATTCAGATTCAAATTTCAGACAATCTCTACCTTCGGACACTTCAGCATGAAATGCTTAAATATTGCTAGGTAATGGGATAAAATCGAAAGGAATCTTCGACCTGTTGGGATGAGGGGGCTTTGTCACTTTTTTTCTAAAAATAAACGAAAAATGTAACGAGAACCATTAAACCCAGGTAATCAATAAGCATCAACATAAGCACGTTGCTGTATATTGGCATTTTGACTGCCTAGATGTTGTAAATTAGCATGCACAATTCTATTTTAATCCTCATTGTCCTAGCTAATTACTAGCTGGAAATAAGCATTGTCAACAATAAAAGAGGTTCAGCAGTAAAGTAGCCGCATATTTTGCCAAAGTAGCCTCTAAATAGCATTTAAGGGGACTTAAATGCTTGTTGGCTTGCATGTGAATAGCATTGGTAGTGCTTATTGGTTCCCTGGGAACTTTCTTCGTCATTAGCTACTGATATTGGTAGTCCAAACCGGAATGAGTTTAAATTTAATCACGGTTGTATATAACCGTGCTTCACTACGGCAAATCAGCACTACTTATTCCGACCATTCACAGAGCGTGGAATTTTAGTTAGACAGTGTCTAACATTTTTCAATTATTTAAAAGTTTGTTAGGGAAACCTGTAACCTACTGTAATGTAATGAATTCTTAGAAAAAATTCCAATAGATTGACACCAATATCTCTAGAATCTATTGAGGGATGATTGAGTTATGAGCGTGCAAACTATAACCACTTTTCGTTACATGTCCGCAATTGGTTTTTCTAAAATGCACCTTAATATAGAAATCAACGACGTAGTCCTACGTCAAAACGGTGCAGTAACTACACAACGAATTGGGATCCTCCAATTCCAGCTCAAGGCAATAAACACCAGCACCCGCGCAGCCTTCGTACATGGAACCATCGGTATAACAGACCATCACATAGTCGGAAATTTTCCTATAAGAGCCCCACTTGCGATGGTGCAATATGCCCCAGTGCAGATGTGGCTATAAATACAGATAAATAGATATAAGTGACAGTGACGAACACTTTCATTCTGGAATACTGAGGATAATAGTCGCAATAGCTATTATCCTCAGTATTCCAGAATGAAAGTGTTCGCGATAATTCACCAACCATGTCTATATTCTAGGTTACTTAACTATGCTAGGCAATATGCCCCAGCTGCAGTATAATAAGCCCAATGCAGAAATGAAAAGTTATCGCAGGAGACCGAAACTATGTTTATTTTTTATGAAAACACAATATTTTGACAATATCGAAGAAAGTTTAACTTTCTACATAATACAGTAGGCAGATCAATTGAAAAAATACTCGAAATGCAACGTGGAGCGTATTATACTGCAGCTGGGGCATATTGCCCGCACAGACAAGAAATACAAAATTTAGACACCGTTTTTAAATAATTTCCAGCCTTTTTATTCTACAATGTTGGAGGGAGTAAGTTGCTATTGATTACCAGTTCAAAAACTAACATATATTCGTAGTTGTTACCTTAATCTTGTGAAGCCCATTTGAGATATATCCATTTATTCTTAAGGGGGTATATTATACTACCTTACCTTAGTGTTTCTTGCTTCAGGTGGAAGTGTAGAGGTTTAATATTGAAAATAGCTTCTAGGGCGGCAGTAGGAATTGTAGTAAATGCACCAGACATTGCCATTAAACACATCCTTTGAAGATTTTTTTTTTTGTTTTATTTGACACCAGCACACCGAAAGGCTATTGGGCATATCCTTTGAAGATGATTTAGCTTTGTCTGGACAGTCACAACTTCCCCTCTCTGCCACCATACAAGACAACCATACGCCAGTATTGGTTGTATACAACCAGTGCACAGTAGTCCAAAAGGGCGAAAAGTGGAACTTTATTCCTAGTGTCTCTTGTTTTCATTTTATCATTTATGGTCTTCAGCACTCTTGTTCGTATGACTATCTTTCTTAATACAAAACTGTCGAAAGTTAGTCATCGCTTACTATAATGAAAATAAAAAAATAACTTTTTTGTGTCAGGAAATATAGACATAGTTTCTTTGGCAAAGTTGTAAATATTGTAAAAACAAGCAACTTTGCTGAAAAAATAAAATTTCTATCTTTATCGAGTGCTGAACTATGGGGCATATTCTTCAAAACATCCTTAAAAATCGATTTTTCATGCTTAGCTTTTGCTAGTTGCATTTTACAAGAATACAATGTTCTAGGCAATTATCGAAGCTCTCAAAATACACGTTTTTGCAGAAGACCGGAAACCTCTTGGACCTTTACTTGCTGAGTTATCACATATTTAGGCTTTAAATTTCCATAGCTTCACGAGCCCATGGGGTAAAATGGGGCAAGCGGATTCATAAAATCAGCACTTCATGTTAAAGCTTAAGTCGAGTACTATAAACTTGTATGGGTTCCGATTGTCCCCAACCACCCAAATAAGAGTACGGCAAGCATACGTTTTATGTGTTTTGCATTCGCGAAAAGTTCGATACACGTTCATTTTTTGTGTGTTCGTACAATCTTAAATGATTCCCTGTAAATAGGTCGGATTTACCGTACTTCTTTTTTGGCTTTTTCAGTCTATTACGGAAATTAGAACTAGCAACGTCATTTACAGTACCGTTTGAACGATTCCTTATGCAAACTAACGGAGTTACTTTTTAATTTGAACAACTGATAACCCGAAATATGCTGAAACCTGTGTGAACTGGCCGCCCTGCTCTTTGTTATTGTTTTGGTGGGTTGTTTTAGTTGGCAGTTGCAAGCGCGAATATTACATTTTCCGATCGGATTTCTATCTTAATCGTTAGGAAAACGAAATGTGGAACCGATTAAACACGCTAGGTGAGTATAAACAAATCGTGTTTATGTGCATTGTCCGCATAAACGAATGATGTCATGTTGAGAATGACATTTGAACCATTTTTAATTTGCACGTCGTGCAAACCAGCGGGGTTCAAATTAAAAAGTGTTCAGATTAAAAATGGTCAAACATACGGGGGTCCACGGTACACCCAATACAATCAACAGACGGAGCGATGTAGATGGACTAAACCATATATATGCAGGGATACTAGTCTCCATAAAACCCACTCAGAAATACAATTTCCCTACCACCCCCTCCCAATTAGATAGCAACGGTGAAAACAGTTAGTGTGTGAAGTTTGAAAAAGTAGGTTCAACTATGATAGTAGCAAAGTTTTTGGAAAGGTTTTTTCACCAGCAAACTGTACTAAACTGAGACGGACTACAAATATTAATCTTTTGCAGACGACAGATATGCACAGAAAAACTAAAGAAGACATTTACATTCTTAAAATTAAAGATTTTTAACGACGAACTGAAACAACTGTAGGTACAATCTAAACAAAAGACATTTATAACTAAAACCTACATGACAAAATATTGTAGCTATCCTTGAAAAAGACTAAAATAAATAGTCGAAACGTCGGAGTGAATCGAAAAAGTCAATTCTAATTTTCGTAAAAGACTGAAAAGGCCAAAAAAAAGTACGATAAAAATTACGAAACTAACAGTCGACAGGGTCGGATTTACTTAAAGCTAGGTTGAAACTACTCAAAATGCCCTTAAAATGTACAAACTCAGATTTTGAGTAGTTTGTCAACCAAAAAATTGGGAGCAGGATCTTAAAAGTGCGTTATTCGTCATAGAGAATAATTCAATTATCGGTAGCAAGTAGCATTTTCTTTGGAAATTCATTAAAAATAAGCTTTTCATATTTAGCGTATGTTGGTTGCATTTTACAAAAGCATATGGTTCTAGGCGATTATTGAGAGACTCAAAACACATGTTTTTGCAAAAGATTGCAAATCTCTATGACCTTTCCTTACAAAGTTATCGCTTATTTAAGCTTTATTTTTCCCTGACTTCACGAACCAAAAGCGATAACTTTGTAAGGAAAGGTTCTAGAGAATTGTAATCTACTGCAAAAACGTGTATTTTGAGTCCTTCAATAATCGCCTAGAACCATATATTCCTGTAAAATGCAACCAGGATAAGCTAAGTATGAAAAACTAATTTTTAAAGAATTTCTAAAAAAATGCTCTATAGCTCTGCACTCGATAGAGATAGAAATGTCATTTCTTTAGCAAAGTTGTTTGCCTTTATATTTTCCATAACTTTGTCGAAGAAACCATGTGTCTATCTACTAAGCTACTAACACAAAAATGGACGTGTAACGAGCCTTTAGCGAACGCGAATTATCTGTAGATTAATCGAAGGATTTAGCAAAATAATCATTTTTTACGAAATGGCGCATTTTTTGCAGAAATTTTGCTCTAAAAACGAGAAATATTAATCGGTGAGGAAAACCTTCGATTAATCTGTAGAATATATCCTTGAAATACTTGTGTCAAAATTTGAAGTGATTTGGTTCAGCCGAAAGCAGAGAAATCTTGCTCACCGACTTTAAAACCACGGTTTTGAGAAACGCGCGTTCAAAGTTTTGCGTTCCTTCTTCAATCGCTCTGACACGTAGTTACAAATATGCATATAACTTCGTTAATATTTGCCGGATTGGCATAAAATTTTCTGTGTGCATACATAAATATTTGTACACTACGATCATGAAATAAACAGATAATCGATTTTCCGAAAATTCTAACTGTATAGGGTAGACGCACCATTAGTGGTGGTACCAGTAGTGGTGGAAACTCGAATTATTCCATTATTTTTGCAGATGTTGGTACAAGAATGATACTTATCAAATAATACTGTTACTGGTAGTTCGATACTTATCAAACTTGTACCAAAATCTGCAAAAATAATGGAATAATTCAAGTTTCCACCACTACTGGTACTACCACCACTAATGGTGCGTCTACCCTATAACCCCTTAAATATGCGATAACTCAGCAAGTAAAGGTACAAGAGTTTTGTGGTTTTCTGTAAAAACGCGTATTTTGAGAGCTTCGATAATTTCCTAGAACATTGTATACTTGTAAAATGCAACTAACAAAAGCTAAGCATGGAAAACCAATTTTTAAAAAAAGTTTTAAAGAATATGCCCTATAGTTCAGCACTCCATAAAGATAGAAATTTTATTTCTTCTGCAAAGTTGCTTGTTTTTACAATGTTTACAACTTTGCCGAAGAAACTATGTCTAGATTTCCTAACACAAAAAAGTAATTTTTTTTATTTTCATTATAGTAAGCGATGACGAACTTTTGACAGTAGATTAAGTGGGATATTCATTCGAACAAAAGTGCTGAAGACCATAAATGATAAAATAAAAGCAAAAGACACTAGGAAACAAGTTGCGCTTTTCGACCTTTAGGGCCACTGTGCAGTGTATGTGTTGAAGCTCCGTATGTATGTTGAAACCCCGAAGAGTTTCCAATTGCTCGTCTATGTTGCCCGACAGCTATGCACGCTTTCTTAACTCAAAATCAATATTTGTGAGCTAGTCAAGCTTGAAGTTTCGAATCAGTCCCACGTAATTCAAGGCGTTGAATTGTCAGATCAATAGACAGATACCTGATATTATTAGTGTTGATTACTTACTTTACTTTACTTTATTGGCGACAGTCCATCATCAATTCTGTGCCAAACGAATTATGGTCGTCCAGGATTGTGTCGGTACTGTGCAGCCGTTTTCCAATCCCCTCGAACACCAACTGACCGTGCGTCGTCCTCAACAGCGCACTTCCATCGGGTGCGGGGTCTGCTCTGAAGTCTACGGCCTCTTCATAGTTCTCTGCTAAAAATAGTTTTGGCTACTGTTTCGTCGGGAATTCTGGCCACCTGCCCAGCCTTTATTATCTTCACTGTATCAGCACTGTATCAGTTTGTAAATTTTATACTGCTCGTGGTTCATGCGTCTGCTCCACTCTCCGTTTTCCATTTTGCCATCACGTATTGATCGCAGAATTTTACGATCAAAAGCGCCAAGCACTCGTCGGTCAGCTTTCATTAGCATGCATGATTCACGTCCGTACAGCGCTACCGTCACGATTACTGTTCTGTAGAGCACATTTTGTGCGAATTTGCAAACTACGGGACTTCATCTGGCTACGTAAACTGTAGATAACCCGCTTCGCGACTGCAATTCGTCGGTCACTTCGCGGCTTACATCATTATCACATGTAACGAGCATAACAAGGTATGAATACCTCAACTACTTCATATCGTTCTTCATCCAGCTCCATCTTGGCCTCAAAACTTCGATTTGGCGGTGTTAATGGTAGTCCCAATCTCGCTGCTTCCCATTTAAAAGGCCTCTTTCACTGCTCTACGGTTGATTCCGATGATATCTTCGTCAACCGCAAAACCAAGAAGCATGTGTGATTTCGTGATGATAGTCCCGTTCCTTTCTACGTTTGCTGTTCGTATTGCACCTTCCAGGGTAATTTTGAATAGTAGGTTTCACAGTGCATCCCCTTGCTTCAGGCCAAGCAACGTCACGAAAGCGTCATTTTGACGCATGATTTTGACCCATCTAGTGTCTCACGAATTAGCAGAATTAGTTTCCTCGGAAAACCATGTTCTAGCATTACCTGGTACAGTTCATTTCGGTTGACTTAATCGTACGCCGTCTTAAAGTCCACAAACAGATGATGGCTCTGTAAGTTGTACTTGTAGTTGTTGAGAAAAATTAAGGAAAAAATCTGGAAAACTAGTACAATTTTATGAATAATGTAAATCCGAGACCTGAGAACGAAGTTTCAACTAGAAGTTATTATTGTTGACCTTTCTCGGTATCATATATGTCAATTCTTTTTGTTTCCCTTGCTCATTCAAGAAATCAAGTGGTTAAATGAGCTAGGTATAACGCGTTGTGTGTTAGTGTGTTTTCTGTATATTTCAAATTCTAAGGTTTCTGCACTTTCCATTTGCCTAATTACCAATATATCCAAGAAAGAAGGTTTTCCTTCTTTTTCTATTTCATACGTAAAGTGTATGTTCTTGTGTGTGCCGTTTATGGCTGCTAGAATGGTTTCCAGGTGATTCCTTTTTTGATTATGCTGAAAAAATGGTCGAAGCACCGCCACCATCTTATCACGAGTAACTGGTTTTGTTCCAGCTTACTTTCAAGGTTAGCTATGAGCAGTTCACACAGGAACGGTGATAGTGGATTGCCCACTGGTTCACGTTCCAAATGTTTATAGTGGTTACCCCTAAATGTGAAGTAATTCTCCACTATACACAAACGTGTCAGCTTCAACTTTCCTCCCACCATTCTTCTTCATGCATTGTCCGCATGTTGTTTTAGAAGCTAATCTTCTAAGAGGCTTATTGATTCTTTCACAGGGACGCTCGGGAATAAGGCAGTAACATCGAAAGAGACTATGTTGTCTTCTGTTAGTTGTCCCGTTATTTTTAGGTGCTCGACGAATTCTCGTGTACCGCTGACAGATACGAGAAGGCATTTTGTGATACACTTTGTGAAATAAGATAAAACACACACCATTTCCGAAACTAAAACTTTTCGCAATTAGCCTACAGATGTATATTTTCTCGCTAAGCAAATTTATTTAAAAAAAACTTCTTTATCATCTTCATCAGATATTGTTTAAAATCAGCTTCAAATCATCCGGCAGGCAGCGCTTCATGCTGTCCAGATGCTTGAGCAGCTGTTCGCGAGTATCCTTAGTGTTGAGCGGCACCGGTAGGGCCGCCATCTGGCTGCTGGTGCATAGGGTCAGCTTCTGACGCAACCTCAGGATCATGTCGACGATTTCCACCTCGTGCTTATCCTTGACCCACTCGGCTAGGTTGGACTCCGAAAGGGTTTGCATGTGCAGTGCCTGCAGCGTTTGCTGCAACTCGAAGTAGCGCGTCTCGTACCAACCCTTGAAGTTGGGCGAGCTGAAGAAGCGCTTGTACAGGGCTTCCCAGTCGCCCTTACAGCTGGAGGTCAGCTGCGGGCCGCACTCTTCCAGGGTGGCCAGGAAGTCTTCCTGCTTGAAGGGGTTCGGCAGTGGAGCGGACTTGAAGGGGGAGATGTCTTTCTGGAGGGGCATCAAAGAGGCCATGTAGCGTTCCAGCGGGATCATGAAGCTTTGTGTTAGTTCTAGTAAGTGGCGACGGAGTAGGGCCGATTGGACCGATGAGGGACGTTCGGTTTTGATTCCCAGCAGGATTTTTTTGATGAAAGTTTTGTCTTTGCCGACGAAAGGTTTGTACTGAGTGTAGACGCCCGGGGATGGGTCCAGCAGCTTGTTGGTGATTTGTTTGATTTTGGATAGTTTCGAGAGGGCTGCGGCCGTTTCCGAGGACGCGGTGGGACCGTTTTCGGCAACGCTGTTGCCGTTGCCGCCGCCGCCTCCGGCGGTCATTTTCGATTGTTTCTGCTTCTGCTGTTGCAGTTGACTTTCGACGCTGTCCTGCAGGCGAATCGTGTGCGGCCAGTGCTGGAGGGTTTTGGCGAAGAAGGGATTTGTGACTCCGAGAATAATTGACGGGTGACCATTTTTGTTCTGGGTGAATTCTTTGAACTCGGTATCGTGGATGGTGAAATAGGGTCGGCTTTCGGCACAATACGACAGGGGGTTGATCAGGCTCATCAGTGATTGGACCATGTGGGCGCAGTCGGTGGGTGAGGTGCCAGTAACGACGATCGGTTCTGCTGTTAAAACTAGTTCCCAAAGCAGGTGGATGTGAGGCAGGAAGAACTGGAGACTTTTGAAAATGTCGATTTCATGGATGGAAGCAATTATCTGCGTTTGGGGGCTTGCGGTGAGGGCTGTGTCCGGTTTGCTCTTATCGTTGGCGATGGATTTGTAGTTCTGCTTCGGAATGGATACTTCGTAGATGCTTCCCAGCAGGTGGAGGGATAGGTTTTCACCGGCCATAATCGATGGCCAATGACAGATGTTGTCGCACACCGTTTCCAGCGTGGGTTCTCCGCTGGAAAAGAACGATGGAGCAATCAGGGCACAAACTTCGTAAAACAGATTTATGAACGGGAGTCGGGTGAGAAGAACAAGGCTCTTTTGGAAATAGCCTCGCTTCAAGGTGGCATCTTTGATCTGGCGAAAGTATACGAATCCCCAAAAGTGGCCTGGATCTGCTTTATGCACCGGCAGACAGTGATAATTGAACTCGCGATGCTCCGCCCCTAGGGCTGAAGATTCAGATCCGGGCGATACCCGTAGTCTGATGTGGAACTGTGAGTCTCCCATGCAGCCGGAGTTAGAATCCGGAAAGGCCAAATAACAGATATTCATTTTCTCCTGCTCACTGAGTGTAACATGTTTTGGATAGATCATTTCCATGGCTTGACCCAACTCCAAGTCAAAAGTTACTATACAAATACAGTGGAGCCATTCGCCAAATCGTTCCCACGATCCCGCCTTTTCATCCAGATCCAAAGTTTTCTGAAGCGTGACTTTCTGTCTTTCCATTTCTTTTTCCTTTGCATCTTCCTCATGCTTTTCAGCCTCTAATATCACTTTCTTATGTTCATAAACTATTCGGTCAATTTCGTACCGCTCCAGGCGTTCCTTTTGTAAAGTAGCTTTAAGCTCAATATTTCCCTCGACGACGGCATGCAAAACCCCATTAGTATCTATACTGAATAGCAAACCAACGTCCTCGATATTCCCAAAGGTTCCCTCAAGCGACAATTTCCCCAGTAAAACGTTATCACTAACAATGGCACTCTCCCCTTCGTACAGCAGTTGCACCTCACGGAAGTTCTTCACCCGATGCTTAACCTTTAGCGGAACCGTCGAGTTTCTGCTGATAAGTATCCTTGGCGAGCTATCGGTACCACTTTCCCCCACCAGCGCAATCGATCGAGGCACAACATCTAACCACAGAATGTCCTGAATTTCCGCCGACTTTTCCCCACTTAATATGGCCGCTGCGATTGCACTTCCCACCACCACTGCTTCGTCGGAATTGATGGAACTGCTGAGCGAGCGTCGATCGAAAAATTCACTTAAAATCACTTGCACCTTTGGTATTCGAGAGGATTCCCCCACCAGCATAATCTCATGAATTGCGAACCGATCCTTCCTCGCTCGCCGAAGAGCAGTTTCGACGTGCAACATCACTTTGTCGAACAAATCCCGATTGAGTTCCTCGAACTGCTCCCGACTCAGGGAAGAATTGAAAGCCTGACCATCAAGCAGATCTTCAATCTCAATCGCTGCTCGATTCGTATACGAGAGAGTCCTCTTCGCCTGTTCACACGCTTTGCGCAGCTTCCGAAGTGCTTCTCTATCGGTCGAAACATCCCGGGAATGCTTCTCCAAAAATTCTTTTGAAAAATGCGCCACTAACCGATCATCAAACTGCGAACCACCCATTTGTTCACCGGAGGTGGCCTTCACCTCAAACACCCCATTGTAAATGGTCAGAATCGAGACGTCCAAATATCCACCGCCCATGGAACAAACCAGCACAAACTGTTCTCCAATCACTTTCTTATTAATCCCAACCGAAATAGCAGCAGCCGTCGGTTCATTGATCAACCTCAGCACCGAGAGCCCGGCAATAGCCGCCGAATCCAACATAGCTTGCCGCTGACCATCGGTAAATCCCGCCGGAACGGCGATCACTGCCGAGCCAACCTTCTGGCCGAACTTCCGCTCGACCATACTTTTCATATGACCCAACACCACCCCGCATATCTCCTCCGGGTAGTAACCTTTCGTTTCCCCCTTGAACTGAACCCGCAGTTTGTCGCCTTTCTGTCGTTGGCCCAACACTTGCTTCACTTCCCCGACGGCATTCGCCGGATCTCGATCCGCTTGCACGACCGCATCTTCACCGACCAGTCGCGTTTTTTCGGTAAACGCTACCCACGACGGAATCCGATGGCAGCCCGACGCGCTGGCAATGATTTCGAACCGACCGCCCCGGTAGACACCGACACTGGAGAAGCTGGTACCGAAATCAATCCCGATTGCCAACGAGGACGACATTTTGGATTCCATACTTGGATCACAGGGCACCTTACTTTTTTAGTGCATCATTTTGCTGCTACTTTCATTTCAACTGCTTCCGGGTTCAATCTGAAAATGAGAAAAGAGATAAAATTATGTTAACAAAAACTAGCACGAAACAAACAATTGAAGGCACTTTAAACCAGAGACTTTCGCAGCTTCACAAGCACGAACATTTTAAAGGCCTGCAAAACATCGTCATTATCCGCCAATTAAGTAGAATTAATATTAATTTGTTGCACCGTCCGTTTGCTCGGACTCGGACAGTTTGTTTACCCTCCCCCGTGAGTGGCGCGGGTGCATCTTTTTGTGTCGTTTTTCACCACCGACGACGACACACACGGTGCATTTTGTACGGGTTCGTTCATTCGATTTCTACTGGATTGAAATAATTTTCCATTGTTTACATTTTGGCTTTGCGAATTTGACGTCAGCACAGCATTCACGCAAACCGCCAGCCAGCAAATCGATTTTGCCAAAGCCTCTCTGGTAAAAAGAAAACGCACACGATTTGTTTATAACTTACATCCGGGTGGTGAATGGCAATAGTGGCAGCAGCAGGCTTATTTTCCCACACACTGACTCCACCGATGCAGCTGCTAATCCAACACAGCAGCAGTAGCAGCGATTAAAGCAGGAAATGTTTTTACCACTCGAATGCCCCTCCACCAGAGGCAAAAACGACCTGGCATGGGAATTTTTCACTATCGTGTGTTGTTAACTTTCACCTTCAAATCGAACTCAGTTTCCTTCGGGTCGTTCTAGGCAAATGGATTTTAACTTAAAAACACAACCGAACCATTCGAGCACTGAATCTAATCACAATTATTGTTATTCAAGGGAGTAAAACCAGCTAAATTAAACTATTTTTGAACAGCAGCAAATTCCTTTCTTCGCACTGTTACTGGCTGATGGCTGGTCCGCTGGTCGAACAAAACTCGAAGACAAAATGACATTCGACGCTCGCGTCGCGAGCATGGGGTGTTCATTCCTCTGACGTTTACGTAATTTCAGTTCAATGGAGAAACAAACTCGCGTGTGCATCGTTTCGGGAGTGTGCGAGAACGAAAAGGCTAGAGAGTGTGCCTATCTATACTAGCAGTGAGTGCGATAGAGAAAAGAACAGCATTATTCACTGCCGTAGTGGCCGTAGCAGAGGTAGTTCATGCGCATGCCACAATGCGCAATCTGTATGTGAAAAGTGGAACCAAGCTTCACCGCCCGTCCGGAAAAGCATCATGAGCGCGTGAAATGAAAATGTAGAAACGTGCTTTATTGTAGTGTTTTATTAAATAAATTAATTCCACACGGAATCCAATTTGAATCCACAACAAGTCCAATCGTCATGAAATTTGAAAGTTAAGGGTTTGCAAGGCTCCTCTTTCATATGCAATCAATTTTGTTCAAATCGGTTAAGGGACCTATGAGATAATGAAGTCCCATATTTTTCGTATTTTTATACATACTTTTGAACTAACAATCCGATCAAAATGAAATTTAATAGCGACCTATGGGACACCTAGACCTTTCATATGACACTAAGAACATTAAAATCGGTCCAGCCATCTCCGAGAAAAGTGAGTGAGATTGAAAGCGTTACATACACACACACATACACACGCACACACACACACACACACATACATACACACACACACAGAAAATGCTCAGTTTTCAAAACTGAGTCGAATGGTATATGACATTCGGCTCGCAGGACCTTCTTTCCATTTCCCGTTTCCTAGTGATTTCTATACCTTTATACTATATATTTATATAGTAGAAAGGCAAAAATAAATAATCTCATGAACCAACATTTTTGTTTAAGAGCAACTTACTCGACTATTATATAGCAAATACCAGTGGAACAAGCGCTTGATAAGCTATTATTCAACAAAAATGTTCATTGGGCCATTTCTTAGGAAAATGTTCATGATCTTATGAGTATGTTTATGAACATGAAAAGCAAAAAGTGTCTTATGAAAACGTATAAGTAAATTTTCTTAGCATATTCACAGACGGATTACCAATGATTCTAGAGCCAGTCTGTTACTCCTGGACACAAAATTCGGACTAGAGCACAGGGGAAAACGCGACAAAAACTGGACAAACGGGATATACAGAAAGAGTAAAAACTGGCACAAACAAAAGGAATACGAAAGAAAAATCGCGTGACAATGGAAGGGAATGGAGAAGAAAATGGAAAACGAGGCACAAAAAATTGGAGACTGGACAGAAAAAAGAGAAAGAAAATAAGAAATGAAATAAAGGAAAAACTAAAAAGAAAACGAGGAATCAAGAACGAGGACTAACCGAACAGAATAGGAGAAAAAGCTGAACGTGAAAGGAAAAAAAACGGGATAGAAAAAGAGGAAAAGAAAATTGGGATAATACACGAGTAAGAAAATTGAAAAACGAGACCAGAAAAAAGAGAAAATAAAGGAACTATGAAAACGGAAGGCAAACGGCATAAAACGAACAACAAAACGCGGCAGAAAAGTAGGAAAAGCAGGATACGCAAGAGAAAGAACGAAGCATACGAAAATAAAAAAATACAAAAGGAATTAACGGAGCAGAAAACAAAACAGACTGGAAAAGAGCAAAGACGACGAAAAGGACAAACGGTGACCAAAGGGAAAAAAGGGAACCAAAAACAGAATAAACGTAACAGAAAAGAAAAAAAACTAGGCATCTAATTAAGGAAAAACGAAAACGAACAATGAAAAGATGCCGAGTTAGAAAATACGAATTCTGGAAACGAAAAAAAATAAAGGAAAGAGAAAAGCCGGGAAAAACAAGACTAAGAAAAAGAAAAAATACGAATTACAGGAAACGAAGAGTGAAACAGAAAACACGCGACGAAAAACGAGAGAAAAAGCGGGAAAAAGAAGAAAAGTTAGAGCCGAAGACTTGAATCCGGAGCTGTCGCCAATAAATATAGATATGAGTCATATATGACTCGGAATATTCCACGCGAAGTGTCCGTGTAATCGACCTTCACGAATTTGCACCAAATTTTGCCAGATTGTTCGTTTTCGGTCAGAAAGCAAAAATCGAAAAATTGGTGCCAATCGGATATTCCCCCGATCAATGGGAGCACCTCCATTTTTAAGGATAATACCCGTTTTTGTCAAACCCTCTTATTTTCTTTTGCTTATATCTCCGGAAGTATTTGGTTTAGAAAGACACTATTTTCACATTTTTAAAGGAAATTACCCAAGGAATTCGAAAAAAAATATTATTTTTAAGCACTAATGCTGCTAAATATTTTTAAACTCAATTTGAAAATTAAATTTTCATTTTTTTCTCAATGAATTATCGCCCGAGGTTTCTTTGACAATCCCGAGATACAGCGTTTTAAATCAAGCAATACTCAATTTTTTATGTAAAATTCTAAGCAAAATACCTTTTTTTAAACAGTGATCTCTACGCAATGTAAAACTAGTTTGCCATATCGCGAAAGCATTTATACAATATATAGCAAAGTTTTTCTTAGCATTGTTGCCAGTTTTTCAGTTATTCGTTTGATTTATAGTACCAGATGAGGAAATGTTATTTCAAAAAGGCGTAAAATATACGTTAGTTGTTAGTTAGTTGTAACCTTGTAAATTGTTTTTCATCTCGCTAATAGACATGAGCTCTTACCTTCCTTGTTTATTGCGTTTATTGTTGCTAGGAGACCCTTAATTAATGTCATGCAGAAAAAAAGTTGGCAATACTGTTAAGAAAAACCCTTTTATATACTGTATAAATGTTTTTCCGAAATGCTAAAGTGTTTCTACATTGCGTAGAGAATTACTGCTTCAAAAAAAAATTATTTTGCTCTTAGTTTTACATTAAAAATGGGGAATTTCTTGCTTTAAAGCGCTGTATCTCGGGATCGGCAAAGAATACCTCGGGGTGATGAGTGATTCTTATGTAAAAAAATCTGCGGAAAACGATGAAGTTTAAATTTTTGAGATAAAATTGTCTTCACTGAGAGAAAAATGTAATTTAAACTCAATTTGAAAACTATTTGGCAGCACTGGTGTTCAAAAATAATATCTCTTTCGAATTCCTTGGGTGATTTCCTTTGAAAATGTGGAAATAGTGTCTTTCTTAACCTAATACTTCCGGAGAGATAAGCAAAAGAAAATAAGAGGTTTTGACAAAAACGGGTATTTTCCTTAAAAATGGTGGTGCTCTCATTAATCGAGGAAATGTCCGATCGGTACCAAATTTTGGACTTTTACTTCCTGGCCGAAAACAAACAGTCTGGCAAAATTTGGTTCAAATCCGTGAAGGTCGATTACACGTTTGAACTTCTCCTCGGTCACTTGGCATGGAATGACCCATATGTATTAGAATTTAATTGCAATAGTTTACTCTTTATTTAATTCCAGATTTATTCGCGACAAATGCGTATTCCGCCTACGGCTTGCAGGCTTCATCAGTGTCTGTTCAAAAACAGTATTAGTTCGAAAACTCCGTTTTGGTTCCATTTTTTTTTTTACTTTTGCTTACCGTTACCGTCTTCTTGGGTTTTCTTATCTTCTTTTTCCGCCCCATTTTTTCGTTCTTTGCACTATCTTTTTATATCCCGTCTGCCCTCTTTTTCCGCTTTTCTCGTTTCCTCTTTCGGTTTCCTTTTATCTCTCTCATTATTCTACTTTTCCTGTTTGGTTCCCCTTGTTTTCTGTTCCGCCTTCTGTTTCGTGTCTCCTGTTCTATTTCGTTGTTTCTTTCTGCTGCTTCCTCCTTCACTGTTCCTTTTGTCTTCTTTTTCTGTTTTTCTTCAGATTGTTCTCGTTATCAGGCCCGTTTCTCCTTTATTCTCGTCTCAAACCATTTTCTGTCCCGTTTCGACTTTGTTCATTTTTTCGATCCTTGATTCCGCCTTTTTGCGCTTTACTATTCTGTTTTTTGTTTCCGTCTGTTCCATTCTTCCTCCTTCTTCCATTCCTTTTTATCCTTTTTTCCTTCTTTTCCATCCCGTTTATTCTTTTTGTATGTTCCGTTTTTCTTCTCATCTACATATTTGGCATAGGACTACATCTTTTTCTGTAGTGTTTTCCTCATTTTCTCTTTTTTTTTTCATTTGCCTGCTCCTGCTTACTCTTTTTGTTTTCTTCCTTTTCTGTTCCATTTTTTCTCCTCTATCCTCAATTTCATTCTCGTTCTCTTTATCATTTTTCCTTCTTTTCTCTAGTTTTGCTTCTTTTTTCTTCCATCCTTCTTTTTTCCTGCCTTGTTTTCTTTCTTTCGCTCCCGTTTTCCTCTTTTACACATTTGTTCTCCTTTTTTATCTCGTTTTCCATTTCATTCTGTCACGTTTATCTTTCGTTTTGCCTTTTTTTCATGCTACTTTTTTTTGACCAAACCTCGTGATTTTAGTCATGACCTTGAAATGCGGTCAGGCATATGTATATTAATATTTTTTGAAACGATGGTTCTACAATTGATGAAGGGACGGTAAGGGAAAAGATTTTTTTGGGAATGGTGGGAAAAAAGTGGAAAGGAAGGGGGGTAATAGGTAGCTACGCTTAACAAATAGTCGTTGTGACTCCTACCTTTTGTCCAATGCTGGAAGGTGCATGGGTCGAACCAAGCTATAATCTGAGATTATAACCGGATTCGAACCCACAACACCCGCCAGGGCATGTGGCTCGCTGGTACCCGTGTTAGCCGCGATTCTCAGCGCGGGGTATCGGGGGAAGGCCCGGTTCCTGTGAAAATTGGCCAAACCTCGTGATTTTAGTCATGACCTTGAAATGCGAAACAGTTGGGCATTACCCCGTCGATGGGCTAATTGCCCGAAACCAGTCGGTAAAAGGTAAATATACTTTTTATGTATGAAAGAACGATAAGTGTTATGCCTTGTGTTAATAGAAACTGTTTTTTGTTAGGTTCACGAGATAAAAATGTTCGAACGAGATAAATATTCAGGAAACCGAGTTATTCGGACATAACTCAGGAAAAACAAAAATGTAATGAAAAATTTTATCTTAAAAAGATTAGAAATCTACAAACAAGAAGAAAAACCAAAAAAAATCCATGTGTATAGAGTAAACTTTTCAGAACAACAAAGCAACGAGAAAGGATGACATTGGAGCGGAACTTATTAAAATGGGCCCGGACAAGTTGACCGGCTGTCTGCATCAGCTAATTGTCAAGATTTGGGATACGGAACGACTACCGGAGGAGGGGAAAGACGGCGTAATCTGCCCTATCTACAAGAAAGGCGATAAGCTGGAACGTGAGAACTACCGAGCGATCACTATCCTGAATGCCGCCTACCAAGTGCTGTCCCAAGTCATCTTTCACCGACAGACCGGCTTCATGGAGGGTCGGTCTACAACGGACTAAATCTTCACCCTACGGCAGATCCTCCAGAAATGCCGCGTATTCCGAGTCCCCACGCATCATCTGTTCATCGATTTCAAAGCCGCATATGATTGCGTAAAACGACAAGAGCTATGGAAAATTTTGGACGAAAACGGCTATCCGGGTAAGCTTACTAGACTTATCGTGGCTACGATGGATGGGATCCAGTGTTGTGAGAGAATCTCGGGTGGACTGTCGGACCCATTCGAATCTTGCAGGGGACTTCGACAAGGTGATGGTCTTTCCTACCTGCTATTCAACATTGCGCTTGAAGGTGTTATAAGGCGTGCGGCGATCGAAATGCTGGGTACGATTTTCAATAAATCCAGTCAAGTTATCTGCTTTGCTGACGACGTGGATGCTGTCGGCATAGAATTTGAGGCGGAGGAAGATCAGTACATAAATACGTCTAAAACGAAGTATATGCTGGCGGGCGGGACCGAGCGTGACAGGGCCCGCTTGGGCAGTAACGTGGTAATCGACGGGGATGAGTTTGAGATAGACGACGAGTTCGTATACCTTGGCTCACTGGCAACAGAGGACAGCAATACCAGCCGTAAGATTAAAAGGCGTATTATCAGCGGAAGTCGGAACTACGGACTCAGTTAAATGATAAAACAATTTTTTAAAGTTAATTTTAGAATGTTGAATAAAAACCTGACCATTCCGGAAGAAAAATAGTGCGTTACTCAATTCAGAAAGCAGAAGAGTGGTTCACTCCACTCCCATGACGGAGACGGTCATAGGAACTGAGGACACACAGATGTAATCCTCACCACAGAATAAATCCATTCACTTCCATTTGCATTGTAAGTAGAAGTGCAAAGGAAAATACACTAACTAATGTCGGTCGCCGCTTGTATGTACTGTAGATGGACGGGATGGATGGGCAAGGTACGATGCGATTTTAATTCATTTTTTTCTGCTTCTATGTATACCGTCCAAGGTGAGGTGTGATGAAAGCATAACAAAGTTAATGCCTTCCGTCAAAGCAAAAAGTGCTCCGAGAATATTTCCAGTACGTAGAAGCTTTGATAATGTAACCTCAAAGAGGCCACCAGGTGGCATAGCTATGGAAAACATTCCGTCCAGCTTCTTCGCTTCGTATGAGAACAAAAACCAAAGTCTTGATCAGAATTCGCCGAACGAAATCGAAATGATTTTTCAAATGCACTACCTATTCGTCATGTTGCAATAAAAACTGTAATAACATTTTTCGTCTTTCATCTCTTTTTTTTGCAGATACGGCAGTCCACATCACAGCCGATCTCAGTCGGTGAAAACACCAGGCAGCCGAGCATCTGGTCGGCCAAATCAGCTTTGCCTGCCACAGCAACGGTCCAGGTTAGTAATTTTATTCCCATCCGTGCAGGATGGGTATTTCCAACAGGTTCGCGAGTGATTGCTTCTATTAATTAGGAAGTCAGGCAAAACACAAAACCATTTGCATATGCATATTATTTGTATGAACATCCTAATTAAAGTCTGCAAATTAATAAATTAGGAAATTCTACCCCGACGTTTGCCCCGGCAGCAATTAGGTCTCATTTTTCTGCGGTAATTAATATAACACATCGAATCCACACCTCGGTCGGCGTTCAAACAAAATCGCTGACGAAAACCGGCGACCGCGTCAACCTTCGTGTCGCGGCAACCGATAGGTGAACTGTGCCCTCGGGTTACCAACAACGTTTACCAGCTAGTTTACCACCGGAAACAATTAATTTCCCTTTCGGCACGCGATATCCTGCTCCTCCACCATACCGGGGTACCGGCTATGTAGCACCTAGCGCTTAGCGCAACGCTACGTAAATTGCGAGGACACGACGGGAAACGCTGGCGTACGAACTGTTACGAATCCTTCTCGAACGGGGAAAACTACTGCCAAGTCGAAGCACGACCTGATTCGAAACTCACGTGCTAAATCACGCTGCTGCAGTGCTGCACCGCCACCAGCTGCCACCGTAGCAGGTACAATGCAACTCATGGCGTGCTTTGTGAGCATAAATTTCATAATTATTCAACCCTGCTGGCTGGTGGGAGTTTTGCACACGAGCCAGCCGACGGCGTCGGCGGCGGCGGCGCGGCGGTGAGCGTGAAAAGGCAACCAGTAAACGCAGGAGGAACAACGTAACGTAATCAGACGGAGGAAGCTGATGGAAGTCCTATACCTATCGCAGGTGCGGAATCCATAAAATGTTTCGAATAATTGTCAACGAGAACATGCATCGAAAGTACCGCGATAAGGGAAAACGTTTCTTCGTGCGTGATTTTCTCAAGGATATTTTGTATGGAAATTTTTTCTTGTGTAGGCTTTTCAGCGCTTTAGAACGTTTCTGTGTGCTTTAACCTTAATTTAGGAAAATATACTTCAAGTTTAGTTTCAAGCCTAAGCTTGATTTTAAGTCCAAATTTAACTCTAATTTCATACCCAATTTTAACACCGACTTCAAGTATAATTTTGAGTCTAGTTTTAAGGTGATTTTCAAATACCATTTCATGCGCAATTTGGAACGAATTTATACACAATTTCGAGTCAATTGCCAAGTCTATTTTCAACCTTGATTTTAAACCCAATTTCAAGTACAATTTCATGTCCAATTTTAAATGCATTTAAATTCATCTTCAAGTCCGATTTCAAATCTACTTTCAAGTACAATTTGAAACCAATTTATATTCATTTTTTAAAGCACAAAACTCCAGTAGCTAACATGTGTGTCTAATTGTCGTCTGTGCCGGGGTAGTGAAGCGATCACACTGAAAATGTACAGGGAAATTTGACCTTGAATCTATTCGTTGATTTTCACTATTTATTAATTGAAAAACAATGTTATACTGATTACCATACAATTGTTACCTCTTTTACGAATCGCTTGGTATACAAACAATTGAAACCCCGTTCAGAACTGACAGAGTTATTAGGACTACGAATGTAGAGCAATTCGTCTCCCAATGCTAATCCCGGTCATTTTTGTACGAATTTCATATATAGATGCCCAAGTGGGTAAAGTATTGTGCTTTTACACATGGGAAATTCATAATTTCAACTCTTCAGCCAATTTAAATGGTGGATCTGAAAAGGTCCGTTTGTTAATCTCGAATTTCCAAATTTATGACTCGTGGTGCCCATTGTCTACTTTCATCCATCAGATAGGTTATTGGTGTGTGGATTAATGGTGGGAATACTGTTGACCGGGCAAACGCTACTGGTAGGATCTGCGATCAAGATAGACTTTTATGTTTATGATGTTATGTTATGATGATGTTATGTGTCGCAAGCTAGCTGCTTGCCGATGTATCGCTAACCAAAGCTGCTGACCGAATGACGATGCGCAGCAAAAGGCAACAGAAGCAATGTTTCAAATACAAATTTTCCTGCCGATGCACAGTGGTCCAAACAGCGAAATCCGTGATCGTTTGGTATAGCGCCGAAACGTGAAATTTTTCGCATATAGTGTCTTTAGGAACATTTCTTGGTATAACAAGCTCCTTCTCGTGAGAGAAAGCTTTGGGTGGCTAATTCCCTTAAAAGTGAGATACGAAATTTATTTTCTCGTATATTCGAGATACAGGTTTTGTATTATCAGCAAAGTTGTAGTATATATCAATATAAACAACTTTTTCAAAAACACCATATTTATATCTCTTCATGGAAATTGTCTATGAAGCGTTATTCGTAGACAAACCCTTCAAAACAGTATTTAAACCACAGAGAACAGACTACCAGGTAATCGACAAGAGTGTGTAAAAGGTTTTTATGTAATCTACGAGTAATCCTTCAATAGAGCACCCCTCGAACAGTAAGTGGCAAACTAAATCTTGATGTCGCTGACATCGCTGCTATGTAACTCCAGCACAAAGAAATATAGATAAAGGTACATGGATATATTTTTATGCGTTTGGCAAACTATTTCTGGAGGGCGCTACCGACAGATTTTACACACAAAAAATCGATTACTTCCTTCGAGCCTGTTAATCTGTTCTCTGTGTTTAAACCCTGACGTATTCTGGTTAACTTTTACGTGTTCATAGTGTTCTGAAAAGTTATTTATCTTGTTAATATCAACGTTTTTGTAGAACATTATTATACGCGATTTTCTGCAGTTTCGGAGATTTTGAGCATTTTTGATGAAAAATAGTACTTCTTTGAGCTTAAATATTTCCCAAGGTGGTAAATTATGGCAGATCAAACAAGTCCTACTTAAAAGTACAAAAAAAAACCTTTAAAAGCAAATGTCAATTGTCTGTATCTGTTTGTATCCTCAAAAGTTATAGTTGTTTCTCAGTTATATTTATAGAACAATTAAAATGTACTTCGGATGCAATAAACGCCATTTTGTTTACGTTGACAATCTCTTTCTAACAAGTTGAGTTTCTAACCAGTCGAAAATGAATGGAGACTTAAAATTATTTGACGCAATTAATAAAAGAAAAGCTTCCAAAAAACTAACTTAAGTCTATTTTGTTCAATATCTTCGATTGGTGTCACTCAAGATCACACTCATAATGGGCTGGTACCGAATGGCCGAAACACAAAAGGTCGAATCACGAATCGAAATCCAAATGGCCAAATTTCAACAATAATCACAGAAGGCCGAATTTTTTCGGAATGACTAAATAAGGCCATTGCAAATCATTTTAAAAGTCTTTGTCACCCCCCCCCCTTGGAAATTGGCTTGAAAAATCGGGGGGCAAAAAAATTATTTATAGAATATGAGTTAGATTTTTGACGTAGGACTACGTCTTACGGCAAGTATTGAGATAGGGTGTCATTCCAAAAAATCGAAAAATGCGAGCGTCACGAAAAATGAAAGGTTTTGAGCGCTAATAGCTCAGCAGTTTTCCGATCGATTTTCAATATTCTTACACCAATCGATCGGAAAATCTTCTAAGAATTGACTCAAATGAAGAAAAGTATGGATTCTTGATGTTGAACTATTGAAAAATTGAAAACAATGAACCTGTGTTTTACCAGAATTCTCGCTTCGTGATTGGTTGGAAGATTCTATACGATGATCTAAACCTCTACCAATTTGATATCTGTGCTTGGGAAGTAAGCCAAAACAAGAGACAAAGCTTCCTCATTTCAACAAGATTTCTTAACACCGCGGTTCAACCTAGACCATTTTGATGTCCTTGCTTGGGAAGTACGCCAGAGAGAGTGACAAAGCCCCCTCGTGCCAACAGATTTTTTACGAACGCGATAAAACCTAGTCCAATTTGATGTCTGTGTTAGGGAAGTGTGCCAGAAAAAATGACACAAGTTCGTCGTCTCCATAGGTCGCAAATTCTTTACTGCGAGACGATTAAACCTAGGCGATTTTGAAATCTGTGTTGGAAAAATGTGCTACAGCTGTAGTGTTCGGTTACAATATGACTATGAATATGCATGCTTGCCGTTTCATTAGAAGTGTAGTGAAAAGACGTGCTGTTGATAAAATAGGATTGAATTTGTAAAATCCCTTCAACGTGGGAAACCATGGATAATAAAAACAATCTTTAATTTCAGTAAGGTAGCAGGAAAGCAATAGTTTGTGTTCTTGATTTTGTTAAATTGTTTTCAAATGCACAATCTTTTGAGAATTGAACGTTGCAATGTTACTACTTTGATAAATGTTACATACAACGCATGAATCGAAGAATCGAATGATTACAAGCATGAATACATGCTACTATCACTATACAAAGAGACTTACGTAGTCCTTCGTCACCTATATATGCGGTCGTGTCTTGTACACAACCCCTCTGATTTTTTTTTTGTATAAAATCAATTGTCTATGGGCTCTACAGCCAGAAAAACTTGAAAAATGAGTGTACGAGTTGAGTTAACGCTTCTAGCATGAAATACAAATGGAAATTCAAACAGCGGAATTTCCGCAAATCCAAAAAAATTTTCTTTCATTTTTGTCTTTTTTCGTAGATTTTTGCATGGAAATTAACAACGTATATATTAAAAGCAGCAATAGATTTGGTTTTCACGTTTAAACTTAGAATAAAAATGCCTAAAATCCAATTTTTTCTCGATTAAAAAATTCTCTTTGTTTTTTTTCGCCCCCACCTTCAGTGGCCCAACACCGGAGGGACAAAAACTTTTTAAAATATTTGTAATGGCCTAACTATTTAATTAGAAAACACGAATTGACAAGCAGTTAACAATTAACTTTACTCAAACCGAAAATAAAACCAGCAACACATCTTCTTGTCGTACTTTTAAGTAAGAGTTGTTTGATCTGCCACATAGGGAAATATTTAAAATATTTTTCATCAAAAAGCTAAATATCTCCGAAACTCTTATAATAATGTTCTACAAAAACGTTGATTTTAGCAAGACAATTTCCATGAAGAGATACAAATATGGCGTCTTTGACAAAGTTGTTTATATTAATATTTCCTACAACTTTGCCGAGAGTACCAAACCTCTATCTCGAATATGCGAGAAAATAAATTTCGTATCTCACTTTTAAGGGAATGAATTACCCAAAGATTTATCTCACAAGAAGGGGCTTGTTATACCACTAAGTGTTCCTAAAGACACTACATATATGCGAAAAACTTCACGTTTTGACGCAATATCACACGATCACGTATTTCGCTGTTTGGAACACTGTGCGATGTGTCGCGACCGTATGACGATACGCAACAAAAAGCAGGCAAGCAGAAGTAATGTTTCAAATACAACCTTTCGTACCGATGTGTCGCGACCGAATGACGATGCGCAGCAAAAGACATAGCAGCCAAAACTATATATCGTTCGCTGGCCGGAGTCGATGGATTCTTCGGTTTGTTGGCGTCTTGCTTGGTGAATTTGGATGTCTTCGTTGCCTTATCCGTGGAAGCAGCAACAGCTAGGGCGTAAATTAAAAACAATCATAAGGGAGCTTAACCCATAACTCATCTCCTACACATTTCTGTCATCCGTGCTAGGGAAGCATTGACGTGGGAAGACGAAAAAATGAAAATAATGAAACGATGAATAGTCGTCAAATATTTTCTCCATTATTATACGTCTGTTAGGTAAACATGTAATCTACTGTGTTGTAATGGATTTTTTGAAAAATTTCGATTGATATCAAGCTCTCTAGAATCTATTGACGGATGGCTAAGCTATAAGCGTGCAAACTATAACCACTTTTCGTTACATGTTCCCTTTTCGTTTTTCTAAAGTGCTCCCCCATATAGATAGAATAGAAATCCAAGACGTAGTCCTACGTCAAAAAATGAAAACGGAAGACAAACGGGATAAAACGAAAAACAAAACGCGAGAGAAAAGCAGAAAACACACACACACTTAAAAAAAGTACCGAAGTCGGCAAAATTTTGCCGAAATGTGGACAGCCGAGCGCTTGGTAAAAAATTTTCTGATACCAAACGTTAATAAAGATCCGTAAACGTCGATAAGCACCACCGAATTTTTTACCGAACGCTCGGCTGTTTACATGTGTGCAGGACGGAGTAGACAAGAACAAAAAGAACAATGAAGGGAGAGGAGGGTTCTTGATGCGGCAAGAGCCATCGCGGTTCCATGCAGGTAGAAGAAGAAAACGAAGACTAAGGGACAAATTGGAAATGGGAAATGTAACTGGAATGGAAAACTGAGACAGAAAAAGAAGAAAATAACAACAGGAAAATACTAACTGTTGCGACAGGGGCACAATCACTGGCAACCCTATCTGCAACTTAAGTAACGCCAACTAACATCACTGTGGAGATCCACTGACAGTCTCGTCACGGTCAACCTCAATAGGCAATAAGACAATAGGCAGAATTTCGTCAGTGCCAAGTGAAGAAAACGTGCTTTACACAATCTCTAGTTAAATAATTATTTCATAAATTTTCTTTGATCTCTGGTGGTAAAAATAGTATTAAGATGGCATAAGTGAATTCGCGCTAACATTCCATGCATTTAGATTACAGGATTATTCCTTGAAGGGCCGAATTACACATTTTTTGGATTCTATATATTTTAATAGAAGTGCAAATAGGTTAGAAAATGTATTCATAATGCTTTGTGCTTGAAGTAAATTATATTTCTATAACCACCCAGCGAAACACTGCTGCCGTCAGGAAAATATAAACCTAGTGTCCATTGAATAAATTCAACAGGCACACTGTAATGTAGGTACCATTGTTACATTAAACTATATAAATCTAACTGGGAAAATTTCTAGCTTGAAGCTGATTCAAATATATCATCGCTATCATAAGAACTGTGTGTTCATTTCGTTCTACACGAACAAAATCTTCAAGATTACAATGGACACTAGCAAAACTACCCCCAAGGCCGAGGAATTTGACTGTTCCGGCTGTAAACGGCCCAACAGCTACGACGACATGGTAGCTTGCGACGAATGCGAGAAATGGTGGCATTACGCCTGCGCGGGGGTGACGTCATCTATTCAGGATCGCCGCTGGAGTTGTTCAAAATGCCTACCAGCTCCCGCAAAATCAACCTCCACTACTTCGTCGGCACGCCGCGCGCGGCTGCAGCTGGATCTGCAACATTTAGCTGAGCAACAACAATTGCAACGAAAACAACTAGACCTTGACCTGGAGAAACAGTTTGCACAAAAAAAATACCAGCTTGAAGCAGCTGCTCTCGAAGAGGAAGAAGCAGACAATCGCAGTGTTAGAAGTCGCATAATCGAGATTGAGTCTCGGGATCAGAGAAAGCATACTAGTGAGTGGGTAGAAAAAACGATTACCCCTCAGGTAGTAGTGTCCAGTTTGCCGACTAAAAACCCGCTAGACCAGACCAGTTCAACCGAACAGTGCCACGATAGGAGAGAAGCGGTTGCCGCTAACGGTGTTTCGGAAAATATACCTGCTGCTAACTCGATCCAGAATGTCAGCCAGACGAATGGAAATCCTGAATCCCTTCACGATCTCAAACAACGGTTTGAGGCCGTTACACTGTCAGATCTCCCATTGGAACAATTACAAGAGCTCGAGCGGCAGCTCCAACGTTGCATGAAGCAATACACAAAGTCGAAGTCAGAACTTCAATCTCATCAAACCTCGAACCACCCACACGCACCCTCAGCGATCGTAGACAATCAACCACAAGCTGGCCACTCGAGCCGTGCAACCGTGCCTATGCCACCACGAAATACGTCTGGTCCGGACCCTGAAGCTACTCGAAAAGAAATTAGAGAGCAAGCAGCTAATTTGACTTCGTATATCTACCCTAATCGTGGATTTAATCCACCTACCATGCAAATGAATACGATGAGTAGACCTCCGATTGATTTAAATTTGCCAATCAAGCGCACCATACAACCACAGATCGATGCTGAAAATCACCGCCCTGCGGAACAACTTTTCCAACCTGGTCACCGGTTACTCCTCCCCTCTCAGGAACAGATAGCGGCGAGACAAGTTATGCCCCGCGATCTGCCAGACTTCTCGGGGGACCCGGAGGAATGGCCTCTGTTCTATAACAGCTATGAGAATTCGACGGCCGCTTGTGGATACACAGTTACAGAGAACTTGGCACGACTACAACGATGCCTTAAAGGAAATGCCTTGAAGTCCGTAAGATACTACCTGCTGGCCCCGGAGAACGTGCCGGAGGTGATGAGAACTTTACAAACCCTGTACGGGCGCCCCGAAATCATTATCAATAAGCTGATAAAAAACGTGCGGGAGTGTCCTACTCCGAAGACTGAAAAACTTGAAACTCTAATGGAATTTGGCATAACCGTTAGAAATCTTACCCAACACCTCATCGCAACAGGACAGCGAGCTCACCTTTCAAATCCTATGTTGCTCCATGAGGTTGTCGAGAAGCTTCCTTCCAGCTTTAAGATGCAGTGGGCAGGAAAACTAATTGCGTGTCCCAATGCTGACTTGGGAGCGTTCAGTGATTTTATGTCACACGTGATAGAATCCGTTAGCAAAGTGTGCTCGTACGTAGAGCCACCTCAAATCAGGGTTGATCGACATAAAAATAAAGAAAAGGAATATTTCAATGCCCACGTTGAGACTAGAAACGAAGGAGGAAATAGGGTGACGACAGCAGATAAAAGGCAGTGTCTCATTTGTGCGAAAGAGCACCGGATTCAGGATTGTTTCGAGTTCAAAGATAGTGACATCGAGAGCCGCTGGAAGTTCGTGCGCACACTAAAGCTATGCCGATCATGCCTGAATCCTCATGGTCGTCGACCTTGTCGAAAGACCAACCGATGTGGGGTTGACGGGTGCCAATTTCGGCATCATCCAATGCTACATTCGTCATACCCATTTAGTAACACGTCTGTTAACAATGCGAATCTGACGTACCACCATTGCGGACAATCGGTTCTGTACCGAATCGTACCGGTGACAGTGTATGGGGTCTCTTGTTCCCTCAACACTTTTGCTTTTCTGGATGAAGGTTCATCGACGACCTTAGTTGAGTCTTGTCTCGCTAAACAGCTCGGGTTGAAGGGTCCACAGATACCTCTCTGCTTACAGTGGACCGCCAACATGTCACGAGTCGAAAATATGTCGCAGGTTATTTCGGTGGAACTCTCCGGGGTCGGGAAAAAGACTCGGTATACCTTAGAAAACGCACGGACGGTGGATCATCTAAACCTTCCACAGCAGACGTTAAGGATTGAACCTCTGCGAAACCAGTTTCAACATCTGACAGGCTTACCAGTACAAAGCTATGAAAATGCTGTGCCACAGATATTGATCGGGCTCCACGATCTGTCTTTGGCTGTCCCACTGAAGGTCAGGGAAGGCAATAGAGGACCCATAGCTGCCAAGACACGCTTGGGGTGGTGCATTTACGGCCATCTAGTCGACGGTCCAAGCGTTGAGCGCCTGAATTACCACGAGTGCGACTGTTCAGCCATCGTAAAGCTGGACACTATAGTACGTGACTACTTCAACCAGGAGGACACCGGTGTGACGCATAAGCCGCTGGAATCCGCAGAAAATCAACGAGCCAGGGATTTGCTTCGGCGAACGACGTGTAAAATTGACGGCAGATTCAGCACAGGCTTACTCTGGAAATACGACCACTTCGAGCTTCCAGACAGTTACGGAATGGCATTTCGACGGCTCGAATGCATGGAGAGACGCATGAAGCGCGACCCTGCGTTAGGAGACAGCGTTCATCAACAGTTGCGCGAATATCAAGAAAAGGGGTATGCTCATCGCGCCACGCAAGAGGAGTTGGAATCAGCAGACCCTCGCCGAACCTGGTACCTTCCTTTAGGGGCCATCACAAATCCCAGGAAACCGGGAAAGGTACGGCTGATTTGGGACGCTGCTGCCGTGGTCGACGGCGTATCATTGAACACATTTCTGCTGCCCGGGCCAGATATGCTAACTCCTTTGCCGTCGGTACTTTTCCGATTCCGACAGTTTTCGTTTGCCGTGTCAAGCGACATTGCTGAAATGTTCCATCAGATTAAAGTAATAGAATCTGACCGCCATGCGCAGCGATTTTTGTGGCGTGATAATCCTGAGGATCCACCACAAATTTTTCTAATGGATGTGCTGACTTTCGGTGCAACTAGCTCACCGACATCCGCGCAGTACACGAAAAATAGAAACGCAGAAGAATTTGCGGAACGACACCCAAGAGCGGCGGATGGTATCTTGAGGAGCCACTATGTCGACAACTTTCTTGACAGCTTTGCGACGGTAGACGAAGCGAAATCGGTTTCCAGTGAAGTGCGCTGGATTCATGCTAAGGGCGGATTCTTTATTCGCGACTGGGTTTCCAACAGCCAGGAAGTCATCAGTTTCTTAGGCGAGGAACCGAAGGCTGAAACACGAGACCTTATCCAGACTAAAGGCGCCGACGCTGAGCGTGTGCTGGGCATGCTTTGGCATCATAAGAGTGACGCATTAACCTTCTCCGTTTCGTTTAGCGAGGAAATACAATTTCTTTTAGACACTGGTGGACGGCCTACTAAGAGACAAGTCTTGAAATGCATCATGTCTCTGTTCGACCCACTGGGGCTACTGACTAACTTTTTGATCCACGGTAAGATTCTCATGCAAGAAGTCTGGAAAACCGGTATAAAATGGGATGACCGCATCGACGAACGACTTTTCGAACTATGGAAGAGGTGGACGAATTTGTTTGATAATGTGCACGACATCCAGATCCCAAGATGTTACTTTTCAGAGGCGAACCAATCTCTCTACGATTCCGTAGAGGCACACGTATTCTGCGATGCGAGCGAAGAGGCGTATTCAGCAGTAGTCTACTTCCGCGTTATTAGACCCGATGGAACACCACAGTGCGCATTGGTGGCGGCTAAGGCAAAGGTGGCGCCACTAAAATACGTTTCCATCCCTCGCTTAGAATTAATGGCTGCTGTTTTAGGTGTTCGTCTGCTCTCATTCATTATCGATGGTCATACAATATCGATCACGAACAGATATCTCTGGTCCGATTCGAACACAGTATTGGCGTGGATTCATTCGAAGCACCGAAGGTACAGGCAATTCGTTGCTTGTCGCGTTGGTGAGATATTAACGTCAACCAGTGAAAGTGAGTGGTTCTGGGTACCGAGTGCAATGAACGTGGCAGATGAGGCAACGAAATGGACCAAAGGACTCCAATTTGATTCATCCAGCCGATGGTACCAAGGTCCAGAGTTTCTCCACCTGGGTAAAGATCATTGGCCTACTCCTAAGCATCCTATGCCAACCACCGATGAGGAAGTGCGGCCGTGCTATCTTCACCAAATGACCGGATACACTCCATTGGTGGTATATGAACGTTTCTCTCGATGGAGTCGCATGGTGAGAGCCATGGCCTACGTTACGAAATACCTTCACTTACGCAAACGTGGAACAGGGAGCCGAGTTTTGACGCAGGAAGAACTCCGGGGTGCAGAGATAACGATTTGGAGGCAAGTTCAGGCTGAAACCTATCCGGATGAAGTGGCGGTCCTACAGAAGAAAAAACATCTACCGCCAGGGGAGTTATTGGCAATACCAAAGTCCAGCACTCTCTATAAGTTGACTCCGGTTTTAGACGACGAAGGAGTTCTGCGTATTGACGGTCGCATTGGGGTCGCAAAACAAATCGCGGATCAGGTAAAGTATCCGGTGATACTTCCAAAGGGTCATAGGGTGTCATTTCTGATTATCGACGATTACCATCGCAAATATCTCCACGGAAATTCCGAAACCATTGTCAACGAAATACGACAGCAGTATTACATACCCCAGCTGCGTGTACTCGTCAGAAAAGTGGCGCGGCATTGTCAGTGGTGTAAGGTATATAAATCCCACCCAGTTACACCGAAGATGGCACCACTTCCCGTTGCACGGCTTTCACCTTTCGTTCGACCCTTCAGTTATACCGGATTGGACTATTTCGGTCCAATACCAGTGAAAGTTCTGCGTTCAACCGTTAAACGATACATCGCTTTATTCACTTGTCTAACGATTAGGGCGGTACATGTCGAAGTGGCTCATGACCTTTCTACAGAGTCGTGCATCGAAGCCGTTCGTCGTTTCGTGTGTCGGCGAGGAGCACCACTTGAGATCCACTCCGATAACGGTCGGAATTTCTGCGGAGCTAATAACGTGCTAAGAGAGCAAATCAAACGTGCGGAAACGGCAGCAGCATCAACCTTCACCAATGCATTCACAAAATGGGTGTTCATCCCGCCGTCGGCCCCCAGTATGGGGGGCAGCTGGGAGCGTATGGTTCGTTCCGTGAAGGTGGCGATGGCCGGTTTGACACAAAACAGAAAGCTAGGTGACGAAGGCCTTCTAACGCTCGTAATAGAAGCCGAATCTATCGTGAACAGCAGACCGTTGACCTACCTGCCATTGGATTCGGCAGAGCAGGATGCGTTGACACCGAACCATTTCCTACTCGGCAGCAGTAATGGTGTCAAACAACCACCCGTCTACATATCGAATGAAGTAAGATCAGCTCACAACTCCTGGGATCTCATTCAGCAAAATCTAAATCACTTCTGGTCCCGGTGGGTACGAGAGTATCTACCGACCCTCACCAAACGAACTAAATGGTTTGGAGAAACCAAAGCAGTTGAACCCGGGGACCTAGTCGTTATTATCGATGAAAACAGAAGGAACGGTTGGGTTCGCGGACGAATTTTGCAGGTAATCGTTGGACAGGATGGGCGTATACGACAAGCTGTGGTGCAAACGGCAGGAGGTTTGTACCGTCGACCTGTCTCGAAGCTGGCGGTATTGGACGTAAGAAGCAACAGTAAAGCTGAGTGTGGTACTAATCTTTACGGGCAGGGGGATGTTGCGACAGGGGCACAATCACTGGCAACCCTATCTGCAACTTAAGTAACGCCAACTAACATCACTGTGGAGATCCACTGACAGTCTCGTCACGGTCAACCTCAATAGGCAATAAGACAATAGGCAGAATTTCGTCAGTGCCAAGTGAAGAAAACGTGCTTTACACAATCTCTAGTTAAATAATTATTTCATAAATTTTCTTTGATCTCTGGTGGTAAAAATAGTATTAAGATGGCATAAGTGAATTCGCGCTAACATTCCATGCATTTAGATTACAGGATTATTCCTTGAAGGGCCGAATTACACATTTTTTGGATTCTATATATTTTAATAGAAGTGCAAATAGGTTAGAAAATGTATTCATAATGCTTTGTGCTTGAAGTAAATTATATTTCTATAACCACCCAGCGAAACACTGCTGCCGTCAGGAAAATATAAACCTAGTGTCCATTGAATAAATTCAACAGGCACACTGTAATGTAGGTACCATTGTTACATTAAACTATATAAATCTAACTGGGAAAATTTCTAGCTTGAAGCTGATTCAAATATATCATCGCTATCATAAGAACTGTGTGTTCATTTCGTTCTACACGAACACTAACCAAGGAAAAATAAAATAAAAAACCAACAAACAAAATAAAAGAAAACAGGCAAACAAAAAATGTTTAGTCCCAAGCAAGCAAGAAAAACGGGAGATAAAATACGAAAACCGGAGAGCAACAGGAAAAAAAGTAACAAAAAACAAAATAAACGTGACAGAAAAGAAAATTCCAGGTATCTGAAAGAGAAAAAACGGAACAGATGAAGATGGAAGACAAAAAGGAGGATAGTTAAAAAAGACGCGTAGGTTAGCTTAGCATAGGTAGCTTAGGTAGACTGCCATGATTGGGATGGTTAAAAAAGACGTTTATAGGAAAAACAAACTGGAAATAAGAAAAAATAGAACGTGAAACGAAGAAAACACTAAACAGCAAAAAGTGAAAACGAGATTAAAAGAGGAAAACTGAAAAAAAACAAGAAACGTGAGAGCTAAAACCTATAAAACGGTACAGAAAGGAGAAAATAACCGATCAAAACGTCGAAAATGGAACTAAAAAAGAGAAAAAAGGAATAGCAAAGAGAAAGAACGTGAGAGAGAATATGACGAAATATAAATTCTGGGGCTCATTCCTATTTAACACAGCTGTCATAAATATCTCCGAAAAATGTCGGATTGATTGAGTCGGCCGGGGGCTTAGGGTTGGTAAGAGGATGTAAGCGATGTACCAGACCCGGTTTGGATACCGAAGGAGCATTCTACACTGATTACGGGCAATAATAGAGGAACTATGGTAGTGCCAGGGAAAATTAAGTCAATTCTTATACTATATTACATTAAATTCACAATACTAATATTTCTAGCGGTTAGTGTTTGGGGTTTTGAGGAGTCTGGCGATGGGATCCCGTTATAAATACTGCGCACTAGCTCTTTGGTCTCGAGGATTGAGAGGTGGGTGTGACTCTATGTTTCATAGCTTCAGCCGACTACCGCGCATGCCTAGGTTGTATTGCGCTCAATTTATTTTGTAGACCTATCTTGGGACACTGCATAAATACCGGGGGATGAAAGATGAAATTTGTTTCATTGCCAGTGATTTGTCTTGACAATGTGATGTCTGTGTTGTTTGTGTTGGAAACTTGATGGTGGGTGCGCGGGTGAGGACAACCGGTCTTAGGCCGGGCTGACCAGATCTCCACTTCTTCACTATACTACATTTTACAACAAAATGTTCAGGACAAAGCACATTTACATCTCTTAATTTTCCTGTTATCATCATCATCATCATCATCATCATCGTCATTATCATCATAATTATTCTATTTAAAATATGATATCCGACCTTTGGTAGAGAGATCTCAGAGCTAGTTCATGGAGTTCGCGCAGGGCCAGAGCGCCTCTGCCTCTGCATAGGCGTATCAGCTATGTTTAGGGCTCTACCTGTGTTTTAGTGCGGGACATTGCCTGTCTCGTCAGGTACATGCGTACAGGCAGGTACTGGCGTTTGAGGTCTCCCTGATACTCTGGTAATGACAACACAAAAGGGCCCGGCATAAAGTTTTATACACTATTCAGCAACCAGCTGAATAAAAGCTGAAAAAAAGCAAAACGAAATTATTAGACTATTTTACCCTTGGAAGTGTTTTCGGCGTTCTTAAGCATAATCTGGGATTATTTTAAAATTTATTCTTTTCTACCTTTTTAGAAGCGATTTATAGATTTCAACTACATTTGGAATTATCAATTCCAAATTTGTTGAGAATTTTTGGCTAAGTCTGTCTCCTGCTAGGGCTGCTTTGCCCTTCAGAAACGTTTCCCTGCGCTTTGAATCATTATTAAGGATCATTTTCTGTTTCATTCATTCGTTCCCCGTGAAAGCACTTTTCAGAAGTTTTCAGTCCAATTTGAGATTTTGCTGGTCTTTTCTAAACTTTATAAGCAGCTGTGAGGATTTTTTGGTTGGTTTGCGATCAATTTCTCTTTTATCTTTTTTTGCTTTTTAGAAGCGATTTTCAAAAGTTTTAAGATTAATTTGAGACGAGTTTCTTGTTTTGTTTTTTTTACTTCAAAAGCATTTTAAGGTTAATTTCGGATTAGCTTCCTTAATAGCCTTTTCTGTCCTTCAAACCCGTTTTCGAGGACATTCTGCTTACTACCTATGTCTAGCCATTTGAAGCGTTTTCGGGGAATTAAAGTCGATATATTTTTTTATATTTTTTATCTAAAAAATCATCTCATCAAAGCATCTGAAAAATATAAAATACATCATCAAATGCATCTAAATCCATAACTAAAATACCCCAACGCTTAACTTAAATTCCGACATCTGAAAAAAAATCACAAAAAAGCCATCTTTTTTATACCTTCCAGAGCAGGCTCCCCCTTGATTTCAAGCCTTATTTGAGATCATTTGCCATTTACTGTTTTGGTTTTTTTTCCCTACACTTTAGAATCGTTTCTCAGCGACTTTCTACTGGGTTAGAAATAATTTTTGCCTTTTCAGCAATTTAAAACTTTTTCTTAGGGGTCTTATGCTTAATGTTTGACCCACAAATTATGCTTTACAGAAGTTTTTTCCGCGATTTAAAACGTACTTCTGCATCATTTTATTAAATGACTTCTTTTACTCTTTAAAATATTTCATTGAATTCCTAATTTTGTTTTTCAAATCATTGCCCTGCGATTTTACGTCCATTGGAACCATTTTAGCGGCCTTTCCTACCCTTCAGAAGCGTTTTTCAAGCACATTTTTTTCGATGTTATTGTAGCGAGTATGACATAAATTGCTAGAGCGATATATTTGAACAGATATAGATTTTTTGAGAGCCCAATTTATACTTATAATTTAATATCATAAAAGAGAAGGATTTTGTTTGGTTCGGCAAGCTTAACTTTGAAATTTATTCTTGAAATTAAACTGTTCAATTAAACTTATTGAAACTAGGTTTGCATTTTCTAAGGTTTAATCTATGTACATGTGTATCTAGTCATCTTTCTGGCATTCTACAGTTTGCAATATAAATTCATATATTGCTTTGATGTGTAAATTGTAAAAAATATATTTCATTTTCATTAGGTACAACTTGTATACAAATATATGAATTTAGTCCAATATACTTAGGTAAAAATAAAATACGATCTCTGATTTGCTGGGCGGTGAATGAAACTTGAAGAAATTGTCGGAACCCTTATTGCTACCTGCGATGAAAGCACTAATAATGAGTACCAATCCGACCGGACAGCAAGTTCTGGATGAACACAACAATCATGAAATAACATGTGAGGTCGAAGCAGGTACATCGGAAGAAGAGGATACAGATACGTAAGAGTACATAAGAACGAATTAAAAACGTTACCTAGGTTCAATTGGTGCTCGAAAGATGGAATAAATAGTAAATAGACCTCACAATGAACCACAGTAAACCACAGATAACGGTCACATCTACAACGTATCTTAAACTATAGCCATGCCGAAAGTTAGGCTGCATTTATCGGATGGAATCGATCTCTACATCGACTTTGAACTCGCAGAATACTTCGGAATCTTCAGATCCAAGTCAGAATTTACGTTAGAATCTAGATGCGACGTAACAATTTACGTCCCAAATGTGAAGTTCAGAGTTCTTATCAAAGTCATCCAGTGGATCCGGTATCACCGGAAGCATAGCCCGAAGATGTTGTGCGGTACGGAAGCCAGCACCGGCAATATCAGCAGCTGGGATCTGCAATTTTTGAACGTGAATCAGAAAACTCTGTCCGATTTGAAGGAGGCCGCCAGGTGTCTCGAATTAGAACCGCTGGAGATACTGATTCGCAGAGTGACTTCAAAAAATAGTAGCGGAAATTATGCTCTACCGGTCAAACCGCCAAAATTGCCCGTAAGAAGGGTTTTGTTTGTGGACCGAATCTAGAATGTGATAGATATAAGTAGCCTATAAGAATTCAACTGCCATATCCCAGTGTGCCCCGGGGCTTTTAAATATGTATAATCAAAGCCGGATTTTTTTAATAAACTAATATTTTTTAATAAACTAACATTTTTTAATAAACTTCTTTTTAAAATAATTTTCTATAAACCATTGTTTCAAATACGGAATCTGTCCTGTCCTCTACTTTCAGGGTGGCATCGATGCCTAACACCGGTGTCGAGGAAGAATACTACAGACTGAGGCATTTCTCCATCACCGGTAAAGGGGTCATCAATCGGGGCGATTCCCTCAAGAGTCGCCGGAGCAAATCCAACAATAGTGTGGCAAGTTCTAACTCTAGGTAGGTATTATTGAAAATTAGCTAAATGTCCGTGTTTTACTGGGGAATCCGAATCGATCTAGTTCTAGTAGTTCATGTTACAAGTTTGTTCGTTGTTAAAGGCATCGAAGCAAATTTGAGTTAGCAAACAGACGGAATTTAAACACCACAATGCCAGAGGGGTTTATGCTACCACCTCAGCTTTGTGGTATGGTTATCCTTCCTTTCGATGCTTGAGGCAGATGGTGGGCGAACTTTGATTTCACCAGTGATTACCCTCCCCGCGAAGTAAAGGAAGCCAAGAAGGAACTTTCTTGATTGTCATCAATTTTGTTGTCTGGAAAATGAACAAAATTCAACGACGAGAAAAATATAACCAAAAAGAAATCTACAAACAAATGACAGCCTATGATGGCTTTATCATGATCATCATCATAAAAGCTGATGGAATACACGATTCGCCGCTGCTTTCAATGTCAAAGTGGGGTGGCAGAAGGAATCCGCACTACCGTGTGGCGAGGTTGTTTATTTACATGATGAAATTAACAGACAATTGCGAGAAGCTTGTAATGCACCTGTGCTGGCGTTATTGTTATGTTTCGGATTAAAGTAAAAATATAAGATTTAATTTCATCAACTCCAACGTAAATTCAAACTCAAATGAAATTATTCTATTTCAAATACTTTTATAGCATATTCTCATATCATATAATCCGCATCTATCAATTCAGATCACGAAAAAAAATTTCCCAAAAAAAAAACAAAAGAAAGTTATGGTTAGATGGTTAGAGATCCCTCCCCTCACTAAGAGGGGGACTGCCATAAAAATGAAATACAAATTTCCTCATAACTTGAGAACTAATCAAGCAAATGGAACCAAATTTGGCATTGGCAATTTGGGGGGGGGGCAATTCTCGAGGTCGATTAGTTTTTGAGTTACACAAAAATTTCTGTTTTATTTGTATGAGAGTCCTGATCCCCCTACCACAGGGGTGAGAGGTCTGAAACCATCATAAAATAAATTCATGCCTCTAAAACCCCCCACATGCCGAATTTAGTTCCATTTGCTTGCTTAGTTCTTGAGTTATGAGGAAATTTGTAATACATTTGTATAGGAGCCCCCCTCCTAAAGTGGGGAGGGGTCTCAATTCACCATAGAAAAAATTCTTGTCTCCAAAAACACCTACATGTCAAATTTTGTTCCATTTGCTTGACTGGTTCTCGAGTTATGAGGAAATTTGTATTTCATTTGTATGGAAGCCCCCCCTCTTAAAAGGGAGAGGGGTCATAATTCCCCTCGTAAAGAGGGGAGGGGTCTCAATTCACCATAGAGAAAAATTGCCTGCAAAATACCCACATGCTAAATTTGGTTCCATTTGCTTGATTAGTTCTGGAGTTATGAGGAAATTTGTTTTTCATTTGTATGAGAGCCCCCCCTCTTAGTGGGGAGAGGGGTTTCTAATCATCATAAAAACCTTCACTGGCCCCAAAAACCCGTATATGCAAATTTTCATATAGGGGAATATAGGGGAATTGTGTATAATGTGCGCCCCCCCCCCCTAAGAATAAATGGATATATCTCTATTATGATACCCCAAATTAACGTTACAACTACGAGTATATGTTGGTATTTGAGCTGAAAACCAATTACAATTGTTTATTTCATTTAGTATTGTGGAATAAATATGCTAGGAATTATTTCATAAAAGCACCTAAATGTTGTGTTTCTCGTTTGCACGGGGTAAAATGCCCCACCTGCGGTAAATTACGCCCAATGCGGTAATTTGAGTATTTCTACCAGTGCACTATGGTCCAGAAAGCCAAATTAGGTGGAAAAAATTGTTTACTCAATAATCGTTAATTTTAGACTATTTACAAGATCCAGAAATTATCTTCAAAACAAAACAAGATATAACGATATTCACTTAAGCAATTTTATAGCTTGAAGCATTTTGAGTAATATTGCAGAAGACGAAATCCCTCTATCGCTAATCGTCTCCATATTAGGGTGATTTTCCTGAGTCAAGTTAGGGTGACCCTGCTATTTTGCGATTTTTCTCCAAAACCTTTTTATTTTGCATTTCTCGCAAATCACTTCTTCAGATAACTTTAGAGGTAAAAAACGCTGTAATTATCTTGCATTTAGACCGTATAAGTTGTGTGAGTGGTCCAAATCCAAAAAAGAATGTATAAACTTAACCTCATGTTTGTTGACTTGAACTTTATAATGAGGTTAGACATTAAAAACGGTTGACTTTCCAATAAACAGAGGGAAAGGTAGACAAAGTAATGAAATCATATGTGTTTCATAGTATCATGGAGTGGAACTACCGAATAAGACGCTTAAATAGTTTTCTACCCGCGACGGGGATTCCCGTGATTCGCACCTCCCCTTTCATCAGAGATCACCATCCTTTTGTCTTTCAGCCACTTGTACATGTCTTGAAAATCTCAGTCGAGCGAGTGTGAAAAGCATAGCATCCAAAGCTTACTCCACTGACGCAAGCCTACGACAAACAACTGCTGGTACTGTGTGCATACATTATGATACCTACACACTCGCGAGTGTAACGCCTCATAGCAACTTTCTACACATCTCGCCCGCGAATCCAAAGCTTACGGGCTGTCCATAGGTCGTGAGCACGAGTGGCATACTAGTATGTATGGATACGGATTTTACTTTACTTCTTTTCTTCTTCATTTTACACCCTCGCTAACACACGCGGGTAAGTGTGCGGGCCATTGCGAGCGATGATAGGTATCAACTGCTGGGTTGCAATGACGAGCGTAAGCAACGACCGTGGCTGATAACTAAGCAAAGCATAGCAAAGCCTTGGTGCTACATTCCGTTATCGATACTTGACCTTCTGTTTTTTTATACGAAAGACTTCGCAGCCAGCTGTTAGAGTGCCAGACAATTGCAGGACCAGTTGCTACGGTCCTATTGACTCTAACAGCCTCTCCCAGTCGGGATTCGAACATCTGACGACTCATAATACAAAAACAAAGCTTTTTTCTTCATTTAGACATATCTACCCCTCCCCTTGATTAGCTCTCCTCGGTCAGCGGCCCTTTTGTCTACAGCAACTTGTACGTCTCTCCGAAGATAATGAAAGAGAAACAAAGCCTTCCTTACATTCTTCTCCTCCCGTAGTTGCGACCCTTCCATCTTTCACACGCTCTTCATCTTATCTCCCAGCCACTTGTACAACTTCTAACGGTCCAAATGCAAGGTATTATTATTACTATTATTCTATATTTGAGAGGTTTTCCGCCTGTGGCTGGTTCGCCCCTTAATGTAAAATGATCGCAGCCACTTTTACATATTTGGACCTCCCCCCCCCCTTTTTAGCGACCACCCCTTTTCGCCAACCCCCTGTGCTGATTCACTTGTATCAGGAAACATGTACGTCAAGTTTGCTGAAGAACAGTCAAGGCGTTCCGGAGTTATGGCGCAACTCGTTTACTTTTATATACTTAAGGGGGCATAGTACTTTTTCAATTCTAAAAAATCGAAATTTTTTTTATTGCTTATATCAAAAGATTAACATTTTTACCATATGTGTTTGAAGCCGTTTCGATGAATTCCAAAAAATGACAAAGTTACAGTTATGTGTACCGCGCATGTCTGGAACGATTGCACAGCGCATAAAAACTTCAAAGCCGTTTTTCTCGGAACCAGGTTTTCAAAGTCGGTACCATAAATATCTCAAGAACGGCTCAATCAATTTTCACGAGTCTTTTTTTGTTTTAAAGCCTACAAAATTATCTAGTGTTTGACCCATCCTTTTTTCGATATTGCAATTTTTGTAGATTTTAGAAATGTTTAAAGTCAATTTTTTCGACGAAATTCCTTACTTTTATGTTTGAATGTCCGCCATTTTGTTATGCGTTCGAATTTTAAAAAAAGGATGGGTCAAACACGAGATAATTTAGTATACTTTCATGTAGTTTTGGAATTTTTCAATTCGGATAAGCCCCCGAGCGCCAATCCATGGTACCGTAATTCATGTTTTTTTCGAATGATCATGTTCAAGGAGCCGTAGGGGAGGGGGGAGGAGGTTCCCATACGTAAACAAAAGTGTAAATATTAGTCTAAAATACAATGTTTAGAATGCAAAAAACCCGAATCGATTCGCCTTCCGCGTTATCGAGAAAAAAATATTTGAAATAAGGCCAAAAATATGGTGTAAAAAGTACTATGCCCCCTTAAATATGTTAAAACCACACATATTCAAAGTTGATTTATTTGAGATAGACAAAAATTCACTATCCAATTTTTTGATATCATGCACAAAAAATCACTATCTTTCAAACGCAATCAACCGATTTTATTTCTGCTTGCTTCTTTCTAAGATACTAACATTTGAAAACGGCCTATTTTTATCCCAAAATTTAATATAAGTTTAGAAGTAAAATAGATAGCCAGTTTCTTTTTCCACCAAAAATTGCGTTTTATTGAGCCTCAAAAGTCATCTGAAGAAGTGTTTTGCGAGAAATGCAAAATAAAAAAGTTATGGAGAACAATCGCAAAATAACAGGGTCACCCTAACTTGACTTAGGAAAATCGCCTAAGCAGTTCGTCATTTATGAATATGTAAGAGTAAAAGTAAAATGAAATGGAACACATATGGGTAAACCTAGAACAATAGATCTTAAAAAATATTTAAATAATTAAAATAACATATTAGGCTTACCTGCTAACAATGCCGTGTGGCTCAGCCGTCTGCCTAAAGTCTCAGTTCAGGCAGGCAGGCAGACCTCCTAGCACAGCATTGAGTAGCTAAGCTAGGAGGTGCGATGCTGCGCGGTTCCTAAATGTCTGCCTGAACTGAGGCTTTAGGCAGAACGGCAGAGCCACACGGCCTTGTTAGCAGGTATTATGGGTATGGGAATGGTCGTGTGGAGGCGCTAGGTAGGAGCTTCGGACACCAAGGACTATTTCGGTCGCTTTTGTCGTTTGCCTATTTCATTAACTTGCCATTTAATATCTATGCAAAATAGTGACGTTTGCGTAGAATATCGATTTTGGACTTCTAACCAATTTGCTAATTTGACCAAGGGGATATAATATCGTATATCGTATCATAAGTGTGCTACTTGGATTGTTGACTTCTGACAGTTAACAGTTTTGACTTTCCAAACGTTATGTTTAACTATTTACTTCAATTATCAATCCAAAACTAAAAATTTCTTGATTTTACATGAATTCCTACGAAACAATTCTAAAGTAACTTGGTTTAGTTGAATTTTATGAAGGTTTTATTGCGGTATGAATCATTACATCTGGCTTTATCATGGTGTTGCACTATATCTACATGATACAAATCAAAAACTACTAATAGCTACCTTTAAAACCATAATAAAACTGTTAATAAACCTGGAAATTCTTAGTAGCCAAAACTTTAGTCAAAACTTCAGATTGTTAATAAAGCAAATTTATTGTGATTGCTATCGTGGTATATAAAACTGATTGGCTACGACACATCTCTTATTAACTTATTATAAGTGGATCGTAATACAATACGGTGCTCCAATCAAAGTTGATCTTATTCGGTTGCTTGTGAAATCGCAGTAAAACTGCTGGTTTTTTGGTTCTATTAATATAGTAACACCGTGACAAAACACATTTAGGGTAGTCGATCCAATAGTTGTGGTAGTACCAATAGTTGCGCTACTATTCATTATTAATGCATATTTTCGTCACCGTAGCATTTTAGATAAAACAATTACATTCATTATATAAAACAGGTTTTTAGAAGTATTGGTAGTTAGACTACACCATTAAAAATTAAAACATTATTTGCTAAAATGCCAATTTTCCAAAATCTAACGCGCAGTTGGAGCGCACAACTATAGGCGCTCATCTATAGTTTTGCTATGATGTTTTTTCACTTAGCAACCTAGCAATGTATATGAAATAACACAAAGGAACATCAAACTTAATTAAGGAAACATTAGCGCAACTGTTGGTACAATATAATTGAATCGGAAAATTCATTTTTTCTTTATAAAGCTTCTCGTACAAAGAAAGCAATTGTCTTGCCTTGTGACAAATACCTTGTATTTGATAAATTTATATCCCACAAGCATTAATTGAAGCATATAGCTCAATAAACAAGCAAAATGAAGTTATATTGTGCTTAGTGGCGCAACTAATGGATCATCTACCCTATTGCTGTTATTATGAAGAAAATAAAAATTCAATATCGAAATCATTTTTTATGCGAGAATATTCTAGTATTTTGTTTAAGTTCGCTAACAAAATATCATCAAAGCAGAGTGGTTTTGCAGAAAGAAAGCTAGTATCAATCGGTTTTACTGTGACAATGCTTTGTAGCGAAAAGCTAAATTCAATTATGGCGGAAAGTAGCTGTCAAGCAGCGAAAAGCATATAACTTGATTTGTTTCTTATAGAGGTTACAAAAACCTTCTGAATAGTGGATTACTTGGTCGGAAAGCAGTTGTATAGCGGTCATCAGGAAGTTCCGTTGGAGCTCATCGTTTTATTAGCGGTTTTTATCTAATTGGTCATGAAAACCGATAGAATAATTTAAGAGTTAAACGTAATAAAAGCGTTATTTAAATTAAGAATTTGGTCAAATTCAGTTATCAGTGCACCAGAGCAGTGCCCGTCTTACTGCTTTCAGCAGAAGCTTAAAGATTACGTCAATAAAACATTTTCAAAAAACAAAGTTCAATGATCGGCACACCTTACACCGTAATTAAACTTAATGGAAATCTGCATTTTTTTTCAGCACCGAACATCTAACTGCAGTCGGGGCAGGTTCCGCTCGGACGTCCGCCACGTGCAGCTTGGCATCCAGTAGGGAAAGTAGCACCTCCAATCCTGCCTCCGGACCGTACAAGTGAGTATACATACTTCATGACCTTTTTGCTCCCGTAACCCGTTGAAATCCTTTTCATGTTCGCAAAACTTTTTCCATCATTCCAAAGAGAATCACATCCGTCACCCCAACCGGCAATGTTCTAATTTATTCTTTTGTTTTTTTATTTTAATAATTCAAAATTCACGTGAACTGCACCGCCGAAAACATCGACCTGGATCTAATTCCGGTTCCGTTAAATGCCTGCCCGCCCGCCTCCGGTCAACGCGGGAGCAGAGTATTGATGCTGGGCGGTGCTGCCGTCGGGAAAAGCTCATTAGTGTCACAGTTTATGACATCGGAGTACCTGCACGCCTACGATACCAGCATAGGTGAGTGGTCCACATATGAACATGCCTGTTAAATGCGATGTTACTTTTTTTCTATCCTCTATTGAGGATGAGAAAGTCCCACCTAACCAACGAAAAGAGTTATGTTACAGTTGGGAGAATAGTTTATGACAGCAATATAAATGGTAATTTGTTGCAAGCAGCGAACTTATACATTTTTTAATTTTCAATAATCGAACGAAATTTAAAATTGATTCCGAAGATAGCTCCGCAAATCGAACATATCTATCTACTTTATGTTTCCAGTAACCACACATTGGATGTCCCTACCACACTCCGACCGAATAACGTGTCTCGTTTACCGAAGCATTTAAAACCTATCGGTCATCATTTTGCACTTAGTAAGAATAACAGCCGTAGCTGTTTTTGTGCGTCCATTGAATATATTTGTAATTATTTTTCCCGTAATTAATTTAATTGTATCCAAACGATGGTGACGTGACCATCGAGCATCGAGCGCCAGCCTCAGCCACCATTCATTGGCACACAAACGAGCAATGGGCAGGGCGCAACATCTGGTTTTTCGTTGAATGGAAAATCCAATCAATTTCCCATCTATCATCGGTTCTCACCAGAGTCGCCCTATTGGCGGTAGCAACCTAAAGTGGCACATCGAGCAACAGCAACTGGACTGAGCTGAGCTCGATTGTATCATAAAGTGCTATAGAAAGTACGAGATTGACTCTTAAATGTGTCGAGCCGTTCTATTCAAGCCACGCAATAAAGTTGGATTTATCCTCAATTGTATTACGATTATGACTGGTGTGGTGCCTTTCCTAAGTTCACTCCGCTTCGGCTCATAACGATGGTATACGAAGTGTTGTTGAACCATGCTTCAAGAAACATGAGATCGGTTGAATTCTACACATTCGAAAAATTGAAACCAGAATGCAAATTACATAAAACGCGTAACTTTAGTAAAACTCTAAAAAATGTTGTAGAGGTTGAAAGTCAAAAATGATTTATGATAGTAGTAACTCCATTTGATGAGCTGACCGACACGCGACCAGGAAACAATTGAATTCGAATATTCGCTCGGCGGCGTGCAACAAGTCTCATTCGATTCTGTAACAAGAATTCACATAAATTTCGATGGTTTTTCCGACGATTTCAGAGTGGATACATTTTATACAACTTTGCAAACATAGGAAAATGACCTATCATTTCAATACCAAATGCAGTACGTAAAGTGGCTGAGATTGGCTGCGCATATCTGCGCCCTTTTAAAATAAAGCCCCTTAAAAACTGATTGAAAATTAGACAAAAGCTGGAATAGCTCGAAAACCAAGAAAGGTAGAGTTGCACTTCTTTCAGCAAAAGGGTGTATTTTCATAGTATGTTAAGCCTCGTGGAACATCAAAACTGCGTAGAAGTCTAAATAACCAGAAAAAATTAGAAAAACTGGTATTAAGGCGATACATTAGTTTGTAGGACTATAACTTCTTTCCCTTAAGAGATAGAAGTTTTCTTTCTTCGACAAAAACTCCTTAAATAACATTTTGAATAACTTTTTCTTGGGCTTTGTTTATTTTTGGCTTTAAACAAAAAAATTAAATCGATTATTTATTGACCCAGCCCCTTAAAGCAATTTTTTTGGTATAACAAAAAAGTACTTGAAAAATCAAGAAACTTCTGTGAAGACACAAATGCAGAAAACTTAGTAGTTCCTAGCCAAAAGCTGATGTCCGCCTTTTTTTTTTGAGTCCGTCCCACTGTGCGTCGTCGTGCTAGTCAACGATTGTTGGCAGTGGGACACCGACAACTCCACTGACGCGTACCGCGCTTTCAGGCCCGTGCAGAGATTCGTGTGCAGAGTCTAAATTACAGCCACAAAGAATCACCCAAGTCTTGATTGTTTGGCCACTGAATACGACTGGCTGTGCTTAGCAGTCAGGTCTTTGAACGCGGTCGAAATCTAGACGACACCGATGATTGCCGACACTACGATGGATACTCCGAACTGTTCAGACAGTTCGTCGCGTCGGCAGCACAGTATACCGCTACCGAGATGGCATATAGCGCGGGGCATTTTCTGATGGTGGGATAAGCGATATTCTGTACCAGAGGCATTCAACCCCCACAATTCGTTCCCTGCTTTTATTTCTCCATCAACGGAACGCACGCCAAAAAGTAAATCCTCAAGCCGTCCATCACAGTCAAGCATCGCTATGCCGTCGATTATGTCATCAGTCGCTGCCATTAGAGCCGTTCTGTGCTCGGTACCGGTGATGATGGTTTCCAACTTGCTTTCTCAGGCAATTACCGACTTAATAGTCCATCCTCACTTCCTAGTGTTTTCTCCAGCCGTAGCAATGGCTTTTGCAGCGACATCACTCGTCATCGAGTCTCCGTTCCCAGCGGTCACACAAACTGCCATTTGCCGTGTACTTCAGCTTCTAAGCCAGACTGCATAGTTATCACAGCTAGCAACGTGGAAAATAACTACCCGAACGATGCATTGCCAATATTTGGAGTCGATAGAACACCGGTATGCACCGACCTTGGCATCATGGAAGTCCCTATCCTACCCAGCGCAGTCACGCCTCTCCTACCAGCGCACTATGGGCCAGAAATTGAACTTTCGGGACAAAAATATTTGCGGTTAAGCAGCATGTCTCAGCTCAATGTTGTCTTCGGTAACTTTTTGAATAAAAAATTGATGCATATTTTGAAGGGGTCGTCCAATATTTAAGCGTTACTTAAACAACAATTTAAGTAATAACTTTTCGAGTAAACTTTTTTTCACCTTTTTGGTCTCAAAACAATAAAGATAAACTAATTTCAAGTAATTTTTGCGAAGATACAAAACTTCTACCTTTTACCCATTTTCAGCAATAGACCTTTGACGACCCCTCAAATCACATTTCTTCTTGTAACATGTTTATTTCAACAGTCAGCTCAATGTGATGTTCTAGAAAATATTTTGCACATAAAAGAGAAATATTTTTGCTGAAGACTGTTTTGCTTTATATGCATTAATTAGATATAACTGATTTTAGGGTAAAACCGTCTGATGAAAAATCCGAATATCTTAGCCATCTGCAAGTATCTGCAATTAGTTTGCATACCAATTTGTAGGGAATTGTTAAAGCTATCTGCCCAAATGTGTATTTCAGAGAATACCTGGGAATACCATGGCTGAAAATACCTAAGAATAGTGCGGATTTTTTTTCATGCATTTAATAACAATAAATATGCGTCCTAGTGTCAAACAGTCTCCACAAAAAATATGTATTTCAACATACTAAATAACTTTGTAGAACATTTGAAAGCAATAAAATAATCGTGTGCAAAGTTATTGAGTGTAATTGATTTTTAAGTGCTCTTTTTTAACACATCATTATATTTCGTAACCGGTGAAAGATAGATAGTTACTTTATTCAGCAAAGTTGCTTATTTTAGTATTTTCTGCAACTTTTGGAGAAAAAAACTTTGTTTTTAAAATGATTTAAGAAAACAAAAGTTTGTATCACCCTAATTGGTGAATTCATGGTCACCCTAATAGTGCAAGAAGATGCGCTATATTTTATTATTTTACTTCTCCGAAGACACCACCCTTGAAAAAATACACATTTTTCATCAAACGGGTTTTAGCTTAAAAACAGTTATATCTTATTAATTAATGCAGAAAAAGCAAAACAGTCTTCAGCAAAAATATTCCTCTTTTATGTGCAAAATGTTATCTAGAACATCACATTGAGCTGTCTGTTGAAATAAACATGTTACAAGAAGAAATGTGATTTGAGAGGTCGTTTATAAACAAAAGTCTATTGCTGAAAATGGGTAAAAGGTAGAAGTTTGATATCTTCAGATAAAATACTTGAAATTGGTTTACCTTTAATATTTTGAAACCAAAAAGGTGAAAAAAAATTTAAATTGTTGTTTGAGTAACGCTTAAATATTGGACGACCCCTTTAAAAGATGCATCATTTTTTCATTCAAAAAGTTGCCGAAGACTACATCGAGCTGACACGCCGTTTAACCGCAAATATATTTGTCCCGAAATTTCAATTTCTGGCCCATAGTGCAGCGCTCATCCATCAGTCGTCCCGGCCCTGTGTATGGGTGTAGCGAGAGGGGCTTCTCAAATTCCCTTCCAGGCAAGCACACTACCGCTAATTTAGACCCTACCGTTGATTCGTCTACCGTTTTCATCTCATCATCCAACCGGCTAAGGAACAGTATGCGCGATGTCCATCAAAACATCCACGTGTACTATCAGAATGTAGGTGGAATGAATGCAAGCATTCACGATTATCTGCTAGCATGTGTCGATAGTCGGATTACCTAAGAATCGAATGGCCGCATCACAAAAGGCCGAAACACGACTGGCCGAATGTCATATTTGGCCGGAAATATTCACGGCCTTCAACTTGCACAAACATTGGGTACATGCTGTCCTTACTCGTTACCGCTCGTTTGGACTTAACTGAAGGATAATCCCTACTAGTCAGTAAACCTAGGAAAATGCATGCACCTAAATAGAAGAGGTTGGTCTTTCGTGATTCAGCCTTTCGCTATTCGGCCTTCTGTGACTGTTGTTAAAATTCGGCCATTTGAATTTCGGCCATTCGGTACCAACCACGATATAATCGTTTTAGCTGAAACCTGACTTGACGAATGAACCTCCTCCATACAAATCTTCGGATCGAACTACGACGTCTTCCGTTGTGACCGGATTGCGCACAACAGCCGAAAATCAACGGTCGGCGGCATTTGAGTAGCAGTTCATCGCCAACTCAAGTCCTCTGTCTTAGAACACAACGAGCAAGTTTGGGTGACTATAAAATTATCCAATCCCACCGGATCGAGTAAATCACGCAGTGCTCCTCAAGGCCTATTAGGTACCAGTCTTCGCAATTTCTTCGGCGACCTCCGCCTCTGACGATTTGCTAATTCTTGGTGATCTCAATCTTCCCAGGATTAATTGGCGTGAACGCGACAACGGTTATCTGTTCGTCGACTACAGTTCTGTAACTCCTCCCCCGATCATCACCGAGTTGTTCGACTGCTATAGGACAGCTACTGTGCAGCAAATTAACAAAATCACCAATGAAAACGGACGCTGCTTGGATCTCTGCTTCGCTAGTGTTCGTTGTCAGGCTCTAGAATGTATGTTGGCGCTTGCTCCACTCGTTACAGATGTTCTCCATCATCCACCGCTATTAGTTCCGATTTATCAACATACACCATGCGAAACGTTGTCATCGTGCAATATTTTCATTCGTCCGGCAATCAAGGATGGCACGATCACTTTGACTTAATTCTCATTCATTTGACAGTACCGTCTCAGTCAAGCAAAATTTAACAAAATTATATAAAGGACATTTGTAGAACTGGTTACTATCTACAATTTTGCTGAATAAAGTTTTGTTGTATCTTTTGTATTTACAGTGCTACAATGCTAGTAGCTCATTAGTAGCTAAGTGAACGTTCACTTCCCAAGTAACAATTTTAAGTTTTATTACGTTTGTATAGTGGTTTTCATGACCAATTTCATAAAACCGCTAATAAAACTATGAGCTCCACCAGAACTTTCTGATGACCGCTATAAAACTGCTTTCTGACCAAGTGGCCAACTATTCAGAATGTTTTCATAACCGCTATAAGAATCAGGTTATAAACTCAAGTAGTCGTATCACGCTCTGCTGAAAGCAGCAATAAAACCGGTTAAGCTTTCGCTGCTTGACAGCTATCGCCATAATTTAAAAAAGTTTTTCGCTTTTCTGGCAAAAGCTAACCAAGTTCGCTTGCTTTGTCAACTTGAAAATATATCCGTGAGCAGAAACGTTTAAGATTTACTGACAGATCATTCTGAACGATTTGGTTTATAGCGACCAGAATAAAATATCCCATAGAATGTTTATTAAATTTAAGCACTTTCGTTGGTTTGCAGCATGTGCGCATTTAATTTCATCGTGCAGATTGATATTATAGGTCGATAAAATCAGCGCGCCACACTATGGGGCAGAACCCGAAAAAGCTCGGACAAAACCTCAAAATTTTTATTTGAGACATTCTATCAAACTTAATATTCTACGTATAGTAGACAGATAATCTATAAGAAGTATACATAAATTGTTTCAATAAGTAGTTTTTCAATAGGCATTAAATGAGGTGAAACACAGTGTAAAAAAAATTTGGAAAATGAAAAAATAAATATCATTCAATCTTTTAGTATCTGGCTACCATGCTGCTTAAAATTCTATACTTTTAAAGGACAATTCACATTAAAGGGATTATAAACTAATAGTTTAGGTGTTATTAAAACAGATTTTTTACTAGTAGGCTTTGTTCTGACGAAGTGTTTTAGAACAAAAAAAAATGTTATTTTTGTCAATAGTGTGTAGAAAAAAATTTCCACAGATTTCCGTTCTGACACTATCATAAAATCAACATTCAGGGTGTTAACTAGTAATAAGCAAAAAATTAGCTGCTACTAGTTGCGATGTTCGGAGATATTCAAGTTTTCCGAATACATGTTTTCCGGTATTTTAGGCTACAAATTATAAAATGCGCGCGCCAGTGCGAAGTTCATTCCTGCTGTACGTTAAAAAAATAGTCATGCTTGTGTATGTAAGACACAGCATTTATTATCGTTTTGAGATACATTGGAGTCGATAAGGGGAATTCAGCACATTGTAAAGGCGACCACTTAACAATTTTTTCCCAATTAGCTCTGTTTCAAGTCAAATTGGCAGTAGAATATGTTCGGTTGGACTTTTAGCCCGATTGAACTAGCCTCCATTTTTTTTATTTAGAGTCGAACATGTTGATACGTGTTTGCAGGATAAACAGATTGCAATACTCTGTCAGTTACTCGTTATTTTTTGTGCCTTCTGCCAGGATTTGTAAGGCCGATGACGGCCTATCTCGCCACTCGTATCCTTTTTTCGGCGTATGGCCAAACTAATGAATTAAAAAATTTGCATGAATGCACTAAAGCAGATAGTAGGGTAAGTTAACCTATATAGTAAACCCTTTACCTGTAATGGACCCTCGGATAAAATTTCGGTATTTATTAGCTTATACTTCTTATTTCTGAGGATATATGACATGAAACAGAACGTACTAAACATAACACACATTCAAGTTTATAAAATCTTAGCTGCATTTCATTATTAATGCTTTAAAATTGACGGTTGAAAACGTTGTGAGGGTCCATTATATACAATGCAAAAAATGTCGTCATTACCGGACTCTCTCCATGCAAAATACAGTAAAATTCTTATAATGAATTCGGTCGTTATTCTATTATAAACTACAAGGGTCCATAAAACGAAATTGGACATTCCAATCTGTTTTAAAAAAATTGTAAAATATAGATATATGCAGCAGAAATTAATATATTTAGGCTTATTCGAAAGTTACTAATATTGTAAGTAAGTGTAAGTAAGTAAGTTATAAGTGTAATATTTATAACTTGATTCCTGTAAGTCCTACAATGGTATGTTCAGTAACTTTACGTAACTTTACAGGACAAACAACTTTTCTGAAGACACAACATTTCTAAAGTCATTATTTAAAAAGTTAGATCTCAACGCCATCTATACGAATAAAAATACAACTACTTAAAATTTACAAAAAGATGCGAAATTTTATAACAAACAATGTTGCTGAAGACAATAAAGCTCTACGAAGCATATGAAAGAAGTTATGAGGTTTTGTCCGAGCGCCGGGTCAACCTGCCACTGTGCGCCGCTGAAATTTTGCAATTTTCGAAAACTGGTTGTTTTAACAAATTGAAAATGTTCAGTTAGTCAATCTTAATTTCTAGCAAAATTATTTTAGTTGCTTCTAGGAAAACCGATTGATAATAACTTTCTTTCTGCAAAACACGTTGCTTTGATGAATTGTTGTTTGCGAGCTAAAACAACATACTAGAATATGGCAATATGGCTTCGGATAAAAAGGTGGTTTTGTTGTTGAACCTCGGTATTCTTCATAATAGCAGCAAAAAAAACTGTTTGGTCAGAGTGTTACCGGTTTAATAGCTCTATAAACAGATTTATTCCGGTTTGACAAGTAACCGCGATAAGATCAATTTTGATTGGTGCGCCATTTTGTATTGCTACGCCACACTTATGGTAACTTTATAAGAGACGTGGTGCAGCCAACAAGTTTTAACGTGGTAATATAAGCAACCCCAATAAATTTGCTTTATTAACAGTTTTATTATGGTTTTCTAGCTATAAGTGTGTTTGGACTCGTATCCTCTTGGTATTGCGCAATACCACAATAAACCCAGAGGTAATGATTAATACCGAAAAAAAACCTTCTTAAAATTTAAGTAAAACCAAGTGGCTTTAGAATTGTTACTTGGGCTACCAATCTACTAACACAGTATAATCAATATATATAGAATGCCAGTGTCGCTGCAGTGCGCGTGGTAAACATCACACATGTTCAGATAATGTATTTACATTATATATGTAAATGTGTGTGTGCCTGAGATTCATCAAAAGGGGAATCTCATTGTCAAACTTTGACAACCAGTTTAAAATTTCAACTATGGCTGCCAAGTAATATGATTAGAAACTTCGCTTGCTTCAAATTTCTGAAAAAATCGGCGCAAAAGGGCGCAGTTTTGGGATTCTATTCATCCGGACGAAAAGAAAAAGAACGTTTAAAATCATTTCACTGGCATAAAAACACAGCGGAGAGCGCACTGATGACAGCACCAACCAACGCACAGATATAGAACAGATAAATAACAATGAGCAACTTTGACAATGAAGTTCCCGATGCACAGACTTGATACAGATTGTTAGCATCATGTTTACCACAATGAGTCCTGTAGAAAAACAGCGACACTGGCATTCTATATATATTGATTCTACTACTAACACGCACTACACACTACTACACGGACCTCTCCGCCGCTTTCGACAAGCACCATCGACCATTCGACAATCATCAAAGCACTGTCGCAAAACTGGACAAACTGGGCATTGAGGGGCCGCTGCTCCAGTGGTTTAAATCGTATCTGTCGAATCGTCTTATTAATGCGTCTATCGATGTGTCTATCGATCCGCTTCTTCCGGAGTCCCACAAAATAGCCACCTCAGACCGTTGGTTTCTCTTATTTATTTCTATTCGGTTGCAACGTATATTTGTAGTAACAAGATATTTTTGAGGGTTTTTGAGGGCGTCTTAGTAGAATACGAAACCTAAAATTAAATTAGCCAAGCTAATTAAGTTCGAAAACAGACACTGAGGAAGCCTGCAAGTCGTAGGCGAAATACGTATCTGTCGTGAATAAAATATACATAGTAGAATTAAATTGGATAAGTTTTCTTCTTTTTTAATCTTAAGATATTTGTCATAGAAACCCCATCTAATTGTATGATCGTATTAGTCGACAAAATCAATACTTTTCTATATCGTGCTCTTCTGAAATTCTCAAAATATTCACTTCTCAAATTTTTGTGCACAAAATACCGTGGACCCCCGTTCGTTTGACCATTTTTAATCTGAACACTTTTTAATTTGAACCCCGTTGGTTTGCACGACGTGCAAATTAAAAATGGTTCAAATGTCATTCTCAACATGACATCATTTGTTTATGCAGGCAATGCACATAAACACGATTCGTTTGTACTGACCTAGCGTGTTTAACCTTCCTAATGCATTAGAAAAAAGTTACATATTATGCATTGGGGTCGAAAACGACCCAAGTTTTGAAATTGCTCTCATTCATCCATTTTCAATCCGAATTTCATTTTCTTTACCTCGTTTGAAAGCTATGGCCAAAAACTAGCTTCCAAGGTATGTTGGGGAATTTGTTGACTGATGGCCACTTCTGCGTTGGTTCCGGAACACCCACTACCAGGTCCCGGGGGACATTTTTATATTTTGAGATAATTCATTCTGCGACACATCAAATCACATTGGTTTGATAAAATAAGATTAATGGAAGTACAATGGGGACATTTTGGACCCAAACGGCCATTTCCTCATTGGTTCCGGAACATCCGGTACCCGGTTTTTGAGAACAATTTTGAATATTAGGATGATTTATCTTGCGACACGTCAAATTACATCAGCTTGATAACATAAGACTATTTAAAGTATAATAAAGACATTTTGAAGGCCAATGGCCACATCAGCATTTGTTCCGGAACATCCGGTACCCGGGTTTTGGGGCCATTTTTGTATTTTAGGATAACACATCTTGCGACACATCAAATCACATCGGCTTGATTAAATAAGACTGATGAAAATAAAATAAGGTCATCTAGAAGGCAAATGGCCATTTTACCATCGGCTCCGGAACATCCGGTAGCTGGTTCCGCAGGATATTTTTGGATTTTGAAATAATTTATCTTGCGGCACATCAAATCACAACGCCTTGATCAAATAAGACAGTTGCAAGAGCTATGTGGACCATTTGAAGACAAATGGCCATTTCATCATTGGTTCTGAAACATCGGGTGCACGGTTTATGTGAACATTTTTTGATAGAATAATTCATCATGCGCCACATCAAATCACATTGGCTTGATAAAATAACACATAATTCTTCCATTATTGTTATTTTATCAACGCGATGTGATTTGAGGTGCCGCATGGTGAATTATCTCAAAAGCCAAAAATGTCCCCCGAAACTGGTACCGGATGATCCCGTACCGATGGTAAAGTGGCCATTTGGCTTCTAAATGACACTGTTTTACTTCCATCAGTCTTATTTTATCAACTCGATGTGATTTGATATGTCGCATTATGAGTTATCCTAAAATACAAAAATGGCCCCAAAAACCGGGTACCGGATGTTCCAGGACTGATGCTAATGTGGCCATTTGCATTCAACATTTCTTTATTATACTTTCAATAGTCTTATGTTATCAATGTGATGAAATTTGACGTGCCGCAATAGAAATCATCCTAAAATTCAAAAATGGCCTCAAAAACCGGGTACCGGATGTTCCGGAACCGATGGGGAAATGGCCATTCGAGTACAAAATGTCCCCATTGTACTTCCACTAGTCTTATTTTGTCAAGCCAATGTGATTTGATGTGCCGCAAAATGAATTACCTCAAAGTATAAAAATGTCCCCCGGGACCTGGTAGTGGGTGTTCCGGAACCGACAAAGAAGTGGCCATTAGTCAACAAATATTCCCTAATATACCTTGGGTGCCAGATTTTGGCCATACCTTTCAAACGAGGTGAAGAAAACGAAATTCGGATTGAAAATGGATGAATGAGAGCAATTTCAAAACTTGGGTCGTTTTCGACCCCAATGCATAATATGTAACTTTTTTTACTGTAGCTCTTCTAGATGTCGCTGAAAGCTGAAACTCCCCCACAATGCTAGTTTTCCAAAGTTAGGAAAAGTCAGAAAATTTCAAGTCTCTAGCTCGTACCGTTACTGAGTATCAAGCTTTGTAAGTATGCCGATGGGTCGAAAACGACCCCAATGCACTAGGAAGGTTAATCGGTTTCACATTTCGTTTTCCTAACGATTAAGAGAGAAATCCGATCGGAAAATGCAATATTCGCACTTGCAACTGCCAACTAAAACAAACCACCCAAAACAATAACAAAGAGCAGGGCGGCCATCATGGATGATGAGACTTACGTCAAAGCGGACTTCTGGCAGCTTCCGGAGCTACTGTACTTCACCACTCAGCACAAGTTTGATGTTCCAGAGGAAGTAAGGATGCAGCAACTTTCATAGTTTGCCAAGAAATAACATCATCTGGCAAACGGAGTGCGCCGTTCGTGACTACCGGGACTGTAAACGGGCAGATCTACCTCAAGGAGTGTTTACAGAAGCGTCTATTTCCTCTATTGAAGCAACACGAGCGCCCTATGATCTTTTGGCCGGATCTAGCTTCATGCCGGTATTCAAAGAATAGTTTCTACAATTAGGTATTTTTCTTCAGTGTTTCTTCCGTGATGCAGTTTGATGTGGGACACCCTTTAAACGTCTTGAAGAACTTAACCCTTCTTTATCGACAGACTTCGCAGCCGGTTATTAGAGTACAAGAAAACTACGGGGCTAGTGTAAAGATCCTGTTGACTCAATAGCGGCACCGCACAGTTGAGATTCGAACATACGACTACTGGCTTGTTATACCAGCATCGCACCTCGGAGCTAACTGTATTCATTTTAATGCATTTCTTAGATGTAATTGTTGATTTATTCACTCAATTGATCTACGATTTATTAATTTAAATTGATGGTTTGATAAGTGAACGATTGAATAACTGGATGATCGATTGATTGATTGAGTGAATAATGTTGTGATTCAATAATTTTATTCAATGATTTATGGATTCTATAAACATTCGAGAAGCTATCAGAAATACTAATAATTTCTTTTGTGTCATCTTGAATTTAACTCAACATTCAATCGTCATCAAACGTAATGCCACGAAATGACGTAACCAATGGAAACCAAACTGAAACTCACCTGCTCTAATTAACATCTTGACTAACTAGTCACCGCACCGCCTAGCAACGTAGCATTGTAAAGTATACTGTTACCATTAACTAGGCAGCACACACAGCATACGGGAAGAAAACCCACCGTATGGCATAATTTCTGCGTACGAACGACGGATACCGAACCTGTGCTCTGTGGCGTAGGTACCGCAAAAAGCGATGCATCGTCCTGGAAAAAATCAACCACCAATGCTGCGTCCTAGCTCTGCGTGGGTGGTTGTGCACAGTCAGGCAGGAAAATCAGACGAAGACATTCGGTCGGAAAATTTAATATCCGATCGGTAGGAAATAGAGGTTTTCCGTTTGCTCTTACTTTCCGCATTATCAGTGTTTTCTTTATTGGAAAGTGGAAACGGATCGTTTCTTGTTCGATCCTTAGTACATAACTGGAGTCATTTTAAATTAAATTGTTCACAACGCAGACACTGAAAGTGCTGCTCATAAATTTATCGTCCACTCGAAACCCATCCGTATTTTTATTCCATTCACTGTCGATTTAACTCAGCACGAATCGATTCGATTGTTTCATTTCAATTCCTTCGAGCTGATCACCGCCCGCAGGCACGTTTTTGTTCAATTCATGCGATCATAAATTTCCATTAAAATCTGATTTGCTATTCTGATGACCGAACGGGCGGGGCGGGTGGCAGTCACGAAACAATTGGAGCCGTTTGTGCAGAATATCATTCTATTTATTCGTCCGGGAGGAAATTTATTGACCAAGGAGGGGGTTAAACCGTTGGCGTTGTCATTGTTTGCACACTGTAGACAACCTACAGGTGCCTACTCTATCAGCTTTCCATCAGCAGAGTCAAGAAGAAGCTACTCTTGTACGTAGACGCAAAGTGCAATAAAGTGAACGCATCGTGCACTTGGAATGGCAATTAAAGCCAATTTCCTCTGGTTGAACGGTTGGTCAGTTAAGTGACCTCTGGCTTACGTGCCAATCCGGTTCAACCGGTCAACAAGGTCGGCTGTCAGGCTTGTGCTGTGAAGTCAATATTTGCTGATCTAATTAGTTGTAATGAAAATTCAAATGTGAGCGGATGTATATTCTAAGAAGAGCTTTGATTTTACAGCGTCATGGTTTTGACTTTAAATGTGACGTCAAAGAGAATTCGAATTGAAGACTTTCAAATTATGAAATAAAATAGGAAAAACGCATCAATGTTAGCGTAAATCGTTATTCATGAACGGCTGAATTCTACATAGAAGCCAATTAGTTGCAAACCACCGACGATGTGGTGCAGCGCAAGCGGTAACGAAAATGTCCGTTGTCACACGGATTCTCGCAATCGTTGAACGCCCGAAAATCGTTAGAATTCATGCAAATTGCGGTGGCTCATTCACACGCTTCTTTCCAGCGAATTCGACGAGAGCAGTTCCCATGGTGAGAACAACCAGTATTAGTTTGGATTTCAGGTGGAATATTTATTTAAATGAAGCCAGCTTATCACTTCAGTGGAAGAGCGACCATCAGCTCCTTGCTTCGAAATCCATTTTTATTGATATGGTGGTGGTGTGGCAGATTAGACACACTAATCCAATCCAGTGTGACTTAATAGTTTATTTGCCATTAAATGTAAATCGATTGGGGGAAATCTATTGCTAAACATGGAAGATTTGCTGATTACTCAAACTCTAGCAATTCAATCTTCGCCGCCTTTGCAAGCATTTGCTGTGGTCAAAATGGTTCGTGGAAGGGCGCGACAATTTTTTTTGATGGAGAGCTATTTATTAACCCCGAAACTTAGGAACCCAACAAACATTTTTGTTGATTAGTAGCTTATTCAACCGTTGTATAGCTAATTACCGGGTTATTAGCGCTTGATAAGCTGTTATACGACAAAAATGTTTGTTAGGAACTCAGAATTTAAAAATTTCAAAAAATCTAGAATCGATCAATACATGAACCTGCTAGAATCCAAAATCACGATCACCCAACAGCCCACAAACTCAATTGCTTTTACGTTTAATATTCGCGTAATTCCAAGTTTGAAATCTCACTCCCGCTTAATTCATTCCATATTGCATGGATGAGCTATTCCGTAGAATTTCTAGAAAATTCAAATATTGAAAATAAAATATTGGTGGCAACAATAAAGCACGGTTGTATCGTTTGTGCTTGGGACGTGGAGAAATCGTAGAGAAAATGACTTCAAGCACTTCAATCAAATTACCACAAGTGCGAAAAGGTGAAAAATCAACTCGTCCTTCATGAAGCGCACGTTTGTCTGCAACTACACTGACAACGATCAAAACGCGAACTGCCTTTAATATTGAATCAACCTCGTGTTTTGTTGTCTTGATTTTCATAAGGAAAGGCATTAGTTTTTTTATAACGATTGTCTTTTACCAATCGACGGAGGGAAGAATAGAAGAAAGTAATGAAACAAAAGTGTTGATAGTATCTCAGAGGAGATAAGGCAAGGAGGAAAAAGGGGGAAAATTAGGTAAGCAACGCTTATTAAGCTTGTATAACGTTCCTCTTCACTCAAGTTTGGGAGCCATGGATTGAAACAAGCTACAATGAGAGCCAATTATAACCGGTTTCAAGCCCAACATTTCCCCCGGACCCTGTGGATCGCAAATATTGGTGAAACTTTAAATCACGGCGGACTGGATCCATCCTAGCCCTAGCCCTAGCCCTAGCCCTAGCCCTAGCCCTAGCCCTAGCCCTAGCCCTAGCCCTAGCCCTAGCCCTAGCCCTAGCCCTAGCCCTAGCCCTAGCCCTAGCCCTAGCCCTAGCCCTAGCCCTAGCCCTAGCCCTAGCCCTAGCCCTAGCCCTAGCCCTAGCCCTAGCCCTAGCCCTAGCCCTAGCCCTAGCCCTAGCCCTAGCCCTAGCCCTAGCCCTAGCCCTAGCCCTAGCCCTAGCCCTAGCCCTAGCCCTAGCCCTAGCCCTAGCCCTAGCCCTAGCCCTAGCCCTAGCCCTAGCCCTAGCCCTAGCCCTAGCCCTAGCCCTAGCCCTAGCCCTAGCCCTAGCCCTAGCCCTAGCCCTAGCCCTAGCCCTAGCCCTAGCCCTAGCCCTAGCCCTAGCCCTAGCCCTAGCCCTAGCCCTAGCCCTAGCCCTAGCCCTAGCCCTAGCCCTAGCCCTAGCCCTAGCCCTAGCCCTAGCCCTAGCCCTAGCCCTAGCCCTAGCCCTAGCCCTAGCCCTAGCCCTAGCCCTAGCCCTAGCCCTAGCCCTAGCCCTAGCCCTAGCCCTAGCCCTAGCCCTAGCCCTAGCCCTAGCCCTAGCCCTAGCCCTAGCCCTAGCCCTAGCCCTAGCCCTAGCCCTAGCCCTAGCCCTAGCCCTAGCCCTAGCCCTAGCCCTAGCCCTAGCCCTAGCCCTAGCCCTAGCCCTAGCCCTAGCCCTAGCCCTAGCCCTAGCCCTAGCCCTAGCCCTAGCCCTAGCCCTAGCCCTAGCCCTAGCCCTAGCCCTAGCCCTAGCCCTAGCCCTAGCCCTAGCCCTAGCCCTAGCCCTAGCCCTAGCCCTAGCCCTAGCCCTAGCCCTAGCCCTAGCCCTAGCCCTAGCCCTAGCCCTAGCCCTAGCCCTAGCCCTAGCCCTAGCCCTAGCCCTAGCCCTAGCCCTAGCCCTAGCCCTAGCCCTAGCCCTAGCCCTAGCCCTAGCCCTAGCCCTAGCCCTAGCCCTAGCCCTAGCCCTAGCCCTAGCCCTAGCCCTAGCCCTAGCCCTAGCCCTAGCCCTAGCCCTAGCCCTAGCCCTAGCCCTAGCCCTAGCCCTAGCCCTAGCCCTAGCCCTAGCCCTAGCCCTAGCCCTAGCCCTAGCCCTAGCCCTAGCCCTAGCCCTAGCCCTAGCCAAAATTTATCGATGATCTAATTGAATACATTTTTTGTTTAAATAAGGCCTTTCCAAATTATTTTTAAAGTTTTTGTCCCCCCCCCTTCAAAATTAGCTCTAAAAATTGGGGGGCAAAAAAATTTGCTGAGCTCGAGTAAAATTTTTTTGTATAAAATCAATTAGGCCATTACAAATATTTTATAAAGTTTTTGTCCTTCCTGTGTTGGGCCACTGAGGGGGGGAAAGGCGAAAAAACAGAGATATTTTTAATAGGACAAAAAAAAATTTTGATTTTAGGCATTTTTACTTAAAGTTTAAACGTGGAAATCAAATCTATTCTTGCTTTTAATATATTCGTTATTTTCCATGCAAAAATCTTCGAAAAAAGATAAAAACGAACGAAAAATTTTTTGGCCGGTTTTCGGAAATTCCGTTGTTTGAATAGTACAAATAATGTAATTTCCGAAAATCGGCAAAAAAAAATTTCTTCGATTTTGACTCTATTTTGGAAGGGCATGGAAAATAATAACGTATATATCAAAAGCAAGTATGAATTCTGGTTTTACGATTAAACTTCAATTTAAAATTCTTAAAAATCTTATTTTTTTTGTTGCCCAATAATAAAAAACTCTTTGTTTTTTGCCCCTGCCCCCTCAGTTCTCTAGCATTGGAAGGACAAAAACTTTAAAAAATATTTGTAATAGCCCAAGTGCTAAACTTCGCTGGCGCGTTGATTTTATCTACCTACCTATTCCAACAGTCACGATAAAATTTAGTGCGCATATGCTGCACAACCGCGGAAACTGCCGAAAATTTATTATTTGTTTTCTGTTGAATCTATACCTATAAAGAAGGATTTCTGTCTGTCTGTCTGTCTGTCTGTCTGTCTGTCTGTCCTGTGTTCCTTATAGAATCAAAAACTACTGAACCAATCGGCGTGAAAATTTGCATGCAGAGGTTTTTGGGGCCAGGAAAGGTTTTAGTGATGGTTAGAGACCCCTCCCCCCACTAAGAGGGGGGGCTCCCATACAAATGAAATACAAATTTCTGCATAACTCGAGAACTAATCAAGCAAATAGAACCAAATTTGGCATGTGGGTGTTTTCGGTGACAATTTATTCTAGGGTAATTTGAGACCCCTCCCCTCTTTATAAGGGGAATTATAACTCCTCTCCCCTTTAAGAGGGGGGGTTTCCATACAAATTTCCTCATAACTCGAGAACTAATCAAGCAAATGGAACCAAATTTGGCATGTGAAAGTTTTCGAGGGCAAGAAAATTTTCTATGTTGAATTAGGACCCCTCCTCACTTTAAGAGGGGGCCCAGTAAACCATTTGGTTTGTATGTCTCGATTGCAACTGAGGTATACGAAATCATATCTGAACGAAAAAGTTATATTTCACGCCATATAAGAACATATATGTACCAAAGTGGAGGCGATATACGTGCGAAAATTTTGACAACTATTTGTAATTCTACGTTGCGCAGTTTTTATAACACGCAACTAAATACTCCTGAATATATGATTAAGGTATAATCAAATATTGCAATTGTCTATCCTGCTTTATAATTCACAGTCATGAATTGTATTTGAAGACACGCACGACTGCAAAACAACTTATTGTTCACTTCGATTTGACATGCTCTAATCATTATACAATTCCAATGTGAAATTGACATGAAAACGATTTAATGTGAACTTTCTATTACGATTTTGTGTTATCTGGGGGGGCTCCTGTACAAATGAAATACAAATTTCCTCCTAACTCGAGAACTAATCAAGCAAATAGAACAACATTTGGCATGTGGGTGTTTTTTTTTGGTGACAAGAATTTATTCTATGGTGAATTGAGACCCCTCCCCTCTTTATAAGAGGAATTATAACTCCTCCCCTTTAAGAGGGGGGGCTTCCATACAAATTTCCTCATAACTCGAGAACTAATCAAGCAAATGCAACCAAATTTGGCATGTGAAGGTTTTCGAGAGCAAGAAAATTTTCTATGGTGAATTAGGACCCCTCCCCACTTTAAGAGGAGGGGCTCCTGTACAAATGAAATACAAATTTCCTCATAACTCGAGAACTAATCAAGCGAATTGAACCAAATTTGGTGTATGTGTGTTTTTGGAGACAATTTTTTTTTCAATGATGAATTGGGACCCCTCCCCACTTTAGGAGGGGGGGTCCTATACAAACGAAATACAAATTTCCTCATAACTCGAGAACTAATCCAGCAAATGGAACCAAATTTGGCGTGTAGGTGTTTTTGGAGGCAAGAATTTTTTCTGTGATGAATTAGGACCTCTTCCCACATTAGGAGGGGGGGGGCCAATACAAATGAAATACAAATTTCCCCATAACTCGAGAACTAATCAAGCAAATAGAACCAAATTCGGCATGTGGAGGTTTTTGGAGGCAAAAATATTTTCTACGGTGAATTAGGATCCTTCCACACTTCAAGAGGGGGGGCTTCTACACAAATGAAATACAAATTTCCTCATAATTCGAGAACTAATCAAGCAAATGGAACCATATTTGGCATGTGGGTGTTTTTGGAGGCAACCATTTTTCCCATTATGAATTAGGACTTCTTACCTTTTTAGGAGGGGGGGGGGGCTCCCATTCAAACGAAATACAAATTTGCTCATAACTTTAGAACTAATCAAGCAAATGGAACCAAATTTGGCATGTGAGAGTTTTAGATGGCAGAATTTTTTTTCTGTGGTGTATTACGACCCCTTTCCCTTTTAAGAGAGTGGGCTCCCATACAAATGAAATACAAATTTCCTTATAATTTGAGTACTAATCAAGCAAATGGAACCAAATTTAGCATGTAGGAGATTTTTGAGTCTTGAATTTATTTTATGATAGTTAGAGACCTCTCACCCCTGTGGTAGGGGGATATGGACTCTCATACAAATAAAACAGAAATTTTTGCGAAACTCAAAAACTAATCCAACTCGAGAAATTCGAGACTCTTCCATAAAACATTAATCAATAACAAGACCACAAAAACTATCTATAGTAACACTAGATCATTCAGGACGAGCCGGTCGCGAGTGTTGCCGGTGACCCGCCGTCGGAAGCGCCGCCCACTGGGGGGCTTGCAAAACTCGAGATAGTGACAAAGATCATCCGAGATTCATGATTTATGTACAACACAGGTTAATTTGTGGCAATACGAAGTTTGTCGGGTCAGCTAGTATCTTATATACGGTCAATGTAAACCAAATCGATCGGGATGATTTGACAGTAAAACTTTAACTTTTCTGCTCACGGTTTTATATTATAGAACGAAATGAATAGCTCCATTGAATTATAGCGATGGCTGTCAAGCAGCGAAAAACATAATCGGTTTTATTGCTGCTTTCAGCAGAGCGTAATAAAACTACTTGATGTTATAACCTGATTCTTAAAGAGGTTATAAAAACCTTCTGAAGAGCGAGCCGCTTGGTCGGAAGGCAGTTTTTTAGTGGTCGTCGGAAAGTTCTAGGTTAAACTTACAGTTTTATTAGCAGTTTTATGATATTGGTTAAATTGCTACTTGTGAAGAGCTACAAAAAACTGCCGAAAAAAATCACAAAACGTATCAAAAGTAGACGTCAAAAAACGACGAAAATACGATGAAAATTTGGCAAAAAGAACATGAAAAGACAACAGAAATGCAATAGAGAGATAAAAATAACGACAATAAATACAAGGAAAGGGTTACAAAGAAATGCTCAAAGAAAGCAACGAAACGTCGAAAACACTACAATAATATGACGAATAGACGATAAAAAACGACTACAAGACTGCACACTTCCCTAACACAGACATCAAATTGGACTAGGTTTAATCGCGTTCGAAAGAAATTTTTTGGCACGAGGGGGCTTTGTCACTCTTTCTGGCGTATTTCCCAAGCAAAGGCGAAAGAGGAATGATAAAAAATCACGGACGAAACTCGAGAGTAAGCGTCCTTGATTGGAACTGATTTGTTTCAAAAACAAGCAAAACAGCAAAACTAATAAGCACTTAACCAGTTTAACAGACAAAACCTAGGAAAAAGAAAACTTTCACTTTGGCAAATTTCATCTTCCCCAATCTGTCCTTTGAACTAAATGGTGAAAAATGAAATGAAATTAAAATTACTAAATATTTTTGGGTTTCTTTTGGACGTAGACGTCCGACCATGCAAGTTGCAAAATAACCATCCTTTCTCGTTACCTTTGGATTCGATGGAGGTGCCTTGTTTGCCAGTGATCAACAATATTCTACCACGATTGAATGCCAAAGCAAAACCATCCGCTATTTTTTAAATTTCTGAAGCATCATAATCTATTTCAGTGCCAATGATGGTGGTAATTTATAAACGTCATTTACTGGTTTACTGTTAATTAAGTTTTGCTTTAAAAAAAAAGTTGAATACAATCAGTTCCAATGTACCACTACGCTCGCATCTGAATTGGACGTCATATTTGTATGAGCATCTACGTTCCTAAACTATTTTATTATTCCATTATGTGGCTGGGTTTGGCTTAGTAAAATTCCCACAGCATTTTTTCGTTCACACTTGCTGGTGCCACATTGGTTTTATGCGTCCAACAGATGACAGATTTTCATAGTACCTGCCAACCACAGAATCCATGTTCCATGAGCTTCGTGCTTCAGTAATTTGAAACATGGGGTCAATACATGGAGTGAAACGGGGGGTTCGGTCCATGTCAACATTATAGGTTGACAAGTGGTTCGATTATAAAACCAGCGATTAACGGGTGAGGTTTCTGCTCATCTGCCTTCGTACAGTACAACGCGTCATAAATAGCCATTAGCAGGACGATTAAACTATCTGATTTAATATAAATAGAATGGATTACCCGATAACAGCTTGTCATAATTGCAAATTGATTAACATCACATGGTATTATCAATATTTGTATCGTTCAGTGCAGCAATCTAACACCCATCATATGCTTTTCTTTTTGGTACCATTTTGGATCGGCGTTCTCTTTCTCTATCTCTCTCTCGATGGACGATATCGCATTCATCAGATCATAACGAGTGCCCCTGTGACGTCGCAATCCACTTGCAGGCCCCGGATGGTAATAAAGCAGCAATATTTGTACAATGTGCTAGATGGTGTCCCCCGCCCAGCAATGTGTTGTCGACTGTTGTCAGTGTGTGTAATTTAGGCTCGCTTTAGGGCACACTATAGGCTCTAATATTGCTCCCCACAATAGTTTATCTCTAATCTGCTTAGCTTGGTATGTATACAGATTTCCGCGTCTTGCATGATTCATGTCTATCATGTCTGGTTCGTTAAAACGACCGACCTTCCCAGTAGTAAAGCTCACTAATAAGCTTATTCAATGCATAGAATAAATATGAATCCGATGTTGGCGCCAATGTGTGAACAGGGGAACTTCACGCTCATAGCGCTTGTGGGAAAAATTAAGAGTCGAGCTATTAAATATTTTGCCCTCGTACAAATTCCTCCTTTCAAAGAACTGCACGTGTATAAATATTGAACCCGCACGAACCACATAAATATTGATTATAATTCAACTGTCTGATGCCATTCTATTTTTTTTAAACTGCCTATCAAATTTATTTTTATATTTCTGAAGAAAGTAAAAACAGAAGCAAAATAAACTTCTTTGAAACAGAATACAATTATCATGTTCAGACATCTTTAATTAACCTGAAAACTCTACATTGTTCCGGTTCACCCGATAGCCACAATGTTTTAAAAGCAGCACAAACACTGCGCAAGGGTATATTCAAATCCTCGCAAACGGGTGGCCTTTTCGCATTCCATTATTTTAGCGGTGGCGGCGGCGGCCGACAACCGACATCCACTTTACGACGCGTGTATTTTCCCACCCAGATAATTCCGGCTTCTAATTTGGAAAATAGAAGTGTGTCCGGTTTTACGACCGTAACAAGCCCCCGCCTCGCCTCGCAACGGAAAACTCGTAAAGTTAGCAATGTTACAGTCATAACCGGCCGGAGCGAAAGCAGAGCTCTCAGCCAGCAGCGATAAGGCTGGAAATTAATTCATTCTAATTAAATGTTTCATTAAATTTTGCTTCCATTCCACCACGATAAGGGCGTATCTGTTTCGTACTAAATACGAGGTGCAGAAGAACAAATCTTCACCACACCGTTCTGCACTGTTCTGGGCGAAAACCGTTTCCGGTGAGCAAATTTACTCGCAATTTTCAAGCGCTGCGCTTCGAATCTGGCAAATTGGTAATCGGATCTGGCGGGATAAACGTCTTCAAATTAGACACCGGTAAAAGAGAAATTCCGTTGAATTTACCTAGCGCTTATAGCGAGGCGGCACGTTCTGACGAGATTTGAGATTGCATTACAAATCTTCAATCAATCTTCGTTCGGGGGTGATAATTGTAAGCGCCAGCGCGTTGTAATCCCAAATCCTGTAGATTGTGTTACAGGAAATTTAATTTAACAAATCTTGGACTAACAGGGTTCCAGTTATAACTGGAATCGGTAAACCGTAGAACGATTTTTTAATAGCAAGAGCAAAACAGTTCTAGAACAAACTTTCACAATTCGTGATTTATTTAACCAATTTCGATGCCGTAAGTATATTAATGATTATTGTATATTGCGATACGGAAGCGACCGTGGACTTATACCAAAACCTGCCGGTCGTTATTGTGAAAAAAATATAATCACTTATCTTAGGTAATTGATTGTCTACCGCCATTATTGGTGACGGTTCGCATTTTTTCACTTTCAAGCCCGAAATTTATCAAAAAGATTGCCTTCAGAAGAGGTTACTGCCCTTTCCTGGAGCAGCAAGAGGTTGATTACTTTTTCTGATTTAGCAAGCTTGCAAGCAAGCTTTTACTGGCTATTCAAATTCACGACTGAATAGTGGCACAACGACAATGGCGTCGTTCCCAAGGAGTCCAATCAATACTCCGGAGCTAAGCCCGATTAAGAAATATCAATTGTTCAATTTTATTAATTTTACAATAGATTGTAAAGGAAAACTTTAACAAGAAAGTTGGAACAACAAGTGACCAGAAAAAATTCAAGCGAAAATAGAATTTAGCTGCAAATCTGGTAGAAATACAGCTGGAGCAATAGTAACGAAACTAAGCTCGTCATTGTGATGCAAGCCAACCCTGTTAAGTCCCGTACGAACGTGTACTGTCTTACCTGTTTCCTCTTTCCTCGAGCTACAACCGCGACCTCCAAGGTTAACTTGTTGGTATTTCGATGTTGTCCAATTCTGTTGTACCGTATTCTGTCATGTCCGCTTCTTGATTGCTGAGCTGCAACCGCTTTATGGCAATGTTTCGAAAGAAGAATAACGGACTAAATATACTTAATCCTCTACCGTAGCTAGTTCGTAAATGCATGTGTCGTCTGTGATTGGGAAGTTGAGAAGTTGTGGAGGAACTGTATGGACAATTCACGCCTTGGGGGATTTTCCAAAATTACCTTATTGATTTGTGCCGAAAGATCTCACAACGGAACTGAATGAATAAACCTATTTAAAGGGTCGTTAATAAAAAAAATTTCAAAAAATGGTATTACAATTTTATAAAAATTCGCATACGAACATTAAGATTGGCCGATTAATGAAAAGTGTGCTTTTTTTTTTCTAGAAAACCACCAAGTAAATTTTCCGATTTTCTCAGACATCGCTTATTTGATAAGTCTGTAACTCTTGAATCAAACGTCGCAAATCAATTTTTTTTGTGAAAATGTGTGAAAATTTTATCAACAATTTGGGAAAAATATTTTTCAGAAATTGGAAAAATTCATGGAAATTTTTTCAGGATTTTACAAAATTTTCCATGTCGGTGGAAACTGAGAAAAATTATGTTCAAATTTTCAAAAAAAAATTAAAATATTTTTTTCTTATTTCGGCCACTGCAAATTATTTTTAAAGTTTTTGTTAACCACCACCGCCCCCCCCCCCCTTTGAGCATACCTTGAAAAATCGGGGGGCAAAAAAATAATTTGTGGAATATAAGTCATGTTTTTTTATACAATCAATTGTCTGTTGGCTCTACAGTAGGGTTGGGAACTATCATTAAAAATCGTTACTGATATCTATCAGTAGTTTCCAGTACGTTACTGATAACTATCAGTAAATATAAGTAATTTTATCCAGCACGGCATTGAAGCAAAAAAATTGGAAATTGCAATATTATAACTGCATTATTCGTTGTAAGTTCGCTTTGTAAGTTGGTGAGCGGGCTTCATGAGGGCTCGCGCAACTGCGAACCAAATTTTTACCAGTCAATAGATCTTGCAAAAATGTTGGGAGTACAACGTGCCCACGCAACACATCTTCATTGCTTTCAAAGCAGTATACGATACTGTCGGTTACCTGGATAAACTACCGCGACTGAAAAGAGCTCAAGTGGATCGAGTGACGTGACAATACTAGTAAGGAGACCAGCGGCGCATTCAAGCGGGAAATTGGGCTTACTTTGCTCTTCGCAAAACGTTACGCCCAAGAAGCATACGCCACCGTACTAAGCTGACAGTGTACAAAACCTTTATTAGACCAGTAGTTCTTTATGGACTTGAAACCGTGACGCTGATTACCGAGGGCATACGCTCCATTGCCGTGCTCAAGCGAAAGGTACTGTGAACGATATTTGGCGCAGTACAAACTGAAAGCAAAGAGTGGCGGAGGTGTATGAATCACGATCTACTTGCACTGCGGGGAGAATTCCATCTGGCGAATGTCGGTAGGCTACGATGGGCCAGATTCGTCGTAAGGATGCCGGACGACAGTGCAACTTCAACAACCCTAGGGCGGCGGACTCTAGATCGACATAAATCGAGACGACTGCTTGAAACAGCACGAACCACCAGAGCCGTAGGCTGCTGACGACGATGACGATATATTATATCATCCTCATCTATCGTACGAAACTATCGACCATTAAGGTTAATCTGATTTTTCTAACGAGACGACGTAACTATCAGTAAATATCAATAACAGCGAAACCTTACTGATACTAAGTGATATTGTAGCTTATTGATAATTATCAGTAGTTAATGATAGTTTTCTCCTACTCCTCTGATTGACTCCTACTCCTCAGATCACTCCCTCAAAAGTGATGTTGAACAGTATGTAGGATAAGCCGTTACCTTGTCTTAATTTTTACCGCGTCTCGAAGGAACTCGAGAGGAACCCGAAACAAAGTATATCTGAACAGTTGCTTCAGTTTGTCCGAAAATCTGTGTTCGTGAATTATCTGCCATAGCTGGTCTCGATCGACTGTATCGTATGCTGCATTGAAGTCAATAAAGATGCTATGCGTGGACACATTTGCGCTTCCGACTTTCCTGCAAGATCCGTCGGATGTAATAGGATGAGTAGAGCCGTTGCTAACGTTTCTCGGACTTGTTTATAAAGATCTACTGTTAGGTAGTCCGATCGGCTACTGCCAGTGAATCTTCCCATCAAGCCAGGCTTCCAACTTTCACAAAATTCGTCAATTTGAGATCTACTTATACTGGTCAAGTTATTTTGTACTTTCTTGAGGGAGTAAATGTGTTTTTTGTGAAGAATGAATATTGAAAGAACTGGGAAAAATGCTATGCAAACTGTAAAAATAATTGCCTTTCGTTGAAACGAGGATATTGAAGTTCAATTCTGTTACAGCAATGCAAAAACATCAGTGATTTTGGTTCGAAGTCCACGTACGTTCTGATAATACAACAGCAGCGGATTGGAGGAGTTTAGCTGCTGATCAGACACCTAGCTAAAAACGGGAACTGCGACAACGGAAGAGCTGTTAGGGGAACTGGCGGTGAAATGAACAGCCTAAGCAATTTCGCCATTTGCTCCTACAGAAACTAAACTAATGTTGAACGCATCAAAATCATTTCAACAAGAACGATATCTCATGATAATGATTCTTTATTTTCAAAAGCGAGACATTCGAGCCTGATTTTTTTCGAAAGTGAAAATGGGTAAATAGGGGTGGGATAAATTGAACATTATTTTACATTGTCATCATTCTACATGAGCTGTAAATATTCAACAGTGCTTTTGGAAACTAACTGAAAAATGGAAAACAAAACGTTATTATACACACTGTTTATTTTGCCCCCATAGTAAAGGGTTCATTTTACCCCTGATTCAAACGTTTTTTTCAAGTGTTTATTATAAACAAATAGTTAATAGAAATATTTAGAGTTTTCGACAGGTCCGCAGGATAGTGATAAGCAAACAACATTCATTAAATATTTAAATTCATTGAAAATTAATTTTTTCCGCCAAAAAATCTAATGTACTGCTAGTGGAAATTACCATTACGGTGTCAGATTGCAGCGAATATTTATATAAGAGGCTTATGTCTGTACCGAAAACCAGGTCTCTGACAGGACCTCATAAGAGGCTTATCGGTAACTAAAAACAGGTCCCTGACAGGAGGTCATGCTTTCGTAGCAATGCGTTGTATTCTCAATCACCTCACTGGTCGACTACTGAACTGCTCGATTGCTCCACTGGTTGACCCGACTGCTCGACTTAACTACACGATTGAACTGCTCGACTCAGCTATTCGATTCGACGCTCGACTTAATTGCTCGATTCAACTGCTTGATTCCATTGCCCAACTAGACTACTCGACTCGACTGCTGGAATGAACTGCTTGACTCAACTACTCGATTGGACTATTCGAATCGGCTGCTCGACTCAACTGCTCAACCCGATTGGTCAATTCAACTGCTCGACTAGACTATTCGATTTGATTGCTCGACTCAACTGACAGCTTGATTCAACAACTCGGCTAGATTGCTCGACTCAACTGCTTGACTTAACTGTTTGATTCGACACCTTGACTCAACTGTTCGTCAGAACTACTCGACTGAACCGCTTGACCCGACTGCTCGACTAGGCTGCTAGACTAAACTGTTCGATTCGAGTGATCGATTCAACTGCTCTACTAGACTACTAGATTTAACTGCTCGACTCGACTACTTCGTTCAACTGCCCAACTTGACTGCTCGACTCAACTGCTCGACTCAACTGCTCGACTGGACTGCTTGACTGAATAACTTGATTTAACTGCTCGACTAGACTGCTCGATTTGACTGCTTGACTTCTGTTTGATTCGACAGCTCGATTCAAGTGCTCGACTGCTCGAATAAACTGTTCGACTTAACCGCTTGACCCGACTGCTATACTAAACTATTCGATTCGACTACTCGACTGGACTACTCGACTTGACTGAAGTTTTTGGAGCGTCTTAGTAGAATACGAAACCTAAAGCCGTAGGCGAAATACGTATCTGTCGTGAATAAAATATACATACTCGACTTGACTGCTCGACTGGACTTCTCGATTTAACTGCTCGACTTGACTGCTCGACTCGACCACTCGATTCAACTGCTCGACTCGACTGCTTGACTCAACAGCTCAACCGTACTGCTTGACTGAACAGCTTGATTCAACTGCTCGACTTGACTGTTCGACTCGACTGCTCGATCCAACTGCTTGATTCGATTGCTTGATTCTACTGCTCGACTCGATTGCTCGACTCGATTGCTTGTCGCGATATCATATGGTCGGTGTTAAATCAGGCCGGCCCAAGTCGCAAAATTTTAAAAAATTAGCTAATGATAGCAAACGATCAAGAATTTTCTAGGCAACATTTTACTCTAATCAGACTACTTAAATGTTGCAAACAGCCAGATGTTTTTATTCAGTTAAATAAAATCCAATACGACCATAAAAACTACAGTAATGTTCTGATTTTGTCAGTTCCCAATATTGTCTACCCCCGATTTTATCTGTCCCGATTTTAAAAGTCCCGATTTTGTCAGCCTATAAATTTTGTTTAACTTTTGTGCTTTTAAACATGATTCATAATACTTTTCAGCCTGCTTGAAACTATCCTGATTATCTGGGGAGAGTTTTTGAATAAAACGATGCCTTCTTGCGAGTCTTTCAGAGTCAACATTAAAGTATTTTTATAGTAAAAGTTCTATAGTTCCTAAACAAGCAAAGATAGAGGTATACTATATTCAGCAATGTTGTGTATTTTTACTATTTGTACAACTTTGTAAAACAAGAAAAAATCATACATCTCCTACAAAAACAGCTAAAGAGAAAAACTGATTTTAAAGATTTTTCATTTATGAGAAATAGAATTTTTCTATCGTTGCTGAAGAGATAGAAGGTTACTGTAGCAAAATTTCTTGGAATAATATACTGTAAAACTTTGCAGAACACATCAATGTGTTATATAGAAACTGAAGAAAAATAAATTTTTATTGCCCTTTTAGGGGGATTAATCAACATTTGAATTCCGCTGGACGATAGAAATTTTAATGTTAAGAAACTCTTCCAAAAGTTCCCTAAACCTAAAACCAAGTTTTCCCGCTCAAAGCTAATGCGCATCAAAAAAGGTTCTAGGCCAGTGTGCTGTGCCCGGTTCATTGAGCTTTCGATTGACCGATTGAGGGTTAAAATTGAATTTTTGGCAGAAGCCTTAGATATGGAAGATTTTAAGTCTTGAATTTTGAAAAAAAAATTCGAAAAATTTTGTCAGCCCAAAATTCAACATGGGGCTGACAAAATCGGAACATTACTGTAATTGTTTCAGTTTCCGGCTTTGACTCTTTTATGTACAATATCTTAGAGCTATATTATGCAATATAAGAACTCAAAAGAACTAATACAAAGATTAAGCAACTCCGCTAACACTGGCCAATGGAATGTATTCGCAGTTAACTATTGATTTGGAACAGATTTTAATCCGTTTACTGGGAATTTGGCTACACCCACAGTTTCCAGAAAGAGCATATTCTAACGAACATGGTGGGTGTACAATAAGCATAATATTTTATCCTACTTGCGATACTAAAGTGTTTTATTCTAAAATATTCGTGTTTTTTGACTGTTTGAAGTTTGAGTCAAAATGGCACTATCGATTGGCAGGATCATAGCAAGCGTTGTAATGGAACCAAGGATCGAAACCTGCGTTTTAAAGTGTTGAGAACGATTAGAGCCAAACCAGGGCTGTCAGATTATGATGTCACCAAGAAATTTAATGCCTGCTAAAGCACCGTTAGAGTGACTCGGCTGTGAGAAGCATTTCAATCTTTTCGGGCCAGTAAGCAACCAAACAGGGTGATGAAGCAGATTCTAGTGGTCAAAAGACGTGTCCGGAAGTTATACAGTGAGATTCTTACGAAGTACGAAGTGTGCATCCTTGTGAACGACGAAACCTGCGTTAAGATGGATTATGGGCAGGTTTTCGGACAAAAGTTTTATAAAACCAGTGGTGGTGATGTTCCTAGCAAATTCAAATTTGCTTTTGCCGACAAATAAAACTATAAATTCCAAAATGTGCAACCAGGAGTGCCCGTATAAAACCTATTCTTCCGTAGATTAAAGCTCATAATGGACCAGTAACATTTTGGTCTGATTTGGCAAGCTGCTACTACAGCGGAGAAGTACTACAGCGTTATCGAGACGACGCCTTACCTTACCTAACTGGTGACTTAACACCGACCAAATAAAGGCTGTTTACGGTAAAATTTCAACACGCTCAAATTGCTCTAATTGCTTACCCTTTATATCTCACATTCTACAAACGTCAGATCTAATTTTCCATCAGACGAAAATTCTTCCCAATCAGCAATTAACAAAAACAATAATTCGTCTGTCCAATAGTTAAAATTTCAATAGTTGTCATGCTAACAAATGGTTTTTTCTACCCTGTTTCATTGCAGATGACGACTCCGGCGAAAAAACTGTGTCCGTGCTGTTGAGCGGCGAAGAGTCCGAGTTGACCTTTATCGATCACAGCTATATGGACATGACGGTAGGTTCCAGGACCAACTTCACTTTAATTTACGTCCTTTAATATTGAGTTCAATCTTATCATCTCACAGCCGGAAAACTGCATGTCATCGTACGACCCGCACGGCTACTGCGTAATCTACTCATCCGCAGACCGAGGCAGCTTCCAGATTGCTGAACAGGTCCTCCAGGTACTGTGGACAACGGAAAACATTGCTCAAAAAGCGGTCATCCTAGTGGCCAACAAAGCCGATCTGGCACGCAGTCGAATGGTTACCTCAGATGGTGAGTGCTCTTTTCCAACTTAACTTTTCTCCGAAATTCCGCTAATTTCTAATCCATCATCTGCAGAGGGCAAACAGATGGCAACACAATACGACTGCAAATTCATAGAAACATCCGTCGGAATCAACCACAACGTAGACGAGCTACTGGTAGGGCTGCTCTCACAAATTCGGCTTAAGCTGGAGAATCCGGAAAAATCAAGGTAATGAATAACCTATCTGTAGTCGTCATTCATTTCTAACCAAAATTGTCTCCCCTCAAACCTCAAACAGGGATCTCTTCCGCAAGCGATCGATTCGCAAGTCCAAACGGCGTGCCTGTTCACCGCTCGGCGGTGCGATCTGCCTGTCCGGAATGGGCGGTGGAACCAACCCGAGCACACCGGTCTCCTGTGGGCCGGTTCCGGGCGGTGGAATGGGCGAAACTCCGCCCGGCAGTGCGCACAGCAGTCCGCGCAAGTACCGCGGTTCGCGGACGTCGGCCAGCCTGAAGGTGAAAGGACTGCTGGGCCGCGTCTGGGCACGCGATTCCAAATCCAAGAGCTGTGAAAATTTGCACGTATTGTAAGGCTTGTTCTGATAACATGTTCGTTCCATTTTCCTATTACGTATGTAATCATAGATGAGATAGTGAATTGGCGATGGTGACAGTTACGTACGCGCCAAAGGCCAAAGCAGACGATTTTATTCTTACTGATGATGCACGTAGATTTTTGCTAGGTTAAGCGGCTGCACTTTTATTTAGAGTAAACTTAAACAATGTAGAATCAAAAGTATGTATCACACAGAATCGGTTTCCTTATTCGGATACAAATTAGGCTTAGGTTGCGGTTATTTTGTACAGCGAGAGCAAAAAAAAGTTCGAACCAATTTGCATAGATCGAAAATGCGCATGCACCGGTATTATTCTATTTCAAACCGTTATGATAAGTGATATGTGTCTTTTAGATTAAGTTAAAAGCCACTGTTTTGATTTTTTCAGATTTTCGAACCAGTTTTTTCTCATTTCCATATTCCTTCTATTTACAATTGACTTCTATTATATGTTAGAAATTAGCATTTATTTAAAATTTAAATTGATAATTTTTTAAAAAACCAAAAAAATAAATCTACCTTATGAAGTAACTGCTTTTAGTTTGTTCTATTTTCTGACTTCCTCTTTTAGTATCAAGCCTAGCCTATCTCCGTAACTTTCCCTATCCTAAGCCATCTATCAGTAGAAGAATACCGACACTTTTGGCACTCAGCAACCGCGCAAGTCATCGAAAGAGTGCTCTTTCTCCGAAAGTGCCCCAATTCACAAGAGAGTTAAGTAAAATATGTTACACCAACAACATCATCAAGTGCCTTTTTTGGTTCAGTCCCTTATTGTGCGTTTGTTAGGTTCATACACAGTGTAAAAATAACCGTCCGGTGGAAATTTGCGTCCCCATCAGTCAGTGTTTTCCGATGGAGGCGCATGGTTGACAGTGGCTCAGCTGCGCTTTAGTAATCGCGTGTTCGTTCTGACTTTAGTTGTTCCTAAAACCACTTGCAGCACAAATAAACAGACGTAGTATAGTAGTTAAGGATTTTAAAACCTCTGGGAGAAAAGTATTTCTATTTCATTACCCAAAAATTAAACAAATTTAAATTTGTTCATTTGCGTGTGTTAAGTAATGATAGAGTATTACCCAGATTCAATTTGAAAATGTTTCATTTTTCTTGCTGGAGAATGGTCTAATATTGCTTGTCTAGTGTCTGATACAGGTTAAACAACTGATCCGCTGGAGAACATTAAACCCAGTTGCGACTCTGCTAATAGTCGCAGTCTACAAAACAGTATACGGGGAAGCACCTTGTAGGCAGAAATGGGCAATGTTTGCCCCGATAGTTTCGAATCACTCCTTCGGCATTTGTTATTTTGCCCAGAATCTGACCATGGCCATGATACAGTTGCTCACCCCCACTTTTTAAATTTCAACCGGGACATCATTCTTACCAGTAGCCTTGCCATTTTTCAGCTCTCTAATTGCCTTCTTAACCTCCGCTTGTGTTGGGGACTCCACAGCTAGTCCATCGCTCACGATTCTTATCCTGTTCTTGCTATTCTCCATGTCTACTTCTCCATTAAACAGCGTCTGTTATCCGTCATTTTATCAATAAACAAGTTGCCCCCACTATCATTGCACCTCACAGGCATGACAAAATTCCTGCTCTACGCCCTGTTTTTAAGAAACTGCGTGCGTCATTACTGGCAAATCGCTCTGCTGCACCGACGAGAACGTCTAATTCGCGCTTTTTAGACAGTCAGTTCATTTTTCCGCAGCTCTAGCATCCCTTACACTTCGAAAAAAAACTTGTAAATTTACGTCTTTTGACATGCACTTAAATGGACCATCGCAAATCATATAAAATTACGTGTTATTTCTTTTACAAAGTCATATATTTTTGTAAATAAAGGTTTTATTTCGCTTTCTAGCTTTAAAAGTTGTTGACCCACAGATACTGAACGCAACAAACAATCATACCTCTATTAAATCGCCTTTTGCCTAGACAACACGACGTCCGTCAGAATGGCTTTGCACCACGTCTGCACTAGATTTGTAGTCTGGGCTGGAGCTCCACCCTGTTGAAAGCAATAATATTCTTCACCATACATTCCCCGAACGCAAGGCATCAAATTTTGTTCTAATACCATTTCTAGAAAGGCAATCCTTGTCAATTAATACAAAAGGAAGTTAGCCATTCCTTGAAATATCTCCCCATGCCATGACGGCAGATGAATTTTGGTATCGTAGTCCGTTCGTTCCGTTCGTGCTTTGGAACTGCGATGATCCAAACCGACCACAACCGATTATTCTGAGCATGATGCGGGGTTTGAAGAACAAATAGCTTCTTATCAGAAAAGATAACTTCGGAATCACCGTGCCGACGGAGCAGCAGTTTGCATCTTTCCTGCCGGTTTTATTTTGTTGCTTCCGTTAATCCATGAATTTTACGTTTTTTTAATGCTTTCATATCCAGATCCACTTTCAAAATTCGCCGAAGAGATTCCCTGTTGATAATCAGCTCAACTGCCATTTTCCGTGCGGACCGGTCGCATCTGCGACGAATTCGCTCTCGAACAACCTACTTGACCTCTGCAGTTCTAACGCTTCGTTTTCTTCCGGTTTTTTTACGGTTTTCAACAGATCCCCTTTTTATGCCGAGATGTTTGAGGTCACGAAAAATAGTACCGCGTGCAGCACCGTTTCGGAATTTATTTATTATCAACGACCGTAACTCGAACATGGCACGTGCACACCGAACGAGACACAATACGAAAATGAAACGGCGTCAAGTCTTAAGTCATGATGACACACACATGGCCTTAGTTTGATTATATTAATTGTACTAGTTGAGCCCGAATGTTACGATTCGGAAAATATAAATGTCCAGTCACGTTGAATGGCTTAGTCGAGCAGTTAAGGTGTACCACCAGGTACTGAATCCCAACCTGGCCGGAAAATGGCGTCCTTGTGAGGATATAGGATATAGGATGTCCGGCCATGTTGGATTCAGTACCGTTTCACCTTAAGTCGAGCAGTCTAGTCGAGCTGTTGAATCAAGCTGTCAGTTGAGTCGAGCAATCAAATCGAGTAGTCCAGTCGTGCAGTTCAGTTGAATCGAGCAATCAAGTTGAGCAGTTGAGTCGAGAAGCCGATTCGAATAGTCCAGTCAAGTAGTTGAGTGAAGCAGTTCATTCGAGCAGTCGAGTCGAGTAGTCCAGGCGGAATCAAGCAGTTGAATCGAGTAGTTGAATCGAGCAGATGAATCATGCTGTCCAGTCATGCAGTCCAGTCGAGCAGTCGAATCGAACAGTCCAGTCGAGCAGTTTAATCGTGCAATTAAGTCGAGCAGTCGGGTCGAGTAGTGTATCAAGCAAATGCGTCAAGCAGTCGAATCGAGTAGTCCACTCGAGCAGTTAAATTGAGTTGTTCAGTCAAGCAGTTAAGTCGATCTGTCCAATCAAGCAGTTGAGTCGAGCAGTCGAATCGAACAGTTCAGTCGAGCAGTTCAGTTAAACAGTCCAGTCGAGCAATCAAATAGAGTAGTCCAATCGAACAGTCCAGTCGAGCAGTCTAGTCAACCAGTTGAGCTATCGAGCAATCCAGCAGTCGACCTGTGAGGTGACTGAGAATACAACAATTGCTACGAAAGCATGACGTCCTGTCAGGGACCTGTTTTTAGTTACCAACAAACCTCTTATGACGTCCTGTCAGAGACCTGGTTTTCGGTACAGACATAAGCCTTTTATATATGTATGCCTTTGCAAGCATAAAATGATTTTTGTTCGAAAATATATATGTCACACTGTATAAGTTTATTTATTACATGTTACTTGATGTAAAAGTGAGTATCTTTAAAAACGATTTAGGCTATTACGTTCTATCTAACGAAAAAAATATATCTGATTTTTGTAACGTGCTCATTAATTTATATGCATTTCGGCTTACATCGAATTTGAGATTCATTTTTTCCCAACAACGTGTCAGCAATGAAGCCATAGGCAGTAAAAGTAACTTGTAAAAGTACAGTATTCTAAAGAAAATTCTGGCGAAACATGAAAATATGCATGGACTCAGATTTAACGAAAATACAGTTAAGCCATAAATTTTCGTCTTCCGAGCCGGGTGGCTCGTGCTATACCAAGAACGTGTCCTCAATGTCCTTAGTTCTGGGCTGCTCATTGCCAATTCATTAAGCATCCCGAAACCCTTATGTAGGCTTTAACCAGGTTGAGTCATCTAGCCCGATAGGCCCCTCTATTTCTATTACCAGTGGGGTTCTTGAAGATTACTGATCTTGCGATGTGATGCGATGTGATGTGGCGGCCCACCGTGGCGTCCCGATTTCACCAGTTGTACGATGGGTATCTCTTCAAATAGTGCCTGCAGCCAGTGGTTCTGTTTATACTCCGCCAAAAATATTTCGCAACACCTTTCGTTCAAATACGGTAGATGCATGCAGGAAAATATGATGCATAGAAACCTTGTACTCTCGGTATTTCTGGAGGATTTGTCAGAGTGTGAAAATTTTATCCGCACGGGTGCCTATAAAGCCCGCGTGGTACTGCCTTGCGAAATCTCTTGATAGATAGCATACCGAGATCTGGTAGAGCACTTTGTAGGCGGTGTTGATCAGCGCAATGTCACCGAAAATACAGTAACCGTCGGATTTCTCGCCGGATTTTTTTAAGATCGGGAGCGTATGTGGGCACCCCCAGGTTGCGGGGTCCCAGGCACAGAACTTGTACGTGTCATTAGCCCGGAATAGTTGATTTAGTTTTTCAGGATTTTTGACCTCATTTTAGCACTTTAACGGGAAACTAGCAGTCATTAACTTTTCGACAGAGAGCCCGATTTCGGAAGCAGTTTTTGGGCACAAAACAGCGATTCTGTATTTAAAAATGTATTCACTGCATTCTTCTTGCCAATCTGAACACAGCGAATGAACAAAATTTTTGATTCAAACAAAACAACTGCTTTTGAAATGTACAAAATCAATGACGACTCATTTCACCTTAACCTCCTCATGACGGTGGCCAACTCATTCTGCGCTCGGCGACACTTGGCCAAATTCTCCCTCTCGGCAATGCTTCGATAGCTTTTAGAAGGTCTAACCATCTGCCTCGCTGCCCACCTCTGCGTCTGGTACCAATCGGACTCGAGTAGAAAACCATTTTGGCGGAGTTGTCGTCCGGCATTCTTACAATGTGTTCCGCCCATTATACCCTTTCAGCTCTGGCAACTTCCTGGGTACTAGGCTCATCGAAGAGCTGCGCCAGCTCATGGTTCATCCTTTTCCTCTATACATCGTTCTCATATACCCCGCCAAAGTTGGTCCCAAGCCCGTTGAGGACTACCGTTCTTATTAGCGTTTTGTACATGGTACATTCAGTGGTGAAGCTTACCGAACCTTAGGGTCTTGTGGAGACCATAGTAAGCACGACTTCCGGCAAAAATACGTCTGCACACGTCCACCTCGAGCTTGTCTCCGTCGATTATCACACTATTGCCTATGCGAGCTCGATCCTGTTCGGTTCCTCCTGCTAACAGGTAGTTTTCGCACTACTGCTGAAAAATTCACCAAATAACCACTTATTAGGTGAATTTTTCAGCAGTAGTGCGAAAACTAGCACTGGGTCGAAAAACTAGACCCCTTACCCTACTTGGTTTTAGACGTATTGACCACTAGTACAACCTCCTCTGCTTCACGCTTCAGCTTGGTATACTACTCAGCAACCATCAGGAACGCAATGTCCTTCCGACAATTTCCACGTCGTCCACGAAACAGGCAAATTGGCTAGATTTATTGAAGATTGTTCCCCGCATATTAAAACCCGTACGTTTCATAACATCTTCTAGCACTATGTTGAACAGGAGACTGGCAATACCACCGCCTTGTCGAAGTCCCATGTTTTTTTCAAACAGGCTTGATAACGGGTCCGAAATCCTAGCACAGCGCTGTATACCATCCATCGTAACCTTAATCAGTCTTGTCAGCTTCCCGGGAAAGCCGTTCGGTTCCATAACTTTCCATAGCTCTTCACGGTCGACAATATCGTAGGCAGCCTCGAAATCTATGAAGGAGTATTTGTCCCAGCACAATGATTTGGTCCGTTGTCGATTGCCCGTCGACCAAAGCTGGTTGGATAACTTCCCACAAATTTACTTGCTAACAGTGATTGACAGTAGGATGGTCGGGTATGAAAATTTGAATACCCGGACCCGACCCGTACCCGATCAAGAAAAAAATTAAAAACCCGTACCCGACCCGAACCCGCAAATTTATTATTTTCGATACCCGAACCCGACCGCAACCCGTCGGGTACGGGACGGGCCCGGGTACCCGACCATCTTTAAATGCGGTCAATAGAGATACCCGACCCGACCCGTACCCGGTTTCAAAAACAAAAATTAAGAACCCGTACCCGACCCGAACCCGCAAATTATCATTTTTCAATACCCGAACCCGGCGGGTACGGGTACGGGTGCGGGTTTCGGGCAAATTTTCCGCTACCCGACCATCTCTAATTGACAGCGAAAGATGATCTCAGCAAGCTCAGAAAGAAGAGCGGCTTTGACATCCCCTTCTCGCTGATTTTCAGATACAGCAGCACCTTCTTGGGGAACTTGGTGTGTGAAATGAACTTCGCCTCGGAGCTCGCCAGTCGTTGCCATCTGGGGTGACATAGGTCTCGTCGTCCATCATCACCACCACGCAAGACACCACCAGGCGCAAATCGTAGGACCAAGTTGGGCCATCCCGCTCGTAGGGTCCCTCTGTTTTGGGTGCCCTTGGGTTTGTTAAATAGAATCGTTTTCCTTATGACTGTCCGGTCCGCCGTAGTTTACCGTATGCTTCACCAGATGTCTGATGGTAATCTCCGCAAGTTGCGTCTGCTGCTCGTGATTCATATACACGCAAATCTCGTTTTACGTCCACTACTATGGGACGTAAGCACAATCGGACGTAAAAAGGGTGGACGTTAATTCAAATTTTAGACGTAAAACGAGACGACATTAATTCAAATTCCGTACGTAAAAATATTGACGCAAAAAGGACGTAAATAAATGGACGTAAAAAGAGATTCTAGTGTATCTCCGCCGCTCTCCGCTTCCAGCTTTTGCTCCATCAAATATTGTCCGCAAGTGCGGGCGTGTCCTCCGTGAGTATCGTCAAATCCATAAAAACTGCCGGTTCAATAACGGCTATGTGCTTTGTCAGCATCGTACGGTGGCTATCGTTTGCTAGCGGATGGAAGCGTTTTGCGAAGGACAAAGTAGGCTTAATTTTCTGCTTAAATGCGCCACAAGATCTCCTTATTTGTGTTTCCCGTGGTAAAGTGCACGTTCGTCTCTGTGAGCCTCTACCAATCATGTTCCAAGCGACAATTTGGGTTTTATTACACTCTTATGATGGCTTGTATGACCAAAATTGATCAGGAAAATCGCATTGAGAATGCAAGCAAACTTGCGTTGTTACTTGGGGTATTTGGACTGTTCCGCTTTCAGTCTAGCGCAGATGGCCACCGCCGTTGCGAAGTTTCGGCTTATAATATCAAAGTCATCTGCGTAGCCAAGAAGTTTTCTATCTTCAGTGAAAATTAAGTCTCTCGTTTCGATTTTGCTCCGCCGGGATCATCTTCTCAAAGCTGTATGCTGTCAACTTGTCTCGAATTTTGCCGCGCCTGGAAGGGACTTGATCCCATTGACTCTAATAGTAGTCTCTCCCAGCCAAGATTTGAATATACAACGTACCACGATGTCAACTGGGAGGCGCAATTTCAACATTAACCTTCTTTTATATAAATTTGATTTTTTTTTGTCAGGTGAAGAACCCGGAGTGTTAACCAAAATATCTTATGATGATAGAAAATAATTCCTCATTTCCTGAATAAACTCCTTGAGGTTATGCTATGTCAATTTTTTTTTGTAAAACCCCTCCTAAGAAAAAATTCTGGTTGTGCTGTTGACGTGGGGGACCGTAGAAGAAACATAAATGTTGATAGGATCCAATAGAATGGGATCAGACATTAAGGGGAAAACGCGGGAAATTAAGTAAGGAAGGGGCATTGAAGTAACGTTTAAGAAGTTGTGTACCGTTCCAATTAGGTAACCGAACTCGAAGGCAGTCGCCCTTTCAGGCCATGTGCATCGCCGGTAGTGATAAGCTTTTGAACGACGGCAGACTGGATAACAGGGAGACTCCGGTTATAATTGGCGGCACACAACTTCTGGTGCTCTCCACATTTGTCGCGAGGCATATACGGTCGATAGTTCTGAGCGCACATGTACTAATCGATATCCGCACTCTGTAAGGAGCATATGTTGGTGATGGTCGAGAAAAACTGACCATTGATAATATGGTCGATTTGGTTCTATGCTCTTTGGTCAGGTGATCTCCAGGTGGCCATGTGTATTTCTTTGAGGGAAATGTATTTCTGATCACCAAGTTTCGGGAAGCTACCAAGTTGATGAATCACGGGTTGTAGAACATTTTCTGCTTGTCGTCGGTACTACCTTCGTGTGGAAAATGCTCGTTTATGATGGTGTAGTTAAAGAAACGGCCCCAACGTAACAACTTCTCACTGATTGCCTTCCAATTCATCACGCTATCGCTGCATTCTACCCATCATTACTGCCCGGTCCCAGCACGCTGTATCACACTGGTAAAATTGGACACACTTTCTTGCCTTTGCTATAGATCTCCTGCAGTACCACTATGCCGAGCTTTCGGGGTTTTAGCTGTTCAGGCAGCACCCTCTCGCCACCCATAAAATTCAACGATCTGTAATTCTCGTATCAAGCTTCCTTTCCACGTCCTTATAATGCTAGCTGGATCAATGCCGAATGTTTCGAGTCATAAACTTCAAAATTTTTCTTTTTGTCTGAAAAACTTGATATTATTCTTGGATCGTGCCCAACATTTTAATAATCTACGACATACTTTAGTCGGTCTCAGCTTGGGCAAAGAGGAACCGTTCCCTTCCTAATAAGCGTTGCTTTTACTACAAAAGTGCAATTCAATGGACAAAGTAAAAGTCCCCCCTAGCAAAAAAGCGTTACCCCAATCAAACCTCTCTTACCTAATTTTTAGCACTTTCCCTTCACACCCTAAGGTACTATAGATAACTTTGTTTTATTACTTTCTTCTAGCAAGGGGGCTCCGTTAATTGTAAACACTACCGTTATTAAAAATTAAGTAACGAAACAGTTTTGTTACTTACTTTTCAATCGAACAGTCAACAATGTATTTACAGATAGTTCCAAATGTTACGTCTGTGTATATGTGCTGCAATATTAATTACATATTTTTTACGTACCTCTATAACAAAGATTAATTGCTTTAATTCGATCACCTGCATTGAAAACATTTAAGGTTTTAACAGTTGATTTCTACTGTTCCATAAATTTATCTACGCGATAAAAACAATTGTAAATTCCACTGACAAGTGAAGAGAATCAAAGCCATCTTAGACCAACCAATGCTAATACGTTAAGTTTATAAACAAACGAACAAATAATAATTAAGTTGTTCTTATTTATTATCTCTTAAGTAAATGCAGATGAACATTTCTGTTCAATTGATAATATATATCAAACTAATTTGATAATGATTTATGTGGATTTATTTATATTATAAAATATCTAGATAGCAAGCAATTGTACTAATCAAAATATGACCAACTTTTCCATTTGTTAATAAAGTCAAAAAGCTGCATGCTTTAAGATAAATACATACATGATGAGAAATAGTCATGCAAACATGCAAATAATCCAACATGTTACAAATAACTGAAAAAATAACGAAATTAAGAACAGAAAAAAACATTTCCTAGTCCAGCCCTGCCTTGAAATATTTGATCCATTTCAGAAAGTTTGTAGATTTTTTACACATACAAAGTAGTACATATTTGAGATATTTGTAACAAAACTTTTACAACGTACTGCAGTGTGGGCAGCAGCAGCAGCAGAAGCAGAGGGAAAAAAATCAAACTAAACATGCAAATCGGGAAAGCAATCATAAAACAACAAGAAATCATGTTAACTTCTTCCTGTATAAATAGTTACCCCCTTCGCATGGTGTGCAATGCCGGAAGTGCAATCTTGACACACGATCGATCATCCAACGATAACACAAATTGTTTATCTTCGACACCTCTCTCATTCCTCTCGATGTAGTAGGGACACCAAGCCCGAACTAGTGTACTAAAAAACCAATTTGCGTATACATTCAACAATTTCCCCTACCGCACCGCACCCAAACCCACCCCAAACCCGATGCAATATTCCTTTGAACGGATAATCTGACACCAGCCCGGGCAACGTGGCAAAAAATACTATCAACCGCGTGTGGGTAAAATCTGTTTTTGATGTTTAATCGGTATATAGTAAATGCACATTTCATGACCGTACACCAGCCAGCAAATGAAGAGAGAGCGAAACGGTAGCCGGAAAATTTACTTTTAACGGAGAAAATTGAATTTTCCATTAAAGCAAACAAAAAAATGAATGCTGCAATTTGTACCGTTCGGCACGTCAGTATTGGTGTTATTAATTGAATTACCTTTCGGCACAATATTGTTTCTATGTCCAAAAAAAACGAAAAACAAAAATAATAAAGTTGAATGAAGGCCGGAATTTTTCCGCTGATTGACAGAAAACGATTGAAGCAATTTTAAACATTTTTGACGGGAGTTTTTCATATCCCCGCCGGCACGGATACGGTACGGACGGAATGAAAATAAAACGACGAAATGATTCAGGCATCCATTGTTATATATATGTAGTTACACACACAAACATACAGCAGCCACACATGCATAAGCACCTTAACACAGACGTGAATTCAAATATGGAAAACAACAACATTTTGGGTCCAGATGTAATCGCACATATTCTAATTAAGTAACGGGATGACAAGAAAAAAAATGCAAACCGAAAGCGTAGGATAAAATGTTATGAAAGAGCAAAACCACACAAGACTAGGCAAAAAACCGGTGATTGCAGATTGGGACCGGAAATAAAGTTTACCCAACAACAGTTAAATAGATATTTTCGAACGGAAACGGGTAATCAAATTAAAAATTCTGGTCTTTCAACGCAACCGGTGCGGTTGGTAATCCACATTTGATGTAATGTAATACCTACATGTAAAGGGAAACTAGAGCGCGGAGGCGATTAAGCCGAATCATGCAATAACGGAACAGTATTGAAGCAAAAATGGATAAATACAAATCAAAAAAAAATAAAAAACAGTACCATTTCATCACAGGATTGCAGTTTATTTCGATATCACCTCCACCCTCCTAACTCCGTCATTTCTTTACCAATTCGAACGAGCTTGTGCTTTGTTTCCTGCTCGGTTGTATTAACCTTTACGTCCCCGACATCAAAAATGAAGGTACTTTCAGTTACACTTTTGGCTCTATCTTATCTGATTTTCAATCGATTTTTATGCAACTAGTCTTATAAGAACCACATTAGATTGGCCTTTAATGAAAAAATATGCTGGTAAATTCTGGTTTCATTTTCCCGGAGATATTCCAGATCGCGGTGGGATTTTTTTTGCCGTCATAAGTAGCAGATGAAAAAAAACTGGAAATCTACTTAATTGACTGCGCAAAAGTTATCCATTTTATTTGTAGTCGCTAATAATGACTTTTACGCTACCCTGTAGAGCGCTGACTTATGCCCCACACTTCGGAACATCCGTTGTCGGTTCTACCGGAACTCAAAAGTGGCCATTTGGAATTCTCTCCGGAAATATGGCAAATGGGGTATCAAATGACAGGATTTTTTAAGACGAGCTCTTTAGGGGACATTTGGATGTATTTTGAGCCGATCTGAGTATTCCGGAACATCCGGCATCGGTTCTACCGGAACGCAAAAATAGTCATTTGGAATTCTCTTTGAAAATATGGCAAATGGGGTGCCAAATGACAGGATTTTTCAACACGAGCTCTATAGAGGACATTTCGATGTATTTTGAGCCGATCTGGACATTCCGGTACATCCGGTATCGGTTCTGCCGGAACTCAAAAGTGGCCATTTAGAATTCTCTCCGGCAATATGGCAAATGGGGTATCAAATGACAGGATTTTTCAACACGAGCTCTTTAGTGGACATTTGGATGTATTTTGAGCCGATCTGGACATTCCGGTACATCCGGCATCGGTTCTGCCAGAAACCAAAAGTGGCCATTTGGAATTCTCTTCGAAAATATGGCAGGTGGGGTGTCAATAGACAGAATTTTTCTACGCGAGCTCTTTAGTGGACATTTGGATGTATTTCTAGCCGATCTGGGCATTCCGGAACATCCCGCGTCGGTTCTACCGGAACTCAAAAATGGTCATTTAGAGTTCTCTTTGAAAATATGGCAAATGGGGTATCAAATGACAGGATTTTTCAAGGAGAGCTCTTTAGTGGACATTTGGCTGTATTTTGAGCCGAACTTGGCATTCCGAAACATCCGGAATTGGTTCTACCGGAAGTCAAAAGTGGTCATTGGGAATTCTCTTCGAAAATATGGCAAATGGAGTATCAAATCACTGAAAAGGAAAACTAAGTCTTTTTTGAACCTCCTCCTTGCCAATAGCCGCCCCAAACTTTTCCCTATTATCATCCCTGCCAGTTTTACATCTGCTGTCATTTGATACCCCATTTGCCATATTTCCGGAGAGAATTCCAAATGACCACTTTTGAGTTCCGGTAGAACCGATGCCGGATGTTCCGAAGTGTGGGGCATAAGTCAGCGCTCTACAGGGTAGCGTAAAAGTCATTATTAGCGACTACAAATAAAATGGATAACTTTTGCGCAGTCAATTAAGTAGATTTCCAGTTTTTTTTCATCTGCTACTTATGACGTCAAAAAAAATCCCACCGCGATCTGGAATATCTCCGGGAAAATGAAACCAGAATTTACCAGCATATTTTTTCATTAAAGGCCAATCTAATGTGGTTCTTTTAAGACTAGTTGCATAAAAATCGATTGAAAATCAGATGAGATAGAGCCAAAAGTGTAACTGAAAGTACCTTCATTTTTGATGTCGGGGACGTAAAGGTTAAGTACCTCTGGCGATACTTCTTCTCCGGATCAAAAAATAAAAACGTGGAAACCCTTTTCGTCGGTACTTTCACGTGGGGCGAGCGTTTGTTCAAAATAGCTAACACTATTACATTTGAGCAATTCTTAACGGTTCTAATTGATCTTTCCCACACATCTCCATGATGCGAAGCTGAAGGCGGAGTCGCCTAGGTGAGTTTCAGAATCACAAATTGTGCTCTCACCCAAAAAATTTAGGTGAGGAGACGGTTAGAATAGGGACCTTGGTGAGCTTTCGTCACAGCGTATCGATGAAAAACTTTTCGACGTTAATATCCCAGAAACTATCGACGTAATCATCGACATAGTGTTGCTTTATTATGCTATTCGTATCCTCTGGATGCTCTTTTTCTACTGCTTGGGCATAGTATGGCGAGCAGGTTTATTCGTCAATCCAAAAGTCATCACCTGCATGACGTGCTGATCTGGCGAGATGGATGAGTCACAATTCCTCCCCTAGAATCTCTGGATGATAAAATTATTCGTCACAGATTCGAAGGAATTCTCAAACTTTTCCTTCGTCCATCGTTTTGGCTATCTTTTTCCACCAGGTCTTCATCTGAATTGACGTCTTTGACAACGTTTCCCTTTGCCTTGAGTCTCCTCTGCTTGATTGCCCAGTATTTTCCAGTGTGGGTGGGTGTATGGGTTAAGGTCTTTCGGAACAAACTCATGGTGTCGATTATCCAGCGGAAATAAAATTCTCTGACTTTTCCAGGTTTTTCCAGGTGTATTTTGAAAAAAATTCAGATATCTCGTTAATTTCACTTTTCCAAGTGTTTATTAGACTAAATTGGTTGATAACTCTTCAATTTTTATTTCTTAATGAATTCATTTTTCCTTTTCAATTCAAATTAAATCAAGATTCTAAGGCTGAAACGGGCTATCATCCGAAAACGAATTAACCGTAGGTTTTCACCAGTGATCGACATCAGAATAAAAATTAAAGTCCGGGTTCCGGCACAAATGGGTTGATGACCGCTCACTTTTCGATGACGTTTCACATTCAGGACATCAATTTGGACTAATATAAATCTTAAATGTTAAAGGCGGTTGATGAAGACTAGGTTTAATGCTGAAACGATAACTTCGGTTGAAGAAGAGGGATGGTCTTGCACTCTGAGATACTTCCTAAGCACGGATATCAAATTGGTATAGGTTTAAGCGCCGTGAAGAATCTTCGACCTATGGGGACGAGGAGTTTCTGTCACTTTTTTGCAAAAAACACGTGCAAACCATGATGACGTCTTTTCATCGACCAATCAAGATGTGAGGATTTCTAGTTGGAGAATGTTTCATTATTTTCAGTTTTTCAATAGTGTATACACTGAAATCGCTTTTTTCGCGGTTTGTTTTTTACGCGACTATTTTTACGTGAATTTTGGAATTTACGCGGTTTTTTTTACGCGAATTTCGGAATTTACGCGGATGTGCTCAAAACGTCTATTTTTTCGCGTAGTGTTAAAATCCACAGTTTTTTTTACGCGAAATTTTGGTTTTTACGCGAATTTTGGAATTTACGCGTTTTTTTTACGCAAATTTCGGAATTTACGTGTTTTTTACGCGAATTTCGGAATTTACGCGGGACGTATCCTTCGCGTAAGAAGCGACTTGAGTGCACTTACGAAATAATGGCGTTCTTCATTTGAGCCAATTCTTAGAAGATGTTCCGATCGATTGGTGCAAAAATATTGAAAATCGATCGAGAAACCGCTAAGCTATTAGCGTCCAAAACCTGCCCAGTAAACCATTTGGTTTGTATATCTCGATTGCAACTGAGGTCTACGAAATCATATCTGAACGAAAAAGTTATATTTCTCGCCATATAAGAGCATATATGTACCAAAGTGGAGGCGATATACGTGCAAAAATTTTGACAACTATTTGTAATTCTATTTTGCGCAGTTTTTATAACACGTAACTAAATACTACTGAATATATGATATAGATATAATCAAATATTGCAATTGTCTATCCTGCTTTATAATTCACAGTCATGAATTGTATATGAAGACACGCACGACTGCAAAACAACTTATTGTTCACTTCGATTTGACATACTCTAATCATTACACAACTCCAATATGAAATTGACATGAAAACGATTTAATGTGAACTTTCTATTACGATTTTGTGTTATCTGGGTGACCACTTTTCCAGAAAGATTTTTTGGAATGACACCCTACCCAGCCAAACCTTGCCGTAAGACGTAGTCCTACGTCAAAATATTTTTTTTATGCAGCTTCCGATGTAATTTTTTGCCTCGTTAACCATAAACCATAAACTATTTTCTCGACAAAATCTGTAAATAACCGGTTGCTGCGATTCGATTGCGTGAAGTGAACTTCAAAAAGTTATCTCTGCAACGGTAACAACGGTATGAATCAAAACAATGGTATGAAATGCTTGATTTGCTTTAGTATTTAATATTTTTTCAAATAATTAACAGCAGGCCAATATGACCAACTTGCGGTGGCGCAATTTGCCCCCTTGCAAATATGGCTATAAAGATAGGTAAACAGATCTAAGTTGAAGTCAATTGCCGTTGTTTACTTCAATTAGCATTGTAGAGTAACCGTGGTGGGAATAGATTATTACCAACGTCCAAATTCCAGGTAACTCCACTACACGATGCAAAATGCCTCAGCTGGAGTATAATGTACCCTTTTCAGAAAAGAAAAAGTGCACCAGAAGGCCAAAACTAGGTTTATTTTATATAAAAATACGATATTCTAAGAAAAAAGGAAATAGTATTATCTTCTACCAGGGTATGCTGCTTCGTCGTAAATGCCATTCCCGTCCTATCCAACACAAATTATTGAAAATATCAGCGATTTTTATGACACACAATGCAAAATTAGTTATTCCCAAATATTTTTTGTTTGTTGAATGTCACATGCGATCAATCAAAGTGAGCAGAGTTCTATTTAAATGCTTTTTTTCATTAAAGAATTCCCAGCAGTCAAATTTCCAACTTTTTTTCGTGCGACGAAGAAAATGTCGACTAATCGTTTCAATTTCCGTCATTCATTTTATGAAAACAACACACGCAACGCATTGTTGTTATTTTGCAGCCGGGAAAACTTACATGACCAGCAGAAATTTTGCAGAATAACATTTGTCATGCTTGACAATACGAAACTTAAAATTAAATTAAATTTAATTTTAGATTTGTCATGCTGTCCTACACAAATACATGCGCGCTAGCTTCGTAAACATTATAATGATTTTTAGTTCGGACCAGGGCTTCGACTGATCCTTTTTTTCTACCGCAGTCCCACCAACACGCATTCAAGTTCACACCGTCCGTTTAGTGATGGAATACGAACGTTATGCATAACACAACTGGCAGTTTGCTCAGTCAAACGCCGATGGCACGCAGTAGTATGAACGGATTCTAAAGCTTTTTAACATTTTCGTTTCGATCAAGTTGCCTTTACCGTTTGGAGCAGCGAATGACTGCAAAACAGTCAAATGACTGGCAGTCACCACGCTTACGAAAAGCAACCGCACAATCGTATGATTCAATACTACAAAAAAAAACAACCACTACATGTGCATGGAAGAAGTCGGTCGGACTCCGTCCAATACAAACGAATATTTTGCTTGCGTCGGTCCGACGTCCGGGTGATAAACTATTACTGTGAGCAGCCGATTTGGAGACAAAAAGAGAAACGAAAAAATACGTGACCGTATAGGGCTTTTCACACTAACACTAATATGACTTCTGGGGGGCACACATTGCATTAGGCCAGCTCAAGTTAAAATGTAAACATTGAATAAAAGAGTGTTTAGCTGCATTTTGTCACTGCTTTTTACCATTTTTTATGTACGAAAAGTGAGTAAAATAATATTGTTTATGTTTAATTGGTTAAATCTTTAAGTCAGAATATAAAAAAAGCCATTTTACTTCGTAAAACTTGAGCGATATATAGACGCGGTGTTCGTGGGGATCATCGACCAATTTTTATAATGGTGCTTATTACCAATCTCACTTCACGGTGAAATCAACGTGAAGTGAATTCGGCCCTATTCCGAAAGTCACGCAAGTGAGATGAAAAGTGACAAGACACACCTCCCGTGAAATCAGGGTTATTCCCAATGTCATGCGACCTGCGTGGAATCGAAAAAAATGACATTTCGCGTGAAAACATTCCACTTGGTTTTTAGATGGTGAAATGATTCCACGAAAAAAGGTAAGTTTTGTTTATCAATTTTTTATCGATTTATAAGTCAGCAGAGGGCTGGTTTTAGTATTTATAATATGGCAAAAGCTAATTGCTACTAATATTCTATTGCAGGACCGTTTTGGACTAATGAACTATGATCAAAATAGTCAATACGACGGGACGTCTGCGCCGATCGCTGCCAGGTGTTCAGTACAAAATCGTCACGGTGCGGGTAATTTTAATGCAAATTAATTTCTACCAGCACCACCAGTCCATTCAGAGTGATAGGTATGTTAAACGACACGGCATGCCAGCAGCGGTATAGCGGCAAGGAAGTTTACACCACGTTGTTCAGCACATTAGGTTTACGTGTCGCTTGTCGAAAATGGACCGGAACTATACACCGTGCAACTCAAGCAGCAGAAGAATCTATCAATGAGATAATGCATGTATTAGTGCGAATTTCGCAGAAACATTTTTCCCCCAAACCAGCTTTGGAAACAGCCTACGCCGCCTGTTTTCAAAAGGCCAAACCTCCCTCTAATCCGTCGTTCTTTTGCCAGCTACAGGACACACTGGACTTTAGCACTCATTCCACCGGCAATGGTGCGGTTAGTAACGGCAGTGACGGGGACGATCAATTCCTGGACAGCAACGGCGACATCAGTGAAGTAGGAACTGTAAGATCACGATCTACATCGAGGCAGAATAACCATGACGTCGACGTCGAGACCCACTAAAACCCTACTCGAGTCTCCAGCCTCAATCCCCTCTGGCACCACCTTATCGGTATTACTTCAGGGAGGGGCTATTGTGGTTAGGCTGTTTATTCGCCGTTGATCGGCTTTCCAGCGGTTTCGTAGCTCAAGTACGATCTGGGTAGCAGCCGCATTGACCTCTCCCCAGACGTCCGAGCTAGAACACATCTTTTGGACTAAGTTACCCGGAGTAGTGTCCTGTCCGCTCACTGCCATCATGTTGCTTCTCACGCCCGCGAAACGAGGGCATATGAAGAAAGCATGTTCTGCAGTTTCCACAACGTCCTCGGGACACGCATTCGGGACACGCGGGGGACTCCGCCTGCCCAAACTTGTGCAGATACTGTCTAAAACAACCATGCCCTGACAGAATTTGTGTCAGGTGAAAGTTGACTTCGCCGTGGCGCCTGTTGACCCACCCGGATAGTTCCGGGATAAGTCGATGTGTCCACCGGCCTTTTGTGGAATTAGCCCATGCCCGCTGCCATGTGATCATCGAGGCCGATCTTGTGGTACTCCGTATGCATCTAGTTCCACGTTGGTTGAAGCACTCTACGTCCTCGCTGATGATGATACCAATAGGCATCATACCCGCTAAGACGCAGATTGCGTCATATGAAACTGTGCGATACGCACTCGCCACTCTTAAGCACATGAGACGATAGGTGCTGTCCAGCTTGGCTAGATAGCTTTTGGTACCTAACGCCGATGACCACACCGGCCCGCCATACCTGAGTATGAACTGGACCACGTTGGCTAATAGCCTTCGCTTGCTGCCGTATACCGCAGAGCTATTAGACATCATACGAGACAATGCCGAAATAGCTGTGGAAGCCTTGTTGCAGGAATAGTCGACATGGCTCCCGAACTTGAGCTTGTCGTCGACCATTACTCCAAGGAGTTTTAAGGACCGCGTTGACGAAAGAGTGCAGTCCCCGACGCTGATATTTGCTTGCTGCACCGACTTGCGGTTGTTCACTACGATAACCTCCGTTTTATGATGCGCTAGCTCCAGTTTCCTGGATCGCATCTAGTCTTCAACAATGATTATAGTGTGGGCAGCCGTCAACTCAACCTTTCTGATAGATTCACCGTAAACTTCCAAGGTGATATCGTCCGCAAAGCCGACAATCACCACCCCTACCGGGAACTTTAGCTTCAACACCTCGTCATACATGACGTTCCACAACACCGGGCCCAGTATGGAACCTTGCGGGACCCCTGCGGTGATTGGAACGCATTTCTGACCCTCCTCCGTGTTGTAGCATAGCTCACGATTCTGGAAATAATTTTCCAGGATCCTGTACAGCGACACCGGCACCTGGACGTTCCGAAGCGAGTTGGCTATGGAGTCCCAGCTAGCGCTATTAAACGCATTTCTCACGTCGAGCGTGACAACTGCGCAATAACGGATACCTGTCCTCTTGGTCTGGATTACCACCTCGGCTGTCTTAGTGACAGACAAGATGGCATCCACCGTAGATATGCCTTTTCGGAAGCCGAATTGGTTCCTTGACAGACCGTTTGTACCCTCCGGGTACTGTACGAGTCTGTTAAGGATAACCCTCTCCAGTACCTTGCCGGCAGTATCGAGCAGACAGATCGGCCTATTTGACGAGGGGACACCCGGAGGGTTTCCCGGAGGGTTTCCCGGAGGGTTTCCCGGCTTCGGCAATAGGACCAGGTTCTGTCGCTTCCATCTGTCCGGGAAGTGGCCATCTTCCAGGCATCTACTCATTACTGCCCCGAATAATTCGGGAGCCTCTAGAATAGCCGCTTTAAAGGCCATATTCGGGATACCGTCTGGCCCCGGTGCCTTGCTCACCTTTAGGGATTCGGCGATCTCGATGAGCTCCTCGTTCGTAACCGTCACTTTCTCCCCGACCTCTAAACCGCCGTCGCCCACGTTACTTTGGATGTTCTGCTGGGAGGCCGACCATCCTACGCTATGGTCTGAGATACTGGAACGTCGGCTGTGGGACGACTCAGCGGCCTGGGGCCAGGGCCTTGGCTCGTGGCGCGGAAAGAGGCCCTCGATGATCCGCTCCAGCATCTCTGGCGATTACTCTGCGGGCGCCATCACGCCCTTGGTCTTTGCCATTACGACCCTGTAGGCATCACCCCACGGATTCGCATTGGCACTAGCACATAACCTTTCAAAGCAGGCTCGTTTACTAGCTTTCATCCCACTCTTAGGCGCTGCGCGTGCAGCAACAAGTACTACTCGACATTCAACTCTGCCTTCGTCCGAACGAGCTCTTTGCATAATTCTCCTCGCACGAAAGCACGCCCCGGAGTTCCGCAATTTCAACTGTCCACCAGTAAGCCGGTGATCAGCCATACCTAGGTCGACCTTTCCTAGACATGTTAACATCACACGATCGCGACAGTACCTCAACCAAATAATCAGCGTTCGGATCGGGCATACCGCGATCACCGCACTCTCTTCGGATCGCTTCCACAAATACTTCGGGATCGAAGTATGATGTTTTCCATCCACGAGTGGTTGGAGTGTTGGCTCTACTCGCCACCTGCCGCCTCGTTATCTGACCGACACCATAGCGGACCGCCTGATGGTCACTGTGAGTGTAGCCATTGTCTACCCTCCAGTCTCCTATCAGACCAGGACTGCCGAATGTCACGTCGATGATAGACTTTGCACCATTCCTACTGAAGGTACTAGTGGTGCCGACGTTGGCCAGGTCTACGTTGAGCTTTGCCAGAGCCTCAAGCAGAATCCGACCCCTATGGTTCGTGCGACGACTTCCCCACTCTACCGCCCAAGCGTTAAAGTCTCCCGCCACAACCACCGGCCTTAGACCAGTCAGCACAACTGATACTTGGTCTACCATTCGCGTAAACTGCTCGATAGACCATCTCGGCGGAGCATAACAGCTGCAGTAGAACACTCCACCCACTTTGGCAACCGCAAATCCGTCGTCTGCGGTTGACACAACCTCTTGAACCTGCTTGTCGTCCATATAGCCGCCGTCCCGGACCCGACACCCAGTTGCGGTTTCCGGCAGGGACGCGACATGGGTCCGAGATGATGGCAATGATGATGATCAGTAGTATATAATAAATTTATTTAAAGGCAGTTTAATACAAAATTACATAAATTTTTCAGTTGAATGAACTTACTTCAACAATAATTCGTATACCTATAGAGAATTTTTTGAATAGTTCCTATAACTCACAGTAGCGTTTCAATATTCAACTGACACGATAAAGAAATTAATCAATGCGGGACCATTTTTGGGACACATGGTAATCCGGAACAAACCTTCCAAATCCGGTACAGTCCCGCAAAATCCAACACGTCTGGTCAGTATGATTTCAAGTCCAATTTGATGTCTCCGCGTCTCAAGTCCCAGCTGGCCAGGCTAAAATTAAAATACACACCTCTATTCTACATGCCGATAGGAGTGGGATCCGATCAGAAATTGCGCTTCGATCGTAATACATCCTATGCTATAACACACATCGATCGGGACGTTTCTGATCGGAACGAGCCCGATCGGAATGCAGAATCAAGGATGATGCAGAATCAGATGGAAATATGGCACATGTGCACTACTGTACTAGCACTAGCCTTTGAGCACAGGCCGTCCGTCCGGAAAGGGAAATAAGAAGGGCATCCCTTTTATTCCACGCACCATTGATAAGGGACCGTAGATTTTATTGCACAAGTTCACATGAGTAGGCAAATGAAACAATCCGACGCTTTTCCGTCAATCTTGTCAATGGGGTTATTATGCAACTCACTTCACTGCCAATCTCACTTCACGAATGAAATTTTTTTCACTTCACTCTACGTGGAATCGGGAATAGGTCAAAAAAAGTGACGTGAGTTTGAAAGTGAAATTTATTTCACCGTGAAGTGAGATTGGTAATAAGCACCAATATTTCTAATAATACTTAGAATCTAGCATACTCTAACTACTGAAAAGTTGCAGTGAAAAAGTTATTGCTGCCACATGTAAACTTGCTGCTTCCAATCTGAATATTGTCAAGGCAATTGCAATATGAAGTTTGAACCAAGGTTTGAACTATTTTGATAATATATAGACCTCTCGTTAAATCTTAAATTCTTGAAAAAGTCTAGTCTACAAGAATAGTTAAACATTGCCTAACTATTCTACTGACATTACTTATATTTAAATATAGTACTTTAGAAAAATTTAGAAATTTGCCGCCTTCAATCTTTGATAGTAATTATTAAATTGTTTATACCTTCAACATTTTGCAAGCTTAAGGACTTATGTAAATGATTTTCGTGCATAAAAATTGGTTCGATACTTAACGATATCAAATTAGACAACGTTTTTCGGTAAAAAATACTTTTAATACAGTTGACAGGAAGCAAGACTTTTCCAAAACTTTTCTAAAGCAAACCAAAACATTGTACATCATTCAAACTTATCGCTATGCTGTTTCTGAGTATCTTAAACGAAATACTGAATGCGGAAAGTTCGCATTCACGGCAGTCACATTCAACTTGCGATCCCTTTTCAAGCCCTGGTTCGGACGATGACAAATTTTGATGGACAAGGTATGAAATGGGGAAGGCAAATGAGAAGCGTCCAATATAGCTCTAGCCATCCCAATCCCCTACCTAGCGCCTCCACGTGGCCATGTAATGCTCTTTCGAGTAACCAAGCTAGGAGTTGCGATGTTGGGTGGTTCCCGGCTGCCTGATCTCAAAACCGGGGTTTTGGGCAGACGGCGGAGCCACACGGCCTTGCTAAAAGGAAAGCCTAATTTAGTTATTTTAATTTTTTTTTTCGTTTTAGCTTATGAAGCATCTCTTGCTATATAGTAAAAACGTTGGCCAAAATGAGTTTTAATACTGCACATAGATACCAGAATGAAAAAATTAAATTAAGTATTAGAAGCACTTGTGGAACTTCAAAAGACGCTATTCTATTTCATACGAAGGACTGCTGGTGGGATTGTTCTATTATAGTTTTATTATTGATATAATAAATGTGGAAGGCTGGATGATGGAGTGGATTGCCAACCTGAATCCTTAAGATCTGAAGCAAATATGGCACTTCTCAATTCAAAACAAACAAATCATCACGTGCGTTAAAGCTGGTACAGCGAAATTGATTATTACATGGAAGGATCCTAATGCTGGAAGGCAACTCTTATAACCCCGGAATGCGCACAAGTGCCTCTACTTGTGGGTCCGCCCAATCCCTTTTGGCCCTTCTGTAACAGCATTAGTGTGAAATTCATTTGATAATCAAATTTGGATCTACTGTAATTCTACCCACATAAATTGGCAAGTCCTTGAAATGATGGTGGCTTTCCCCTACTACTACTACTACTGAAAAATTTTGATGGACGGATTTTAAAACGGTACGACGAAATTAAGATATAAAGTCAGTTGCGTAATTTCAATCAAATGCTTTATTAATCGCTTTTTAGTAAATTCAAAAGGCACGGATCGGAAGGTAAGTGTGTTTGAGTCAAATCAGCAGCAAAGCTTTTGAAGTATTTATCAAATTCACCTAAGAAATGATGAAAATTAGAGTGGCTATCCTTACTACGACGGGAATTAGAAATAACCCCTATTCCAGTTCAATATGACCTGATTCTCTTCCCATTTTTTCAGTTCCATCTTGCGCGTGCTATTAAATGCCCCACAGAAAGGTTCGGGACCTACAAATTCCATAGCAGATCCAGATCTGGCTAACTCGTCTGCTCTTTCATTACCTTCTATACCACAGTGCCTGGGAACCAAAAACAGGTTTACCCTGTTGTGTGTAGATAGTTGTTGAAGCAGTTATACACAGTCCCAGACTAATTTAGAAGTGCAAGCAACAGATTTTAGAGCTTTCAGAGCTGCTTGACTGAGAAAATACATATATTTGCATACCTATATTTTCTCTTCAGGCAGATCGAAGTAGACACATTCCAGCGTAATGGGACACAATTAGCACCCATTGTTATCGTGTGAATCGCCTCCTGTTTCATCAATTTTTTAGTAAATAGCTTGTAAAATAGTTGTTTAAAGAGTACTTCATTTTTCAGTACAATGCCAGGGATTTGATTAAACAGGAATCGTTCTGCATAGTTGGGATAGTGCCTCGTAACGCTGGAATGTGTCAGTACATTCTAGAATGGCATATATTTCGGCTTGAAAGACCGTTGGCCATTTACCTATTGCCACTGACCTATTCAGTCCAGGATCAGTAATGCCTGCCCCCACCCGGTCTGCCAATTTCGAACCATCAGTGTAAATAGTTATTGAACGATCTCTAACAGTGCAGAATTTTACGTAATGCTCTTTTCCTTTACTTAGCAATAACGAGGATCATCGCCGAGCTGTGATTGGAACAAAAAGCAATAGAGGGGAAAATTTTAAGGATTCTTCGGTGGAATGTTTCAAATTCGCGGAGAAAAATAGATAAAAAAAAACTTTATTCAAAATGCGTAAATGCACACAAAACGAACAAAATTTTTTTGACGCAGTTGCACTTTTATTAAATGCGTTACGCGTGCTTCCAGGTAATTGCTGGTAGGATCGGAATGTCGGCTTCTGCGCTACTCTGATAGAATGAGCTTCTACGCCGCACATTGTTCTTGCTGCCGATGTGGTGGCAAATAGTAATGAAAACTAAACATCCACGTTGACATCCCTGCCGGCACTGATATTGTTGTTCTTGCTGCCGGTGTGGGATTAATGCACGTGGCATATTTGTGATTTGTAACCATGGAAACTATAGAATTTCTTCGAAAACGATTTCTCTCTCCATAATTTGAAAATATCGTGTAACTGATTTTAATAAAAACTTGAGATTAAATTCAAACTAAGATCGAGATGTTTCACACAAAGAAAGAATCCATACGTTTTAGTATGGCTAAGTTGAACGAACTAGGGATGGGAAAACTATCATTAACACTGATAGTTATCAGTAAGTAATAATATCACTAAGTATCAGTAAGGTTTAGCTGTTATTGATATTTACTGATACAGTTACGTCGTCCCGTTAGAGAAATTAGTTAGGTTAGATTAAATTTAGTGGTCGGTGGTTGCGTACGAAAGACGAAGAGGACACAATGTGTCGTCGCTGTTGTCGGCAGCATAAAGCCGGGGTGGTTCGTGTTGTTTCAAGCAGTCGCCTCCATTCAACTTGATCTTGGGCCGCTCGTCGCCAATTTCCCCGTCGTCTCAGAAGTCACAAATCACTTTCGACTTGATCGAGCACTCTCGCACCTTAAGCCTTCTATTCCAGGAGCCGGCGCAGTTGTTGAAGAGAACTGTTTTCGACACACTCACGTCCGGCATCCTTACGACGCGCCTGGTCTACCGTAGCCTACCGACTTTCGCCAAATATCGTCTGCAGCACCTTCCGCTCACATACGGCTACAAGTCCATAAAGAACTACTGGTTTAATAGGGTTTTGTGCATCGTCAGCTTCGTTCGGCAGCGTATGCTTCTTGATTCTTGATCGTAGCATTTTGAAAAGGGCAAAGTAGGTCCGATTTCCCGCTTGAGTGCGCCGTTGGATCTCCTAACTAATGTTGTTGTCCGCGCTCACCAGCGATCTCAAATAAACGAACTCATCTACCACTTCTAGTTCGTCGCCGTCAACGGTTACCGTCTCTGGGAGACACGCGTTTGTATGCTTTGAGCCTCTTCCTTTCATGTATTTGGTGATATCTGTTTATCCACAAAACCGGTTTCGTGCATTATGTACCATAGCTGGTCTCGATCAACTGTATCGTATGCTACTTTGAAATCAATAAAGATGGCATGCGTGGGCACGTTGTACTCTCGATATTTCTGCAAGATTTATCGGATAATAAAAATTTGGTTGAACGAGCTCCCATGAAGCCCGCCTGGTAAATTACAAGATTAACTTACAACGAACAACGCAGTTTTAATATTACAATTTCCTATTTTTTTGCGCAAAGCCGTGATGGGCAAAATTACTGATAGTTTTCAGTAACGTACAGGAAACTACTGACAGTCATCAGTAACGATTTTTAATGATAGCTCCCATCCCTAGAACGAACGTTCCGAAGATTCCAAACACAGTCACTTTGAACTCGTCGTCCCGTTAGAAAAAATTGAACGTACCATCTGGGACACTACCGTTGTATTAACGCAGAACCACGTGAAGTTGGTTTTTATGCACGCTCAGTCCACAATTATGGGCCATTTTAACTTTAACTGCCGATTAATGCATGAATGTTTTACTAACTTTTTTGACGGTGGGCTACGTATTTCAGGTAGGTAGCTGATACAGGGGGTAATTCCAAAAAATCAAAATTTGAAGTATAATTGCCTTTCAACTAACATACGGACGAGTTAAAATAATCAATTATCTAACGTCCTCTGCACATTGATACTTCTTTTCAACACTCTGTTTATCAGTTGTTTTACACTTGACAGCAATACAATCGAAAGTATGTAAACAATTGCGCGCAACTCTAATTGTAAAGCAACAAATTAAACGCCCAAAATCTATTTTTGGATCAGACTGTCGCTAACGAACGCATAGCGGAAAGCGGCGTAGCGTATGAACCACGAGTTGCAGGCGCTACTTGGAGAGATTCCCCCATCGACTCGTACACCTGGCGGGCGATAGTTGAGAGACTACGGTGGTCCGGGCACGTCACAAGGATGCCGGACGACCCCGCCGGCAGCAGGAATAAAATAGGGAATGGAAAAACCAACAGAAAACAAGTAAACTATAGAATTTCTTCGAAAATGATTTCTCACTCTATCCCTTTAGAATATCGTTCAAACGGTTTTAATAATAACTCGAAGTTCGAAACGAAGTGTTTAAATCAAGGGTGACTTTTAACCCGAAGAATTGGCAAATTTTAATGCAGCTAAATCGAACGATTGCTCCGACGATTCTAAACAAAGTTACTTAAAACTTGTCGTCCCGCAAGAAAAAAGAAACTAAAAATTTTTGATGTAGGACAAGGCAACAATCGATTCACCGAAAATCCTCAGGTTTTAAACGTGAATAGCTCACCGTCGGGAGACTACAAAGTGCCGGCCACGTTGCAGCGATGCCGGACGGCTGTGGACGTGAAATCTGTTTTCTTCAAGAACCCCACCCTGTGCAAGGAATAGAGGAGTCTAACGTACTAGGATGGCTCGATCAGGTGGAAGCCGACTTGCGACTGCTGAAGGCAGAGGTTTTTCCGATGGATTCTTACTTCAGCACCTTTCGTCTTCCTGTGCTTCCATGTCTGGCGAGCATAAAGAAACTTCCTTCTGAAATGAAATATGCGCTGTTTCCAAACGTAAGTTATTATATTTTAAGTGACATACAACTCGATGTCCGTGCAATACTACGGATCTACTAATATTCAATATATGATTCTACACTATTGAATGGTATGTATATTATAGTTAAACTTTGCCATTTAATCAATGGATGCACTTTCGATTCACAATCGTTCTTTCTGCCTAAACCCAACAACTAAACTGGACTATTCAAGATCAACGAATTATTCACTGTTTTTTTTCCACTTACTTTTGCTCTTAAAATTGAAACTTACTCGCATGCGAAGAAACTTCCGAACTGAACTGAACAATGCTGCAGGAGGAGAGGGAGGAGCGTTTAAATCCTACCTACTATGTAATTGCGATCATATCCTACTAAATTCAACTTCCGGTTTAGTTCAGTTCAGTTCAGTTCAGTGTAATGCCAGCAAACGAAACCTCCAGGCTGCCATCGTTGGTCTCCACTCGACTCCGAATGTGAGCCAACGTGTTCTGATAGTGCATTTCGATCTGTTTCGTTTCCTCCGTCGGTTCCAGGTTGGGCAGCTCCTCGTTGATTTTGGCGATCAACTGATCATGACAGGAAAATTAGCGCAGGCCAAAAACTACAGGACCTCAATAGAGATAATTACCTGATTGAGCATCGATACGGTGATCTGAGCATTCCCTCGTTGGTAATAGAACAGATAGTGATTCAGGAGTTCGACGTACAACTGCACCTGGACTTCTACGTCCAAACACTGGGATGCAATCTTGGCTGCCTTTTTGAGACATTCCAGTGTTCGTTTCTCATCACGCAGTTCCTGACCGTTTTGTCTGCCAAGCGAGAGAAAAACCATAATTATGTCTTTTCAATTGTAATTAGGTTAGAGAAGGACTCTTACTTTCCACTCCAGAAAAGGCTAGCGCAGGTAACGACCGCCCGACACTGATCTGGTTTCTTTAGAAGCTTCGATGCCGCTAGGGCACAGTTAGTGCGGAGCGGTTCAGCATTCTCTTCCGAGAAACAGGTCATCTGTTCCACAGTAGAAACGATCAAAGTGATGGCAGCGAACTGCGACTTCGAGTCTGATATTTCATCCTCATACAAAGAAAATGCCTGAAATTAAACCTTCTAACTACACCTGGTTAAGAATTTCCCGACTTTGATTAACTAACCTGGGTCATAAAGTCATACGCGACGGTTTCGTGATTGGTATAGGCGATTTGTCCAATGCAGAGCGCACCCTGCAGATACAAACGCAGCGCCAGCTCCGGCAGCTCCGACTTAGCCAGCACAGCAATGGTACTGTGACAGAACTGAAGTATTTTCTGACACTTTTTGTCCCACATTTCGTCCTCCTGGGCTATCTCTTTGTACTTGTAAGCCAACTGGTAGGCTTGAAACACGAGCGGAGGCAGCACATAGCGTATCCGTTGCTGTCCACCGAGCCCGAAATGCTTCCTGGCGGCGGTCAAAATTTTGTACTGCGTGTCCGGTTCCTCGGAGCGAAGCAGATGCACAAAGCGACCGACGATTCCCTGCTCTTCGGCGAAATCTTCCGGATCCACCTTATCGGTCGGTTGATCCTCTTGGTCACGAATCAATGGCGAGAGCATTGTCAAGACGCTATCCACGTGTTCGGCCGACGGGATTTGAGTTTCATTCTCCAGCACGTTCATTACGATGTACAGTGACAGTGCCTTGCGGGAAGTGTAGTCAAACTTTTCCAGCAGTGGCGTGAAAAATTGCAACTGGAAAATGGTCAGCACGTTGTTGTAGAAATCAACGCAAAGACGCAGCAGCCGCGACAGTTCCTGGTTCACGGTGAGGGAATGTGAAATGCTGCAATAGAGATTGAATTTGATTAATAGTAAACCGAACAGCGTGAAAGTTTGGCATCAGATGCATGGGTGGCAGTAACAAATTAAAATTTAATTGATTCATCGCAACAATAGCACATTGGATATCTCCTAACTAAAATCATCATTGTTCAGTAACAGCTGTCTTCTTCCGGTACATCTCAAAAGCAAGACATTCGGCAGCTTATTTCTCATACTCGGGAGTAAGTTCTCAACGAAAATGTTAGTAAATTTTCTTAGAATATTCACAGATGGATTACAAATGGATCTAGAGGTAGTCCGTCTTTTGTTGCTCTCCGGAAAAAGAAGCAAAAACGGAAAAATGGGTTAGATGGAAAAAACGGAAAAGAACCCGAAGGAAAACGTAACAAAAACTAGACAAACGGGATAGAAAAAGAAGAAAAACGCGAGAAAAAAATAAGAATAAAAACTTGCATGAATAAGGAAAAAGGAAAGAAAGAAAGAACTAAAGTGAATGGGAGCGAAAACCAGCAAGAAGAAAGTGGAAAAGAAAAAAACGGAAGGGAAAACGAGGAGACAGGACACAAAAAGATGAAGAACGTCAGAGAAAAGAAGAAAAAATCTTAAAGAAAACGAAGAAAATGAGAATAAACTGAACAGAAAAGGGAAAAGACGCAGCAAAAAACGAAGAAAAAACGAGATAGAAAGTGAGGAAAAGAAAATGAGAAATATGGGAGCAGAAAAATGGAAGAGAGGAAAAGCGGGCCACAAGGTGGAGAGAGAAATTAAAACGGTAAACAAAGACGGTCCTTCCGTCGCTTTAACCACGTCAAGTACGATCAAGTCTCGAGCCATTCTTCTCCTGAATTGTCTCATGGTACTAGCGCTGTGGATGGCCTGAATGGCGATAGCGACACGTTAGTCCCATCGGCAGTTGCTGACGCTGCGGTGAAGGAATACTGCTACCCTCCTTCTGCTACTGTGGACACCTTTCCAAAATCTGACTGTATTCGCCTATACTATCAAAATGTTAAAGGACTCCGCAAGAAAAGTCGACGACTTCTTCATCTCAGTCAACGATGCTGAATTTGACGTGATGATTCTCACCGAGACCTGGCTCAATGTCCGGTTCCATTCACCGCAGTTGTTTGGAACGGAATTCCCGAGCCAAGGGGGTCGCACTGCGACCCCCTTGGCTCGGGAAAATCAAGAGGTGGAGGTGTGCTTATAGCAGTTTCAAAACGATACAGTTGTTCTGAGTCAGCAATTGTCGATGATCGTGAGATTGAACTCGTGGTTGGTATGGCATCACTCGTCATGCAGCAGATGAATCCATTCCCGAATAACCGTGACCGGGCCCTGGACTTGGTGTTTACTAATGTCAATGCAGTGAATCAGTGCGATGTAATTCAACCACCTGAAGCCATTATCAAAGTTGATCCGTTACATCCTCCAATACTTGTCACTCTTAGTTGTCCGCCTCTCATTTGATACGAAGAGGTATTTGATTCTTCTGGCCTGAACGAAGCTTTGCATTCAACGGATTGGTCGTTCCTGGATGGGGTTGATGTGAATATGGCTGTATCCCTTTTTAACCAACTGCTCTTTTCATTCTTTCGCACACTTCATCTCTCGACCTAGGCCTAAGCGGAAACCACTCTGGTCAAATTCATGGCTTCGTCGTTTAAAACGTAAGAGATCTGCAGCGCTGAAAAGGTAGTCCCGTTTACGGGACACGATCACCAACCAAGCGTTTGTTAGAGCCAGTCGTCGATACAGAACCCATAACCACCATCTTTACTCGAGGTAAGTTTTGCAAAAGCACCAACATCCTAAACTAAATCCCAAACGTTTTTGGTCATTCGTCAACGAGAAGCGCAAGAAAACTGGACTTCCTGCCCAAATGTCACTAGGTGATCTATCTTCCAGCAATACTGAAGACATCTGTAATCTTTTTGCTCAGCAATTCTCTAGTGTATTCGCCAGTAGCAGTGCTTCAGCCCTTGACGTCCAGGAAGCTCTTAAGTTCGTTCCTGCAAACGTGTGCGATATAAACATAACTAGTTTCACGCAAAATGAAGTTGAAGCTGGCTTGAAGCAGTTTAAATCATCGGTGTCTCCCGGACCGGACGGAATACCGTCGATTATACTAAAAAATTCGAAACCTCTACAGTTTATTATTAACCAATCGCTTCTTCAGGAAACATTTCCAGTATGCTGGAAAAGATCCTATATCTTTCCTGTGTTCAAAAAGGGAATCAAAAACGATATTGCCAATTAGCGCGGAATTACGTCGCTTTGCTCGAAATGGCTCGAAATTATTTAAGATCCTTATTGGTGGCTCGTTGCACAGATGTTTTGCACAATACATCTCAACTGATCAGCATGGCTTTTTTCCAGGTCGCTTGATCTGCACAAATCTGGTGGAGTTCAACTCATTTTGTCTACAACATATGGAAGGTGGAGCACAAGTCGACACGCGTGTATACTGACATCAAAGCTGCGTTCGACCGAGTTGACCACACCATACTGCTTGCTAAAATAAAGCATCTCGGTTGCTTTTGTCCGGTGGCTGAAATCTTTTCTAGAAAACCGCTGTCTTTCTGTGAAACTGGGGAGCACTGAGTCTTGCGGTTTCCGGAGTACCTCAGGTGTGCCTCAGGGCAGCAACGTCAGACCCTTGCTATTTACGCTGTACTACAACGATGTCTGCATGATACTCCCTCCAGGATGGAGAGTCGTGTATGCGGATGACCTCAAAATCTACCTTGCAGATCGCTCAGTCGCTGATTGCATCGAATTACAAAAGCTAATCGATTTGTTTTACGGTTGGTGTGTATGCAACCGGCTCAGTATCAGCGTCTCCAAGTGCAGTTATTGCATAAACGGCTAGAATATTGAATGCGTAACAATCGTCAAGGATCTTGGTTTTCTGTTGGATACCGAGCTTAAATTTCAGGACCACTACAGTAGCATCATTTCCAAAGCAAACAAGAAACTGGGGTTCATAACGAAAATTGCAAAAGAGTGTCGTCGTGATCCATACTGCCTGAGAGCTTTGTATTACGTACTTGTACGCTCATCATTGGAGACGGCAGTTGTTGTTACACAGGCCTTTGGACTGCACGGATCGAATCTGTACAGAAATCAGAGGGATTGTGTACAAGACACGATCGCATATACAGGTGACGCAGGACTACATGACTCAGGATCTCAGGTCAGGAGGAGGAATTCAAACCGGTGATTGGACGGTTCAGCGCCCACCCACAAACGAACGAATACGGCCTAAGACTTGTCGACTTCGCCACCTCCAAGAACATGGCCATACGTAGTACCTTTTTCCAGCATAACCTCTACCATCGGTACACCTGGAGATCACCCAGCCAGACAGAATCACAAATCGACCACGTTCTGATAGATGGTCGGTACTTTTCAGACATTATCGACGTCAGAACCTATCCGGGCGCTAACATTGATTCGGAACACTATCTAGTGATGGTAAGGATACGTCAAAAACTATCTGTTGTAAACAACATACGATACCGGCGCCCGCCACGGTATAATCTAGCGCGTCTGAAGCAACCGGAGGTCACCGAAAACTACGCGTTATCTCTCGAAACCGCGCTGCCGAAAGAGGGTGAGCTGGATGAAGCCCCTCTTGAGGACTGTTGGAATGCCATGAAAACAGCCATTAACAGCGTAGCGGAGAACGTCCTAGGCCGTGTGCCACCGAATCGACGTAACGAATGGTTTGACGAGGAATGCCAGTAGATACTGGCTGAGAAGAACGCAGCGCGGGTACAAATGCTGCGTAGAGCCACCCGTCAGAATGTGGAGCGATACAAACAGATGCGGAGGCAGCAAACCCGGCTCTTCAAGGAGAAGGAGCGCTACCAAGAGGAGAAGGAGTGCGAAGAATTCGAACAGCTGTACCACTTTCACGACACACGCAAGTTCTATCAGAGACTCAACGGATCTCGCAAAGGCTTCGTGCCTCGGGCCGAAATATGCAGAGATAAAGATGGAGGTATCTTGACAGACGACTGTGCGGTGATCGAAAGGTGGAAGCAGCACTACGATGAACACCGGAATGGCGTGCAGGCGGAAGACCATGATAGCGGAGGAAGTGACCACATTGGTGCAGCAAGCAACGAAGATATGCCACCCCCATCGATAAGGGAAGTTAAAGAAACCATCCAGCGGCTGAAGAACAACAAAGCAGCGGGAAAGAATGGCATTGGAGCGGAGCTTATTAAAATGGGGCCGGACAAGTTGACCGGCTGTCTGCATCAACTGATTATCAAGATTTGGGATACGGAACGACTACCGGAGGAGTGGAAAGATGGGGTTATCTGCCCTATCTATAAGAAAGGTGATAAGCTGGATTGTGAGAACTACCGAGCCATCACTATCCTGAATGCCGCCTACAAAATGCTGTCCCAAGTCCTCTTTCATCGACTATCGCCAATAGCCAATAGATCCTCCAGAAGTGCCGCGAATTCCGAGTCCCCACGCACCACCTGTTCATCGATTTCAAAGCCGCATATGATAGCGTAAACCGATAAGAGCTATGGAAAATTTTGGACGAAAATGGCTTTCCGGGTAAGCTTACTAGACTTATCATGGCTACGATGGATGGGATCCAGTGTTGTGTGAGAATCTCGGGTGGGCTGTCGGACCCATTCGAATCTTGCAGGGGACTTCGACAAAGAGATGGTCTTTCCTGCCTGCTATTCAACATTGCGCTTGAAGGTGGTATAAGACGAGCGGCGCTCGAAGTGCGAGGCACGATTTTCAATAAATCCAGTCAATTTATCTGCTTTGTTGACGACGTGGATGCTGTCGGCAGAACGTTTGAGGCGGTGGAAGATCAGTACACCAGACTGAAACGCGAAGCAGAGAAGATTGGATTGAAGATAAATTCGTCTAAAACGAAGTATATGCTGGCGAGCGGAACCGAGCGCGACAGGGCCCGCTTGGGCAGTACCGTGGTAATCGACGGGGATGAGTTCGAAGTAGTCGACGAGTTCGTATACCTTGGCTCGCTGGGAACAGAGGACAACAATACCAGCCGTGAGATTAAAAAACGTATTATCAGCGGAAGTCGGGCCTACTACGGACTCCACGAACACTTGCGGTCGAACTATTTAAGCCCCCGTACAAAGTGCACAGTGTACAATACGCTAATTAGACCGGTTGTCCTCTACGGGCACGAAACGTGTACACTGCTAGAAGAGGACCTTCGAGCACTCGGAGTTTTCGAACGGCGGGTGCTAAGAATCATCTTTGGCGGAGTACAAGAGAACGGTGTATGGAGGCAAAGAGTAAACCATGAGCTCGCGCGTCTCTACGGCGAACCAAGTATTCAGAAAGTGGTTAAAGCTGGACGGATACGTTGGGCAGGACATGTTGCTAGAATGCCGGACAACTATCCTGCAAAACTGGTTTTCGCATCAAATCCGGTAGGAACAAGACGAAGAGGGGCACAGCGAGCGACCTGGCAAGACCAGGTGGAGCGAGATCTGGCGAGCGCTGGGTGCCCGCGGAACTGGAGATCAGTTGCCATGGACCGAAACAGATGGAGAAATTATACTCCGCAGGCCTTGTCGTAAGACGTTAGGCCAATTAAGTAAGTAAGTGACTGCCCGAGCAGATATTACCAAAATAAAATTGGGAAAAATGACAATGCTCAATGACGTTTTTGCCAGTTTGCTGCTGAACATATACTCTGCAACTGTGGAGCATTAATAAATCAAAGGATGTCAATATTTGGAAAGATGGATTATTAGAGCCCTACGATATTTGGCAAAGCGATCCTGGCAGGGTATTAGGCCTTATAAAACGAGTCAAGCCTAACTGGGATCGTGTGCTATGTCAACCATTGTCCTTCACACCTTAGTTGTGACAGGAAAATAAGAAAAATGGGAATTAGTCCAATATCAAATTTAATTTCATGTCCCATTTTAGGTCCAATTTCAAATCTAATTCAATTCCAATTTTAGGTTCAATTTCAAGTCCAATTTGAGCTCTGATGTGATGCCTGAATGATGTCGTGGAATCAGCTCAGTATTGATGATACAATACAAAGAGTACTATGGACCGTTCACTACTTTGTCAGGACAATTCGGCGCAATTACTAAGTCAACAGAAGACCAAAACCCTCCCACGACGCCGACAACCTACGAACTTCCAATTACTGATAACGTGGGATTATCTGCTTCGTTACGACGCATCACCCACGGTACTAAGAGAGTCCTTGTGCCACCCGACTAAGTCGTGTTTTCCTTTTAATTCATATCTACGATGTACGATGCCGTTTTGAACTTCATTTCTCCTGATCCATCGGCCGCTTCCGCATCTCAATCAGTTGATCTCTGAGTGTTGGTGTGGTTCAAGGGTCCGCCAACCCAGTGATGCAGGGAGTGCACTTCGAACTGTCCTAACACTGATGTATTTTCCGCTTTCAGCTTGGGGTCTCCACGTGTAGGGAGTTTTGTTTCGGAACTCTCTGCCAATGACGCAGATGGTACCATCAGAATGTGCGAGGCTTAAGGACTAAATTCGGTTCCTTGCATCTAATGATTGCAACTAACCATGTATACATGCTGACCGGCTTGGATGGATTTCAACGTGTACCGTTGTGATCGTAGCTCGAAGAATACTGACAAAAGTAGTTTTGGTGGCGTATCGGCAATCAGCGTTGCTCAACAGTTTCGATAGTTTGCTGGTCAGTTTAAGGCAAGAAAATTGTCTTGAACAAGTCTGTATCTCGGCTATTATCAAAGGCATGAAGTTTTTGCTTGCTGCAGTTTACATCCTACCTGATAGAAGCAAGATTATCAAGTTTATCGACGAGCATATCCTCTCAATCCGTGCATTACGTAATCTTTAGACGAAAGAATTCTCATTTGCGGTGGTTATAACCACTGTCTGCACTTGGCTGAATCATCTCAGAATTAGGCCTCTTTCAAAACTCGCCTGAAGTAATAGTGAACTGCCACAAATTAAAACGTAAAATTAACACGCCTTCAAATATGCCAGTGACGCTTTTACCGTAGGCTAAATAGTTCTTTCTACAAATCTTACGTACCATGGGCGCAATTCGGTTTACGAACTAATTCGAAAACTTTTGGACATTCGTACACTCCAAGAGAAAAAGGCAAAGGCTCTTCCATTTCTCCTATAGCGTGTGATTTTGGGCGGAAAGGAATCATCATCATCAACCGTTACCGAAGTTTGCGAATTGTTTACTGATCATTTTTCATCTGTGTTTGCCAGTGGCTGGAGTCTGACAGGTACCCGATAAACCGGCCAATTTGAGTACCGGATATTCACGGACGCATCGATCTGATCATCGATCTTGGAGCTCTGCTGGATAACAAGCTCACGTTTAACCAACATTCCATTGCTGTCATCTCTAAGAGCTTCGCAACAACTTGAGTTCAACACAAATAGTGCCCGAGACTGTATTGTACTGCGCATTGGTAGGCCCAATGCTGGAAGATGCTTGCATCATCTGGAATCCACATAAACTGTGTTGGAAAGCCAGAATAGAACGCGTTCAATGAAGATTTGTTCGAATCGCTCTGATACATCTTTCCTGGCGTCTACCTAACAATCTTTCCTATCCGTTACGTAAACCGATGCTAGCTTTTGGAATTGGCGACACTAGAGAGTTCGTAATGGTCGCTCGCGCGAGCCTTTGATAGAACTCTAACAAAGATCTAGGATGCTGGCTGCTAAAAGCTTTAGTTTAAGACTTGGTTAATGTCAAAATTGTCAGATGAATCAAATTAAATAGAAACATAAAAAAGCAGTAACTAAACAAAAATCAAAGGTTACGTTAACTCAAAACCATCTGATGCCCAAAAGAAGTTACCAATACTTAGTCATGTTGAGCCGATCCAGAATTTGCGCCGTTGTTTCCAACACTTTGTCCACGTAATCCACCCGATCCGGGTACACTTTCTGGGCGAGACTGACGAGCGCGACCTGCAGCGAAACGGTATCCTCCAGTGGCATATCCGTGCGCAGCTGAACGATGTACGCAATCTGGGTGCTGAAGACCTCGAACAGCTGCACATCCGACGGGATGGCCGATATAATTTCCGTTCCGGAAGTGGTTTGAGTAACCTTTCCGTTTCGTTGATTGTACAAAGCCAAACGATCGATCAGCGAAATGATGATGTTCTTCACATTAACACCGGACTGCAGTTGAGCGCAGGATTTTAAAAATGGATCCAAAGTTTGCAGATGGAACTCGTCCGGAAACACTTGAATTATGCACTCCATCAAATATTCTTGAGCGATAGCGTCACGACAGCTGACCACCTGCTCCAGAATACCGGGCAGAATCAAACGCTGATAAATTTCCAGACTGGCCGATTCCAGCTGCGATAATCGAACTAAGTTCGTTCCAACCAAAATCTTCAGCTCTTCCCGCTCCTTCTCTCGGCGGGAACGTTCACTGGAATGGCCTTGATGCTGGATTCGAACCCAGAGCTTGTTCATCTCGGCAAAGTTAGTCAAAACAAAATCGATTGCATCGATAACGATGCCTTCGTTCTCATCTGTCGTGGCCACCGTATCCGGCAGAATGTTTCGGGTACACTGCAGTAGATAGTTCCGAAGGAACAGCCCCCTGAGGGGATGTTGAACTCCTCGGCACATTTCCACAAGATCCTAAAACCAAATTTTGTTTAAATTTTTGTATCTAAAATACGACAAATCTATTGTCATACCTTCAAAATGCTTCTCTTAAGTGATGAATTGGTTTTAATATACACCAATCCCACGGTAATCAGCAGATACAACCGGGGTACGATATTCCCAGCATACTGCACGTGCTCATACAAATCCGGCACCTTAAAGCCCTTCTGAAACTCATCCAGCAGATAGTGCTCGAAGTGCCGCAACTCATCCGTGATTGCCATGTACAGCTCGTAGTAGCTTTTCGGCGACAGCAGCGACGTTCGCAGTTCGCCCAACATCGTCGAAGCACAGCGCATCGCCTCCATGAGGCGTTTCTTGTCCAGGAAGCGCTTCATCTGGAACGACTGCGTTCGCACCACCGTGATCGCATCGCTAAGCAGTTTGTCCTGCTCGTCCAAGGAGTTGATTGGTGTTTGAGGCTACAAAAAAAAAACAGAGAACCAATTTATCAGATTAACTTTCTTCGCTAAATGACTGTGTCGAAAGCTTTGCCTTAGCGAATTCCAACCATTATACCGTAAGCGGATTCCCTTGACCTTAATATTAATGAATTGATCGCAAAATGATAAGTCGAAATGAAGACCACTTTTGAACTGTAAAATCATACCTCCTTAGAGGGAGCCTTCCTGTGCAGTGCCGACGGGTCGTAATTGGCCGAATTCCACAGGTACATCCTCTGCACTACTTAGCTATCAACTACTAATCTATACGATAAAATGTTAACAACCCACCCCGAAACTAAACTAAGAGAACAGGCAAGCACCAAAACTAGCTGAGCTGCGCCTATCTATGCTGGAAGAGAAGAGGTTACTGACTACTGATAACTGCGCTCGGCCTACACACAATACACTGATATAGGTATTAAAACACCACACATAACAGTATAATCTGTGAATCTTAAAAACATACCATATTCGACTTCAGCTGTGTGCTATGCTACAACTCCTCTTGTGTTACGATGATAGTAGCTTTCTAGCTTTGGATCACCGACCAAACCGGATAACTTTTATTGCAGACAAATGCAGGGTGTGGGCAAATCTGTGTTCCTATAAGCCGCAATCGACCGCTCACTAAAGCCACTGGTAAAATTTACTTGGCCGCAACGCAATCACTGAGAATTTCGGGACCTGTTACACTTTTTGCAGTTCCCGTTGAAAGTAAATTAAATTCTAATTGAAATTTTTTCGTTCCACTGTGAAAGTTGTGTGGGTAAAGGCTCGGTGATCTGATTGGATTGGATGCAATTTTTCCTCCGCAATCGAAACGATGACAGCTGCTTATGCCGAGGGGACTGCCGATGGTGGTGTAATGGAGAGTGAAAAAGATTCGTTGATGGTAAAATGTCGCATGTTGGACATGCTGCGCAAAGCCCAGATAACAATTTAAGGCAGATCAAACACTTTGATAGCTGATTTTATTCAACCTGTGGATGAACTATGGTTTGGTTTTAGAAATAAAAACCTTTTTTCAGCTGCTAAACATTTAAATTTGGTGATTTTATCAAGCTTCGAGCTTGTTAATGGCTGCGTTCAAAGCTGCAATGAAACTTAAGGCCGAGAAAGATAGCATTTTGAAAATCTTAAATATTTCTTAAATAACGCTAACTAAACAATCTAATAAAAGCGCACTTTCATTGAAAATTTTGCTTCGTCTCTTTTCCCTCTACAGTGCGCTGGCTTGGCTTTTCCACCCTTTTAAATAGCCAATTTGAAATAGTTTCGCCATGCTTTTCCAGTCGCTTAATCAACGTCTCATTACCGTTATGTGTTCGGCTGGGTACCCGGGTACCTTTTGAGACTTTACAGCCTCGAAAAACAAGGTTTACGACAACTCAGCCAGCTAAAACTCGTAGAATGCTCCTAACTAGTGGGAATAAACCATTTGTCAACAACAGATTGCCTGTAGCAGCAGAGGGGGGTCGAAGGGGGGGCCTTCGAATTTTTTTACCCCGTAAGTGTTCGGATGGGTACCCGGGTACCCACCGAAATGAAATGCTTCTAACTTTATCAATTCTTGACCGATTTTGGATCTTGAACCGTCAAAAGATTGGAAAATTTGTCTATTTTTAGAGCATGAGACTTACCAAGCCTGGGATCACGTCTGGTTCCCGTAAATCCGGATCTCCGGGACCATGTTCCGGATCTAAAACAAATGTGTACAATTGTCAATAAAACCACACAATATTGGTATCAAAATTCATGAAATCACTCCAGGAGTTCATTTTTATCCATTTTGAGTCCATTCAACTCATAGTCTTCGGAATGGCCACTCCGGTGCAAATTCCTGTGGGGCCTTACGGGACCGCTAACATATTTGGATAGAAAACCCTAGCAATTTGTATATCAAAATTCACGAAATCACTCCAGGAGTTGAGTTTTATCCATTTTAAGTTCATTTGATAAGCTGTCCCCGGAATGGCCACTCCGGAGCAGGTTCCTGTGGAGCCCTATGAGACCATTAACATGTTTGGATAGAAACCCCAGCAATATGTATGTCAAACTTCATGAAATCACTCCAGGAGTTGATTTTTATCCACTTTGAGTCCATTTGATGAGTTGTCTCCAGAATGGCCATTGCAGAGCAGATTCCCGTGGGGTCCTATGAGGCCACTAGCATGTTTGGATAGAAACCCTAGCAATATGTATGTCAAAATTCATGAAATCACGCCAGGAGTTCATTTTTGTCCATTTCGAGTCCATCTGACAAGTTGTCTCCGTAGTGGCCATTCTGAGGACAACTCATCAAATGGACTCAAAGTGAATAAAAATCAACTTCTGAAGTGGTTTCATGAAGTTTGACATACATATCGCTGGGGTTTCTATCCAAACATGTTACTGGTCTCATAAGGCTCCACAGGAACCTGTTGCGGAATGGCCATTCCGAGGACATGTCATCAACTGAACTCAAAAAGGGTAAATTTCAATTCCTGGAGTGATTTCACGAATTTTGATATACATATTGCTAGGGTTTCTATCCAAACATGTTACTGGTCTCATAAGGCTCCACAGGAACCTGCTCCGGAATGGCCATTCCGAAGACAACTCGTTAAATGGACTCAAAATGGACAAACATAAACTCCTGGAGTGATTTCATGAATTTTGATACCAATATTGTGTGGTTTTATTGACAATTGTACACATTTGTTTTGGATCCGGAACATGGTCCCGGAGATCCGGATTTATGGGAACTAGACGTGGTCCCAGGCTTGGTTAGTCTCATGCTCTAAAAATAGACAAATTTTCCAATCTTTTGACGGTTCATGATCCAAAATCGGTCAAGAATTGATAAAGTTAGAAGCATTTCATTTCGGTGGGTACCCGGGTACCCATCCGAACACTTATGGGTGTTAAATTTCCCGTACACATAACGGTTAACCTTTATGCAGCAAAAAAATATTTTTTTTTAAATTTTAATTTCCTAGTCACTTGTATGATAAAAACCTTTAAAGATATTACAGTAAATTTCGTTTAATATGGAGGTATCGCAAAAACATCACTGAATATAACACAACGTTGCTATTATATAATACAGAAGTAACACTGTAATGTTGCATAGTTATCAATATTTACCGTAACATACATTATTATACGTTAAGAGGTCACTTGTAAATTGCATGAATTATGCTCTGTTCTGGCATACGAGGTGAAAATGCCACTCGAGAGAGAGAGAGAGAGAGAGAGAGAGAGAGAGAGAGAGAGAGAGAGAGAGAGAGAGAGAGAGAGAGAGAGAGAGAGAGTTGGATTTCTACTGACCCCGGGGTACATGCGGCCCTAATGAAGTGGGAACCGATAAACGAAATAATCATGAACAGATATAGAACACTTGCTAGAAACTCTACTGCAGTGAAGTGCTATGCATCAACAAATGCTGCCCACCTGCAGTTTTTACAGCCAGCTGAACAGCGTGGTTGAGAAAATTACGAACGGGGACATTGAAATCTACTTGGACGACTTCAACGCGAAGATTGGCTTAAACAATGCAGACCCTGACGCACGCCATAGCCTATAGGAGAGATAACCAAAAACGGTGAGCTGACTAGAGAATTTTGTGGTAATAATAACATGGTCAATGGTGTATCGCTCGTCCCAGCACCAGCACAGACCAGCATATGAGGCTGCATGAGTTTTCGGCGACAGCCGAACAAAAAACCAAAATGACCACATTTGTATTTCACTGAACTTTTTGAACAACTCTTTTGAGTCTCAAATGTCAGAGAATAACAGAATCAGCAGCGCATGCCGCCGGTTATTCGCCAAATTTACGTATGCTTAAAAAATGGACTTTTTTCGGATGGTGATGAAAAACCCTAAGACAGCTAATTGAGTTTGATAAATTTCCCACGGAAGGTAAATATATTATGTTACTTGCAAAAAAAATCTACGTCTTTGCGTGCTGGCTTCCGGCAGTTAACCGAAACATTCGCAATGGTGAACGAAAACATGTGCGTAGGCATATTTTTAAGTTCTTTCTTCGTTTTATTTATCACTTTCTCCTCAGTTTTCGCGACAAAATTGTTGGAGTAGATCTTACGCTTCATGTTTGCCCTGAAATTCTCCATGGGACGCAGCTGGAGGACGTTGAGCGAGCTCGCCGACTAGAGTATCAGCCGTTCTATCCCCTCCAACGATCGCTTCGAGTAGTGGGCCAAAGTCAGATCAGGCCAGAACACCGCGTCTTCGCCCTTACGGTATTTTTTGATGAACGACGCAACTTCCGGCAGGCACTTGGTACTATAAGTCTCCCCGTTCACGGCCAGTCCGGAGCGAAAGAAGAGCGGCTTTGACATTCGCTTCTCGCTGATTGTCAGCCACAGCAGCACCGTGTTGGGGAACTTGGTGTGTGAAATGAACTTCACCTCGGAGCTCACTTCCTTCGTGGGGAAAGTAAAATACGAAATGCCCTGCCAGTCGTTGCCATTCGGGGTGAGATAGGTCTCGTCGTCCATCACCACCGTCACGTCGCGATTTGCCAGGAAAATCATCTCAGCCGCTGCCGCTGCGTCATTGCCTGCAGCCCCAAGCCTAGTAGACGGGACTGCCGCTTCCTGACATGTATGTTCACCCAAGAAACATTTATACGCTGAATAAACATTTTAGCAGCCATAATTATTCAGCCAAAGCTGAATATGCATCGAATAAATTTTATGTAAACAATTGTACAATACTTATTCAGCCGAAATTGGAGAACTTATACAACCTACCCAGGTAACCAGTAAGCATTAAAATAAGCAGTAAATCCTAGAGTAAATCAGTTGTTTATTAGCACCCCTGGCGTTTTATATTGCATGTTGTTGTTTATCAGCTTTTCGACTGCATAACTGTTGTAAATTGGCATCCACAATTCTATTTAAATTTTTCTTGTTGGTAACTAGCTGCAAATAAGCATTGTCAGCACTATAAGAGGGCTAGCAGTAGAGTAGCCGCATATTTTGCCAAAATAGCATTTAAGGCAACTTAAATGCTTATTGGCTTGCTTTTAAATTGCATTGGAAATGCTTATTGGTTACCTGGGTATTTTAGTCGAGGCGGAAAACACTTGTTAAGCCGTTATATCGTCTCTGTGCGCCTTGTTTCCAGCTTTGCGCAAATCGGTTATTTAAAAACGCGCAAAAGCCTTTATTAAGCTACATTACAGCTTCAAAGCAGCTATTGACAAATCGTTTATTCAGCTAGTATAGCACAATTATTGAGAGTATTCACGAGTTGTGGAGAGGTTGAAGATGCGCCTAATCTGCTTGTGACACTATTATGTAAAGCAGCTGATTTACAACGCATTCGTTGGTTGCTTAATCATTTATAGAATACAGAGGCCTTTGCTTAAATTTATTCAGCGTCTACCACCTGTATTCAGAGTTAAATCAGCTGTGACCAAATCAGTAGCATTTTAATTCAGCTTCGGAGTTTGTTGGGCATGTTCGCCAGGTACTTTTTCACTGTTTCGTCGGTAGCACCGACCTCCCAGCCAAGTGCACGCAACGATGTAGCCACTTTTCGTCGGCCACCCTGAACCGGGCTTTCTTTCGATGCTGATTGTTGTCCAATAGTGCCAAGATGTTTAAGATGCTGAAACGGGCTTATCCGGCGTCCGCAAAGTGCCGCACGACATCCGTTTTCGACGCAGCGGGGTACCGTTCTTCAAATGCTTCAAATTCAAATGCGCACACTTCTGAACGGAGTATTTTCGCCATCACCGCCAGAGTGCAAGCGACCTGCGACGCGACGGGACTTTTCTAGCTGTAGTTATATGCGCAGCCTTTTTCCGCCCGAAGCAGGACTGTGCATTTAGCGACATGTGGGCAATGTCGCGTCGCGTCGCAGTCGCTTTAACTCTGTACGGGGCCTTAGAGTTCGACGAGCTGTAGATTTTTTTTGCAAGTAAGCTCATTAAGCACCTTCCATGAGAAATTCATCAAACTAAATTAGCTATCTGAGTTATTTTTGCATCACCACCCGAAAAAAGTCAATTTTTTTAATACATACGTTAGTCGCATCAACTCTGAGGCGCCATCACTTGATGAAATTGAAACAGCCATCAAAAGTAGGAAATCCAACAGAGTAGGGTAACCAACGTATTTTGGACCCCATCAGCAGCTGTACATAATTTGGACACTTCCATTTGATTTTGCTGTAAGTGTCCAAATTATGTACAGCTGTTGATGGGGTCCAAAATACGTTGGTTACCCTACCATGGATTGACTGCGTTTCAGCTGAGATGCTCAAAACTGACCAGTCTTTGTCAGTCCAGGAGATGCATCAGCTATTCAGAAATATATGGGAAACCGCAACTTTTCCGGTGTACTGGATGCAGGGCATATTGGTCAAAATCCCTAAAAAAGTAGACCTAACAGAATTCGGCGTGGCATCACGTTGCTCTGTATTACTCTCAAAGTACTCTGGGGCCATCCAGATACCACGTGGACAGAAAAATACCCATTTTCAACCCCCCGTCCCCCTCCGTGGACAAGCGTAGACATTGACTCAACCACCACCCCCCCTCCCTGTTTGTCCACGTGGACATTTTTTTCCTTATGTAAAATTGAACAAAACAAATGCATGGTGCTAAATTTTGTTTCCAACTTAATTTATGCAGTATTTATTGTAAAAGCTTACGTAAAAGAAAGCTCCAGTCTAAAGGCCCCGACACAATGCTTACGGAATAAGTTTTTCCATAGATTTTCTGTCAAATTTCCGCAGCGTATTAAAATCCGTATGCAAGGTATTAGGACCTAAATTCTTCTGTTCATAGTCATCTTATCTACTGCGAATTATTATCGACTGTAAGGCACCGTACAGAGTAAACGCGATAGTGACGCGACACGACTTCGCTCTCATGTTGCGAAATGCACAGCCAAATGCTTCGGGCGAAAAAGGGCTGCGCGTCGCTTGCACTCTGGCGCTACCCTAAGAAAGTCCATTTCAGTTTGACTTTCGCTTGACGATTCTTCTCCGTCAAGAGTATCCCTGTCTAACTAAAGCAACTCAGCTTGACCGTCTACTATGACACAACACAAGACATTTCCGACGCGCTGTGGTGTGTAAAATTTTCTGAAGACGAATCCTTTCATAATGCTCGGTTTATGTGTTTACTTTATTTGAGCTTAAAAACAATCACTGATCAATCGTTAATGCTAATATGTATAATCAATTCAATATTTCTAATTTCTATTGTTTGCATGAAAAAAACTTGTCCACGTGGACATTTTTCATACCCCCTCCCCCCCTTCCGTGAAGAAGCGTGGACATTTTCATACCCCCCACCCCCCTCTAAACTGTCCACGTGGTATATAGATGGCCCCTCTGTAAGGTAATCCTCAACCAGCCAGAAAAAGATTGACGCTGTCCGATCATGTGTAGACTGTATCGCAACGCTTCGAATTATATTGGAGCAGATCAACAAATTCCAAGACTCGCTGCTGCTGGTATTCGTCGATTTCGAAAAGGCGTACGACCAACTCAATCCCGAAAAATTAGGCGTAGAGGTGTTCCAGATAAGCTAGTCCATCTCATCGAGGCTCAGTACGAGGCATTCTCGTACCAAGACTGATATAGTCACAGGGATCAGAAAGGTCAGGGATGCCTTTGCAGGTCTGCGAAACATTTGACGCTCAAGCCAGATCACTCTACATACAGAAACTCGAATTTTCAACTCAAACGTTAAATTCGTTAAACAACGCAAAAACTGCAGGTATTTATTAAACGCTGCTTGCGATATATCATTCGTGCCTGGTGACCTGACAAATGGATATCCAACGAGGAACTCCATCATCGATGTCATGAACACTCGACTGTTATCTGCCAGGACGGTGTGGAAAAAGGCAGAACAAGAAGCTCATAGCGACGCAGCGACATCCAGACTGTAGGCTAGAACCTGTCCTGGTGACAGGTGAAAGGCATGTCTATCTTGGGTCACTGATAACGGCGGACGATAACACCAGTCGTGAGATTCGGAGGCGTATTATCAGCAAAGGTCGTGCTTATTTACTATGAGCTTCACAAGCAATTGCTGTCGAATAAACTAGAGGGCCAAACAGAATACTGCATTAACGCGTCCATCAGTGTTATTCAGACAGTTTTCCCATGGGGTTTTGTCAAATTGGCGCAAATGGATGTGTTGACGCAGCATTCTGCTTAACTCTGAAGTCCCTGTATAAAGTGTGCCCCGTACAAGACGGTCATTATTACGCAGATTGTTCTTTACGGGCATGAAACATGGACAAAGCTCGAGAAGGGCCTGGGCGAAATTTTCAAGAGACGAGTGCTAAGAACGATCTTTGGTGGCGTCCAGGGGAACGGAATTTGGAGGCGGGGAATCTACCATGAACTGAGACGGTTCTATGTCGAACCCAGTATATCAAAAGGTGGTTAAAGCTGGATAGATACGATGGGCAGGACATGCTGAAAAAATGTTGGAGAGCTACTCTATAAGGATGGTGTTTGCTTCAAAACCCTGTAGGAGCAGTACGATCACAGACGCAGCAAATAAGATAGTTTGACCAGGTCGAGCGTGGTCTGGCGGAGAGTACACGGTTAACCGGTTAGCGGTAAACCGAGTGAATTGGAGAAATTTTGTTCAACGGGCTATATCATAACTTTAAGTACCAATCAAGTAAGTATTTTTACCTTAGGATTCTCCAATCGGCGGATGTCGAGTGACACCCAAATTTTTGCTCCCGTCGTTAGATACGTGCGACGCGCAAACTTATCTCAGCGATGGTCTGGTGATGGTCGGATGATATAACGGCACTACGCTTGTTACGTGCGTGGATTACTTAGCTGAACGACCCTCGCAAGTCCTCCAGGACCAAGAAATGATGATGATGATGATGATGAGAAATCGCGTAAATCCGGGCCTCTTGCCCGACAAAACATAAAGGTGCGCAAAAATGTTCCAAAATTCATTAAGCGCGAAATGAAAATTTCCTGACATTCCCAAACTTTTCCACGTTGAAACGAGTTTCGCTATTTCTGCTTGTAGAAACCTCAATCACAATCAACAGCTACAACTTCAATCAACAATTGAAGCAACAAATACGATCCTAAACTATATAACATTTACTCAAGTGAATACTTGTATGTGCCACAAGGTGAGAATATTTTTCGACATCGGTATTTTATCGTTGCTTGTCATATACTTATCATAAAAATTGTCTGGATGACGATAAAAGTAAGTTTAAACTTGAATGAGGGTTGTTGATGACACGAAAAGTAACACAAAGTAATTAAAAACTATCAGTTAGAGGGCGATTCATCCATGAACTTTGGCTATTTAACGAACGACTCAACGACTATCAGAATTCACTTGAATTTCGTTAGTCGATAGATAAACACTAAGTTTGAGTTGAGATTTCGTCTACTTGCCTTCATTGCTATTTCGGTCTTTAATTTATCATCAAACATCTAATTTAACAAAATGGAAAGTAGGATATGTCAAATACTAGCTCTGGTGATTGTTCTTTCGGTTGGAATGGTAAGAAGCCTTGAGAGACGGTTTGAATTGAATTTTTTCCTAATTTTCTTTTTCATTGATTCTAAAAATTTTACTTATAGATACAAATGACCCCCAGAACACCTCGACAGCTTCCTGGCGGATCAGCTCGACCGATTCCGCTGGAGGAACTGAAGCAGGACGAACATATCAACAGAGTCAACCGTATTTTTGCTGCATCGGGAGGCTATAAGCCGGCGTAAGTAGAGGAAGTTTTTTTTCAACATTATTTTAATTCAATAAACTACAACGTACCTCTCTTCTACCAGTAAACCAGAAATTCTCAGTGGAACCGTGCAGTTGGTTGCAGGATCCCGTTACGTTTATACTGTTTCGTTTTTGGTCAACGGAGAATCCCAAGTTTGCGATATATCAGCATGGGAGCGACCATGGCTAGAGGAAGTTGAGCCTAACGACGCCTATAAATATGAAAATAAGTGCAATTAATTAGCTGCTCTTTGATTTTGAACAATACTTTGAATTAAACTTCTGTAATCTATTGCATTTGGGTTTTCTTTAACCTACAAAAATATGTTCAATCAATTTCAATGAATTTCACCAACAGACTCGACGTTTCGGTTTCAGATAAAATATCTCTAACCAACTACAAGCATAATAGCATAGGCAACTCTAGGAATTGATGGATCCAATCCAATCTTGTATGTGCGGTTTTTAAAGATTCACGCACGTTTCGCCTAGGGCGTGCCAGTATAGTCAGGCAACGCACAGTAGGGTAGATTGAGCCGACACTCGGACAAAAACCTCATAACTTCTTGAGTGCTTGTACTGCTTTGCTGTTTTCAACAATATTTCCGATAAACTTTGTACGATAACATGAACTAGATTGTTCCAAAACGGTGTTATGATGTAATGTATAGTTACTTAATCTGACAGTAACTCGACGCTTTAAGATTCTTGCTCTTTTACACAAAATTAATTTCGTTCATTTTTTTTAATTTATGGCCGTGAAAAAAATATTTTCTATTTCACTTAATGTGACTTTGAACTTACTTAGTTGTAATATCGCGGTATTGACCGAATAACACAATTCATCTGATATCTGATTCAATTTAAATTTGACCGCCTTCGGAATGAATATGTCGAAATTTCATCTTTATTCATATGTTTCGTCGCCGTTGGTCTCTGAATAAATGTATTAATAATATCCTCGATAACATTTCCTAAACCGGAATTCGAACCGAACCGATTCAAAATCCCGACTAACTTTATTAGAAAATCTCGTTCTCATGATGAGTTCTTTAAAGAACAGGTTCGTGCGAAACAAATAAATCATTCAATCTTCTACTTTACACTTCGGTTTAACTTCTCACAAAACTAAATTTAAATTTCATTCAAGCTGTCCCGTCATATCGAAACGTCTGCCCTTGAACTGCGATGCATTCGGTGAGAGTGAGAGTAAATTTTGCCAATCCATGAGCTTGCAGCTTCCAACCATAACAGACTTATCATTTAGAATCATTCGCAAACAGTTGAATATTCGCGAACGAGAGTAACATACGAAAGCCCCCACCATAGGGTAACCAACCTATTTTGGTTTCCGTCTACAGCTGTACGTAATTTGGGTTATTCCGTTTGATTTTGCTGCAAGTTACCAAATTATGGACAGCGACAGGTGGGGTCCAAAATAAGTTGGTTACCCTACAAGTTTAGTAAACTCAAGCGTGCGAATCTCGAATAAAATCAATCGAAACAGAAAGTAACAACAACTTAGGAGCAGACAACTTTCAATGCATCTCCCGCCATCACCATCGCTTATGAACCAGGTTTTGAGATCAGGTGTGGCTTTCGGCTCGAAGAAGATGCAAATTTTCAAGACTACATTCAGCATCAACGTGCTGTACCTTGTAGTTTTGATTCCATTCTCATCACCACAACATGAATAAGGTGAATGGGGGGTAAAATGCACCGCTTTCGCTTTCTTTTGTTCGTTCATAGCTAATTAGCCAAGTTATAGGAGCAAGATTGCGTATAACTTGACAGTGCCTTCATTGATACAATTATGTATTCCTGAGCCATTTACCCTACTTCGCCGTTGTTAAATCTACTTTATGAATCATAACTGGCTTCGTGATGGCATCGGGGAAGAAGACTACAATGGTACCTTTTGCCGCAAAAAGCGTTATATAACCGGACTTCTTGTCAGGACCTTTTCAGCTCAGCATATAAATAAGACGACATAGATGTGACCGCTGGTGGATTAGTGGTTTGCAGCACGGTGAGATGGCCAGCCGAAAAAGTTACGTTGTGCAGCTCCTCGTAGTGTTGTTACTGATGGTTCAGCTGCTGCAGGGGAAAACCATCACCGACGACCGTGGACGCCAGTTCGAGGAGAGGGAAATCCTAGTGCCCACGGGAATATCGGATGCTGAGCTGCAAGTCGAAATCCAAAAGGCCATCCGCGAGCTGTATCCTAACTACAAAGATAGTCCCGATATTCAGGTGAAGCAACTTTCCAGCGTCGACGAGCTGGTGGCAAATAAAGGAAAAGCCGCAAAACAGTAGCCAGCCAACGTGTGCAATTGACGATCTAGATTAATTGTTGGTTTGAAAAATAATAAACGATGTGTGAAAACGTGATTCCTAGGTGCTTTCGTAATTATTTCACTAATCGTCTTGTATCTTCCGGTTTTCTATTAAACCAATTGAAGCAACATTCTCCTTTTCCTTTTTTGTCAAATGAACAGGATTGACTCGCACAGTATTGTATGGAACAGTTGTAGGCTTAATTATAGTGTACAATATTGTTGAACTAAACCATATTTTATCTCTAGCAGCCCTGCTGCTATAAGGCTATAATATCGTTGGAAGCAGCCTTATAAAACCGTTATTGATAAAGATTGAACAATACCTAGTTCAGTTATATTGTAGACTACAACGAACTCTATGAACAACCAACACATAAGTTTGAAAGTATGCTTGACTGAGTCGGTACAGTCAAAAGAGCAAACTCGAATCAAACTGTGCGTGCCAACCCTGAAGAAGATCAGTTTTCTCATTATAACGAATGATATATTTCTGTTGAATCATCATGTTGTTCATACCTACCCGGTACATTTAGCAAAAATTTCTACTGATAACAGTAACTAACCCGATGACCAAGCCTCTCACGGTGTCGAAAATAATTATTTTAAAAGCAATTCTTTGTTGGTACCAGATAAAACGCAACAGTAATTTCCATTCCACATGTAACTGTCATTTAATATTTGCACCTTGCAGAAGAAACAACTAAAATAATTTGATTCGGTTGGTTATTGACAAAATGAACTTACCCTTAGCTAGTTTAATTGCTTGTTTTCTGTTGGTTGTATCGAGTGTTACAGCGGAAAAATGTGAAACAAGTGAGTGTAGTCTAAAGAAACACGTCTTTACTCAAATAATTTTCTGATTCCTAATGCTAATTTTTAACGTAGAGCTACGTTTTTGTTTTCTATATTGGAGTGCACTTTGGAAGTACGAGAAATGAGCATGTAACGAAAGGTGGTTATGATTTGAACGCTTATAACTCAGCCATTTCTCAGTTATAAGAAATGTTTCTATAAATTGATAAATATAGGAAATATAAAAATAATTTGACAAACTACTATTGAAAAAAGAATAAATATTTGGCATTGTCACATGGAAGCACTCTTTTGCTTCCCAGGTCCGGTATCACAATCTTATATACCTGCGGTTTCATTTACTTTGATTCTAAAAAAAAGTAACCGAACCCTTGCTTTCCAACAGGACAGGAATTATTCATTACCAGTAAACCTCGACCAAATTGAAGTACTGAAGGTAAACAATTTTGTAAAAATTCGAAACTACCCTCGCTCTTTGATCGATGTTATTATTTAAACATTGGACCGAAACGAATTCGATATCTTGAACGTAAACAAGTATGTAAAAGTGTAAACCTATCCTTCCAATTATCCCTACCCTACGATCGATCTTATCATTTAAACATTAAATCTAGACAAAGTTGATGTCCTGAAAGTAACAATTTGTCATTTATTTTTGTGTTTCGTGTTTTCCTATTCTTTGTTCCGTTTTTCCTTGTGTCACATTTTTTCTTATTGCCAGTTCTGTTTTTCCACCTGATTTTTTTTTACTAATTTCTTGGCAATTCTTCTTTTACTTTTCTCGTGTTTTCTGTTTCATTTTCCCTTTCATGTATCTTTTCCCTCTTTTTCTTCCTCGTTTCCTCACCTTACATACGTACGGCTTACATACTTACTTATCCTGGCCCGCCGTCCCTCAGGATTTGACTTGCAATATAATGTTCAGCCAGCTAAATCGGTCCATAGCTGTGCGTCGCCAATTTCTCGACTGTTCCACACTTTCCAGGTAACGCTCTACTTGGTCTTACCATCGAGCACGCGGCGCTAGGATTGGGCAAAATTCCCGAAAGTATCGATAATTGAATATCAATATCAAATCCGCCGCTTTATCGATACCGTCGATATATCGTTCGTGAAGTATCGATATTGGATTTATCGATACTATTTAAGGCGGCATTCTGGGGTTAGGAAATGCTACACAAAAAACAGGGATTCATAAACATTAATCTATAAAAAACATGTTGAGCAAAGACAGTGCCCCCAAAACACGCACGCAACACATCACTCGCTCCAGTGCAGCTCTATTTCGGACATGTCGTTTTATACGGAAAACCGTACAACCTGCCAGAGCTGTTCGCTTCCGACTGAATCGTATGCTGCCCCGGAATCTACAAAAATATGATGAGTTGTAGTCCCGACACATCCGGATGACCTGCCAAAGAGTAAAACTTTAATCCGTAGTAGCACGGGTCTCCATAAAGCCCACCTGGTACTACCCTATGAACTTTCCTGCCACTGGGGACAGACGACGCAACAAAATCTGAGAGAGCACCCTGTTGATGGCTTTGACCAGCGTTATGCTGCGGTAATTACAGCAATCTATCCGATCGCCCTTTCTGTATATAGGACAAACTACACCCTCAATCCACTCGTCCGGCAGCCCATCCAGTGACCACCCATCCAGTGATGTGTCGTTGCTGGCATTTCTTGGCCAATCCTGCAGAGTTCCGCCGGGAGTTGCTCCTTTCCGGTTCTAGCTCTTCTCGATCTCTGTCCCACCTCTGCCACTTTCACCACTATTATGGCGCGTAAAAAGCTGGAAAGTCTTTGTTACTCTCTGTGCTCTCTGGTCAGTTCTGAATTGCGGAAAATCGCGTGTCGTATGCTCTTACTGTTCAATAAGCGTTAAACATGTAAGTGACATTGTTCAAGGTTTTGCATAAGAGTCAATTTCAATAAAGTAAATTTGGGAATTAAGCTTAGTAGATACCTGAAAAGAAAACAGCGCGAGAAAAAATCCTTAAAATATTGCTTTCTTGAGCATTTCCAGGTCAGCTGGATATCCCGCTTTATCAAAACAGTATCGGGATAAAATTATCGATTTAGCATAATATCGACGCCATAAATATCGATGAAATATATCGAAATATCGGCCTTCGAGTATCGATACGGTATCGCCCAATCCTACGCGGCGCACCTTTGCGTCTGGTACCAACCGGATCCGAGGCGAAAACCATTTTTGCGGGGTTGTTGTTCGGCATTCTCACAACATATCCCGCCCATTGTAACCGTCCAGTTTTAGCAACTTTCTGGATACTGGGTTTACCGAAGCGCTGCACCAGCTCGTGGTTTTTCCTTCTCCTTCATACACCGCCAAAGATGGTCCTAAGCACACGACGTTCAAAAACGATTAGTGTTGTCAAGTCTCCGTCAATCATTGCCACGTTTCGTCCCCGTAAAGGACTATCGGTCTTGGGTCTTGTGGAGTTCGTAGTAAGCACGACCACCGGCAAGAATACGTCTGCGTATTTCTCTGCTGCAGTTGTTATCCGACGTCATCAACGACCCGAGGTATACAAATTCGTCCACCACCTCGAACTCGTCCCCATCGACTACCACACTATTGCCTATGCGAGCTGAATCGCGCTCCAAAAATCCTCCTGCTAACTAACAGATACTTGGTTTTGAACGAATTCACCGACAATGTCCACGTCGTCAGCGAAACAGATAAATTGGTTAGATTTGTTGAAGATCGCGCCCGAAATTCTCACACAGCTCCGAACACCATCCATCGTGGCCTTAATCAGTCTTGTCAGCTTCCCGGGAAAGCCGTTTTCGTCCATAATTTTCCATAGCTCTTTACGTTCGACAGTATCGTAGGCGGCCTTGAAATCTCTGAACAGGTGGTGCGTAGGGACTTGGTATTCGCGGCACTTTTGAAGGATCTGTCGCAGCACAAAGATTTGGTCCATTGTTGATCGCCCGTCCACAAAACTGGCTTGATTACTTCCGACGTATTTACTAGCTAGCGGCGATAGACGGCTAAAGATGATCTGAGAAGGCACTTTATAGGCGGCGTTGAGAATGGTGATCGCTCGATAGTTCTCACATTCCAACTTGTCGCCCTTATTGTATATTGGGCATATTACTCCCTCCTTCCACTCCTCCGGTAGCTGTCCTGTTTTCCATTTCGTCTTGTCTTGACGTAGGACTACGTCTTTGATTTCTATCTATAAAAGCAAAGCCTAGGTAGCACATTCCATTATCGAAACTTGACCTTCTGTTTTTTTATACGACAGACTTCGCAGCCAGCTGTTAGAATGCAGGACAATTGCAGGGGCAGTTGCTACGATCCTATTGACTCTAACAGCCTCTCCCAGTCGAGATTCGAACATACGACGACTGGCTTATTAGGCCAGTGTAACGAAAAGTGGTTATAGTTTGCACGCTTATAACTAAGTCATCCCTTAATAGAGATATTGGTATCAATCGATTAGTAATTTTTCAAAAAATCCATTACAATAAGTAGATTACATATTTCCCTAACAGACGTTTAATAATTGAGAAAATATTAGACGATTATTCATCATTTCATTATTTTCATTTGTTTGCCTTCCCACGTCAGTGCTTCCCTAGCACGGATGACAGAAATCTGTAGAAGATGAGCTATGGGTTAAGCTCGCTTATGTTTGTATTTAATTTACGTCCTATAGAATCCAATCGAAAATTGTTGAGCTACAGCTGTTGCTACTTCCCCGGATAAGGCAACGAAGACATCCAAATTCACCAAGCGAGACGCCAACAAACCGAAGAATCCATCGACTCGCCAGCGAATGATATGGTCATTCAGTGTCACTACGCATCGTCATTTAGTGAGTAGTGCATTGGTTGAAACACATTCGTGACTTTATTCATTCAACGTTGTGACTTGGCCAGCAGTCGAGCATGGCGGAAGGTTCAAGTCCCTCCATAGAGAGACCCAGCTATGACACAGCCGATCATTGTTTGGCATGATATGGAAATTACGACGGACGTGTTGGAGCAGGAATACCGACCTATTAAGCTGCTATAATAGAATATTAAACCATTGCCCAGGGAGGTGTTCTTTCAAACATTCAAGCTGTTCTGCCAAAGAAGGTCGAAATGAAAGCCCAGATTTACAACCAGACTTATCAAGTACCACAAACCGTCCTTTTTAGGACGAATGAATTCATTTATCTATATATATAAAAGTGAGCGTGAGTATGTTTGTATGTTTCCACCATAACTCCAGAACGCCTTGACCGATCTCCATCTAACTTGGCACACATGTTCCTTGATATAAGGGAATCAGCACTGGGGGATTTACGAAAGGGGGGGGGGGTTACTAACAGGGGGTTATGATTTTTTAAATAACTTTATCTGACAAATTCAAAAAATTCACCTTGAAGTATTAGAAAATATTTTCAACCTTGCAATTAACCTTCTTCAATTGAACTCACCGCCACAGAGCCATACAACGTCGTATGTTACTTCGCCAGCTGGTCGGTCTACCGAGAAGGAGCTGGTGCCTTCAACATCAGCTACATTATCCCAAGCTACTGCACCCATTTGGTGTACACCTTCGCTGGACTGAACCTGGCCGGTGGAGTCGATTCCTTGGACTACTACAACGACATCAATGTTAACAGTTTGTATAGTTTGGGGTGACCTATCAAGAGCTGATGTTAATTCAGGGATCATTCCTATTCGCAGAGGGTTATGCAAAGATCGTTGAACTGAAGGAGGAGAATCCATGTCTGAAGGTGATCTTGGCAGTTGGGGGATGGAATGAAGGATCGGAGAAATATTCATTGGTAGGTAGAACGTTAAAACGGTACTTACTTGATACCTGGATTGTAAGTTTCATATTTAAAAGATGGCGGAATCGGAGGAAACCAGAAATGCCTTTGCTGACCATGCTTTACGGTTTTTGGTTCACTTTGGATTTGATGGTCTTGACTTAGACTGGGAGTATCCAACAACGGTAGGCACTGCTAATGTTTTCTATGGAGACATCTGATTTACTCTTTCCATTCCTTAACTAGAGAGGTGGCCTTCCGGAGGATCGTGAAAATTTCGTTCTCTTACTGGAGACATTGCGCGACAAATTCCAGCATCGAAAGAAACTGCTTACCATTGCGTTGAGCGGTTCAACAAGTGTTATTGAGCAAGCTTATAACATAAAAGCGTTGTGCGAAATCTTGGACTTCATAAATCTTATGGGCTACGACTACGGTTTAAAGACGAAGACCAGTGTAGATGCACCGTTGTATCCCGATCAGACGACACGATCCGAATCCATTGATGGTGCCATTTCGTTGATTCGCAAAAGTGGTTGTCCACTGACTAAGATTAATCTTGGAATTCCAACCGTGGCTAAGACATATACTTTGAAACCGGAAGCGGCTGGCCGAGCTACACCAGGTGCCGATGTTCAAGGCCAGGGACGGGCAGGACCTTTCACGAAGAACGCAGGTACTCTCGGCTTCAATGAGCTGTGCGCAATGATGGAAGAGAGCAAATGGAATATCAAACCGTTGAGGAATGTGGGTGTAAAAATTGCTGTTCTAAAAGATCAATGGGTAACCTATGACGATCGGGAAACGGTAGCGGAAAAGACCCAGTACGCCAAGGATAAAGGTTTGGGTGGTGTGATGTTCTGGACGGTCGATACCGATGATTTTCATGGCGATTGCTACAATGAAGCTTATCCGTTGCTGCTAGCAGCAAATAAGATATTTAAGTACGTTTAAATAAATGAAGATAATATCGCAAAGCACAATTCAAAATTTTTCTTAGCAATGTTTTTTGAGAAGTTTCCCATTTTACATTAAAAGTACTGGTGAATGAGTGATTGAAAAGCGCAAAGCGAGTAACTTCTCGGCTTTTCCCGTCTCCGGCTTCTAGTAGCGTTGCTGCTATGAAGGCTTAGTCTTTCTGAAAATTTTTCTCACCCTTAAACGTTTAATATAACTTCGGTAAAAAAACTTCTCATGAAAACATGCCTAATTTCACGTGATAATAATAAACATTTCTCGATTTAGAGCAATTTGGAAGGAATTATCAGTCGGGTTGCATGACGATTCGCACCACTACGGACCAAGTTTTTACCTCCCGACAGGTCTTGTAAAAATATCGGGAGTACAACATGCCCATGCCCGCGCATAACTTGATTGGCTTTAAAGCAGCATTCGATAGAGTGGACCGACACCAACTATGGCAAGTGCTGCCCAGGATTAGCTCCGGTGAATAAACTTTTATACAAATTGAACGTATATTCGTGAAGTTTAGTAAAAACAAGTGCAATGTCTTATTTAATTCAAAGTTTCGTTTAAAACCACAGAACAATTAATTAAGGTGAAATTAGTGATCATTAGGAAATCATCACTTCTTAATTGTATTGGTTCCCGAACAGAGTAGGAAGTGTCAACGACAAATAACTAAATGCATGGTATATATATAATGTATGTTATGTTATTGATATGGGAAGTATTGTAATCATATGTAAATAAATAAATAATATATCGAACTAGTAGATATAACAGAGTTATATTGCATTCTTAAGACTTTAATCAGATTACTATTTTCGAAAATTTAGTTTTCATTTACATAGAAACATATTTACAAATATGCTTATAGCATTGTTTAACAATGATGAAGACAAATATTTGAACGCAAATACTATTGAAGAGATTATAAATATTAGGTACACGTAAGCTTCGCGAATCATAATATGTATAGACAACGGACAGTAGCACTAAAAATATGTTTTAACCATACCTGAAACCAACACACAAGGTTTACAATCTTTAGAATGTTCTTCTACTGCCAATGTGCGCTGTTTTCGCTGACGCAGAAGAGCAGCTCGCTGTGCTTTCCGCTTCCGTCCCATTTCACTTTGTAATAATAAATCTTATTCGTACCGGCAAATAAATAGCATAACAATACACAACCGCAGAAAATTGTACAAAAAGACGCGAATCGAGCATACGACGCACTTGTCGCATACGTTTACGTTGCTAATCTTTCAAGTATGACCAAAAACATTAAAACTTGAGTCACTCGAAAGCTTTACCAAAATCCGTTGGTTTTTTTCCCTAACACATTAGGCACAACAGGTCCCTCACACAACATCAAAATGTTGCCATTCCCTCAGTTAGATTTCTAACTTTATATAGAGAAAAGACAACAATTTTAGTGTTTCATATGGCATCACTGAAAAAATGACGAGTTCGGACACTACTACAAGGAATGGGGGAAAGAAAGAAAACGAAAATCGTCTCTGCCGCAAAAGATAAACGCACTCTAAAAATCGATACGTTCGTTTACCGGAATAATTATGAATACATCTGATTTGCAGTCGGCATGCATTTCACTTTATGTTTGAAAGTAAAATAAATAAAATTTACTAGATTTTCAGACCAAACGACTAATATGAGTAAAAACAGCTGAAAAGCAAACTTTCGTGGAAAATTCTGTAAATGAAAACTGCGCAAGAGTTTACGCAAGCTCTACGTGCATGCCTCGGTGCATGTTGGGTCTGTTTCGTTCGTGCGTATGTGAATTAGGTGCTTGTGTGCTTTGATGTTTTGCAAATATCTATCAATTTCGGTTATATATTGATGAAAAATCTTCTAGATATGGTTGTGCAATAGTAAAATATATTTAAATACTGAATTTCAAGTGTAGAACTACCGCCGGTTTTGTTTAAAAGGCTTATGTAGCTGCGATACGGAATCAGATTAGTGTTATGTGTGTATTGTATGATTTATGTTTTATGCTGAGGTGATTTTGAAGTGCATATTTTCATAAACAGTTTTCTCAACAGAGGAACTTTTTTTCGATAAAGTCGAGTTGCATATGAAAGATTATAAATAAGGTAAGACAAAATAACATTTATCTTAGTGAATTTACCGTGCTACATTTCAAGAATTCCAACTATAGAGCTACGAAAGCTTATTTACTAACACACCTAAAGCAATCATCGTGATCATCAATACGTACTGAGGGCTAATTTCTCGTCAATTGCACTTATTTTCATAGTTATAGGCGTTATGAGGCTCAACTTCCTCTAACCACGGTCGCTCCCATGCTGATACATCGCAAACTTGGGTTTCTCCGTTGACCACAAATGAAACAGAATAAACGTATCGGGATCCTTCGACCACTTGCTCTGTTCCACTGAGAATTTCTGGTTTACTGATAAAAGATAAGCAATTTTTAATTTATTTAATTAAAATAAAATAATTAATGAAAACAAGCTCCTGAGCTTACACCGGTTTACAGCCGCCCGATGCAGCGAAAATACGGTTGACTCTGTTGACATGTTCGTCCTTCTTCAGCTCGTCCTTCGGAATCGGTCGAGGTGATCCAGGAGGAAGCTGTCGAGCTGTTCTAGGAGTCATTTGTATCTAAAAGTAGAATTTTAGAACTTTAAAAATATTAATTCGAACCATCTTTCAAGGCTTACCGTTCCAATCGAAAGCAGAATCACCATCAATGCTAGTATTTGAAATATCCTATTTTCCATTTTGGGAAACTAGATATTTAAATGATAAATAAAATTACCACCAAAATTGCAAAGAAGAAAGTAGAACCAAACTCACTCTCGGTCTACCGACCAACGAAATACAACTGAATTCTGACAGTCGTTGACTCGTTCGTTAAATAACCAGAATCCATGGTGGAACCGGTTTCTAACTGACGGTTTTTAATTACCTTGTATTATTTTTTTTTGTCATTAACAGTCAAACTTTATACAAGTTTAAATTTACTTTTATTGTCATCCAGACTATTTTTATAATGGGTATGGGTACAAGCAACAATAAAATGCCGAGACCGAAAAACATTCTCTTGAAAGCTAAATTCGAGAGTACCTCACCGTGTGTACATACAAATATTCAGTGAACATAAATTTTATGTAGTTTTCGATCCGATTTGGTGATTTAATGTGTTGATTATGGCTGTGGCTTCTTCAAGCAGATTAATATACAGTGGACCCCCGTTCGTTTGAACGATTCCTCATGCAAACTAACGGGGTTGCTTTTTAATTTGAACAACTGGTAACCCGAAATATGCTGAAACCTGTGTGAACTGGCCGCCCTGCTCTTTGTTATTGTTTTGGTGGTTTGTTTTAGTTGGCAGTTGCAAGTGCGAATATTGCATTTTCCGATCGGATTTCTCTCTTAATCGTTAGGAAAACGAAATGTGAAACCGAATCAACACGCTAGGTCAGTACAAACGAATCGTGTTTCTGTGCATTGTCTGCATAAACAAATGATGTCATGTTGAGAATGACATTTGAACCATTTTTAATTTGCATGTCGTGCAAACCAACGGGGTTCAAATTAAAAAGTGTTCAGATTAAAAATGGTCAAACGAACGGGGGTCCACGGTATTATTATGTTAACGATTACCTGGACAATCAGGGAGAACCTAGAAATGTCAAGCAAATTCGTTTCAACCTGGGTATTATTAATTAAAACTTGGGGGACGCCAGGGAATTTTCTTTCCGCGTTTGGATGTATTTTGGTAATACAAATGTTTGCATGCGTTTACCCTGAGCGATCAGGTGCTGATTTACGAAGCTTGAGTCACCGAGTAACAACAGATAGGACGGAAACGACAGTCCATGGCGGACCGAGATTTACTCAGCCCGAGTAATTGTTGGGGTTGTTCAACATCGCTATCGTGGGAATGATCCGTCGAACAGGCATCAAAACGTGAAATACGATTTTTACCAAAGGTAGCCAACTACTAAGCTTCGCAGATGACTTTGATATCATTGCCAAGAACTTTGCGACAGTGGAGGCAATCTACGGCAGACTGAAAGTAGAATCTTGGATGGTTGGGCTAAAAATAAATGCGTCGGAAACCAAATAAGTGAAAGGAAGAGGCTCAAAGGAGACAAACGCTCAGCTCTCCATGAACGGTAACCGTTGACGGCGACGAACTTAGGAGTGGTAGATGAGTTCGTGTATTTGGGATCGACTTTTATTAGACCGGTACACCAACGAAAATAAGACTGATGAGCGAATGAGGTTAAAATGGGCCTAATGTACATTTAAAGTATAAAGTGTAAAATATAATGTGTCATTCAAGTTATTTGTGTTATTTTTTACTATCAAGCGCCTCTTATTCCACACCTGCTGTTAGTGGTGCTACTGATACGTTTGTATGACGATTATTCAACTCTTACTCCATAATTCCTCTTAGCAACGTTTGCGCAACATTCATTCCACTCTTATTCCACTCTTTCATCACACTTGCTCCCAGAAATGCTGCTGATACGTTTGAACAACGTCTATTCGACTCTTATTCCACACTTACATAACGACATAACAACTGAGTTATGAGCGTACAAAACGTATCCACTTTTCGTTATGTAGTAATTTATTTTCCGTATCATAAAGTGCATCCTAAGAACGTAACCTAAGAGCGCCGATTCATACGTTTTGCACTTCGAAGATTGCCCTGGAACGACCCCTTTCAGCTGCCCTGCTATGAACAACTCTGCAGACTCATCGATCTTGACCCGTTGAACACTCGTCGCGACGTGATCAGAGCAATGGCAGTCGCCGACATGCTGACCTCGAGAGTGGATTGCCCATGTCTACTCGCGAACCTCAACATATACGCACAAAGTCGTGTTCTACGCAACGGTCCATTTCTGCGTGTACCGCATCGGCGAACCAACTATAGCACATTTAGCACAATCATCGGTCTGCAACGCCATTTCAATCGATTCACACAAAGCTTCGACTTAAACGTCAGCCGCGAGGTACTGAAAACTCGTTTCCTGGCACTAGCACGTAGATTCTAGTTTAAGTGTATCAGTAGGGCCAGTAGGCCTGTTTGATATTTTTGTATACAAATAAACAAATAAACAAACGTAATAAAATTAGATTTTTAAATATTTATAATACCTTTACGTGGTCCTACGTCAACAGATGGTGGGGTCTCGGATGCACCTTTCCACTTCTTTTAATTTAAAAATAGATTATTTTTTGGCTGCATAAAGGTTGATGAGACGTTGATTAAGCGACTGAAAAAGCATTGCAGAACTATTTCTTGTTCTAAAAATAGAATTGATAGCATTGCGTAAATTGGTTATTTAAAAACGCGCAAAAGCCTCTATTAAGCTCCATTGCAGCTTTGAAAGCAGCTACCCAAGTAACAATTTCAGCTGCATCGAGGGATACCCATGTTGCTATTTGATATTTGGGAATGTCGATCATAAATGGTGCTAGTGTTCAGGCTAAATGTGAGGTACGACAATTTTTGTTAATTTTTCTTCCAAGAGTTGTCTCTGTGGTTTAGTTTTAGAAATAAAATCCTTTTTTCAGCTCTTAAACATCTAAATCTGGAGATTTTATCAAGCTTCGGGCTTGCTAATAGCTGCTTTCGGAGCTGCAATGGAGATTAATAGAGGCTTTTGCGGGTTTCTAAATAACCAATTTGCGCAAAGCTGGAAACAAGGCGCACAGAGGATGCAAAAAGGGGGATATAATTGCTTAACAAGTGTTTTTTTCTGCCTCAAACGAAATAGGTTGTATAAGTTCTCCAATTTCGGCTGAATAAGTATTGTAGAATTGTTTACGTTTTACGTTTAAATTTTATTCTATGCATATTCAGCTATGGCTGAATAATAATGACTGCTAAAATGTTTTATCAGCGCAAAAATCTTTTTTATTATTAAGATGCTGTTTTTAAGCTTTTTTTTATTAAGATGACAAATCGTTTATTCAGCTAGTATACCACAATTGAAAACGGTTGAAAATGCGCCTAATCTGCTTGTGACACTATTATGTGAAGCAGCTGATTTACAGCGCATTCGTTGGCTGCTTAAACACCCATAGCATACAGAGACCTTTGCTTAAATTTATTCAGCGCCTACCACCTGTATTCAGAGTTAAATCAGCTGTAACCAAATCAGTAGCATTTTAATTCAACTTCGGTGTTTGTTGGGTAGTTCTTTATGGACTAGAAACTGTGATGCTGCTCACGTGAGCTGCTGAAGTCCTTGCCGTATTCGAGTGGAAAATGCTGCGTGCGATATATGGGAGAGTACAAACTGAAAGCGGAGAGTGGTGGAGGCGTATAACTCACGAGATATAAGCACTGCTTGGAGAGATTTCCATTGTACATCTGGCGAAAGTCGGTAGACTACGGTAAGCCGGACACGTGCGTAAGGATGCCAGACGACAATGTGATGAAAACGGTTCTCTTAAATAACCCCACTAGCACCAGGAACAGAGGGGTTCAACGGGCAAGATAGCACGACCAGATCGAAAGTGATCGACGAGTTCTTAGGTATCTGGGAAATATAGGCGACGAAGGGCCCAAGATAGAGTCGAAAGGAAACGACTGCACTGACGAACTGACGTGACACGGGCGTTTCATTTTTGACTCACAAGATCTTGCAAGCAAACGACCACTTGCTTACAATCGAGCGATCGCTTATGTCAAACAGCAGAGCGATGTATAAAGCTACGGGAGCAGATTTATGCAAACTTCAGTTTGTTTCACCGGAAATCTTTATGAATATCGGAAATAACCCGGTTTTGCGTATTGCAAAAACAAAGCATAAGGTAATTTTGACAAAGAACTTTATGCATTCACTTGTGCTCCTATAGTGTGTTTTTATTTTTTCGTATCGGTCACACATAGGGTAAAGAACCGGTTTTAAGCAGTCTAAGCGGGTCACTGATTGTTTTACTTTATTACAAGCGATGGGTTGACTAAGTGGGGGATATCAGCATACCAATCTTCTTGCTATCTTTAGTTCTTCTAGCTGTTACCATTGGAAGACACTATTATTCCCAGGTAACCAATAAGCATTTCCAATGCAATTTAAAAGCAAGCCAATAAGCATTTAAGTTGCCTTAAATGCTACTTAAATGCTATTTCGGCAAAATATGCGGCTACTTTACGGCTAGCCCTCTTATAGTGCTGACAATGCTTATTTGCAACTAGTTACCAACAAGAAGAATTTAAATAGAATTTTGGATGCCAATTTACAACAGTTATGCAGTCAAAAAGCTGATAAACAACAACCTGCAGTATAAAACGCCAGGGATGCTAATAAACAACTGATTTACTGCTTATTTTTATGCTTATTGGTTACCTGGGTTGAGTCAAACTTTTGATTTTTCGCTTTAAAAGTTGGAGCGATGGAACTTATTTTGATCAGTCCGAACATATTTTCACCCTCAAGGTGCTTTTTAAGCAGTCCTGAAATCTGAATTTTTTACGCCCCCATAAAAAATCCCTCGAACTTTTCCCCCTGTTCAGTAAGTTCGCGTTCCTTTCCGCGACCTACTAATCGGCATCTGCATTGATAAATTTGATATTTTTGGTCGGAAGATACGTAAAATGCAATCTGTCTAAATTGTTTATCAGGGCACTGCGTTTTTGACCTCTCACTAGCTGTTCATAAGGATGGTAGGAGAACAAAAGAGGCAAACATAGCAGTGCACACGGTCTAACTTTAGAACAGTGTTGTCAAAGCAAATAACATTGAAACACATCGTTGCTTCATTAAATCTCTGAGAAAATCTTCGAAAATTATTGAAAAAGCTGTCTTCTAAATTAAGTAACGAAAAATCAATTATGACATACCAAGGGGTCGGACACTCAGCACATTGTACCGCGGCACTTCAGAGATATCAAGCGGCACACCTCTAAAGCCTTATAAAAATAACATTGATAGGGCTTTACACACCTCCGGTTCAATTTTATATATGAAATGGGAGCACTACCAGTTGTCAAAATCACCTAGCACGGTTGCCAGATCTATCAGATTATAACGAATTTAACAAACCTTGCAGTTCGGCACTTTCGGTACAGCATCGGCACAGTTCGGCTCGTTTCAAGTCGCCTAACATAAAAACGGCTGTGCCGAGTGACCGACCCCTTGGAACATACATTTCTCTTGAAAGTATTGACCCACGTTTTCACCATTGGAGGTTTCAGTTAATTTCTACCCTATAGGGTAACCAACGTATTTTGGACCCCATCAGCAGCTGTACATAATTTGGACACTTACAGCCAAATCTAATGGAAGTGTCCAAATTATGTACAGTTGCTGAAGGGGTCCAAAATAGGTTGGTTACCCTAATTCGTATTTCCAGAACCGAAACAGTATCTTGGCAACTCGATAGTTCATCAGTTATGCTGCAGCTGCTGCTACTGGTGAACAGGTTCCGTCAATTTAGAATTTATTTTCAGTTTTGTTATAAAATAATAAAACTTTGGGCTAGTGACAAAACCTTAGATAATAGAAAAAAGATAGAGAATAATATGGTATGTGACGATTTAGTGCTTGACTTTTAGAGTGGTTGTAATCAGTGCTGAGAAATGTGATGGATTGGTTAGTAGCGAAGTGGCGATTGCCTTCAGCAGCTGAAAAATGTACGTTTTTGGACAACAATTTTTAATTCATCATATTTCTTGCGGGAAACTCAGCAAATTGTGTTTGTGTGAATTAAATGTATGGTTAAGTGATTTGTGAAGATGTTCCTATCAAAAGATTTTAAAAATATGAATAAAAAAGTGCATTTTTGGCCCATTTCTTTTCAACTGATTAAAATAGGTGACACTGCTTAACTCGTTCCTTACCCTAGTTAGTGAATGATATTCTGCCAAACCTGTTCTCTACTTTTCCAAGATAAATAGCGATCCGTTGTGCAGATGGTGTTACTGTTTAACGTATTTCGATTCAAATTTTCGGACACTAGGGAAAGTGTACCAGTTATGGCGATAGCACCAGTTATTGCTATAATGTAACAAAAAGTGAAAATATAAGGAAATAAAACATTTTCGGGTGGTTAAATGTAATAAGATATGAATAGTAATAGCACAGAGAACAGATTACCAGGTAATTGACAAAAAGTGTGTAAAAGGTTTTCATGTAATCTACGAGTAATCCTTCAATAGAGCACCCTGTCGTGCTCCGAGACGGATTTGCTGCTGTCCTTCAGCCAGCCTTTATTTGCCAGCGCCGCCGTCCATCCCTTCTGCTGTTCCGGGGTGAACAGCAGAGTACCGCGCCACCGGTGTGGATCCGCTTCCTTGGGTTGAGCAGTGGTCTTACCCTCCAAAGGGGCCACTGGTTTCGCTGCCTGCTGCTGGTCCATGATTCAGCTGCTGCTTGCTGCTTCTCCAAAAGTCGTCACAAGAATGAGGATTCACATGGATGACGTCCGTTTATATAGCATCGCTCGGCAGCTGACGCACCGTTGCCATATTGGACTATAATACGTTGCATTGACAGTGTTGTCAGAGCAGACCGATGTGAATCGCTTTATTATTTTTTTTCTAGTTCATGATGTTTATTCATCATTAATTATTATTATTATTCTTATCTCCCACACACCCCTCGAGCAGTAAGTGGCAAACTAAATCTTGATGTCGCTGCCGTCGCTGCTATGTAACTCCAGCACAAAGAAATATTGATAAAGGTACATGAATATTTGTTGATGCGTTTGGCAAACTATTTCTGGAGGGCGCTACCGACAGATTTTACACACAAAAAATAGATTACTTCCTTCGAGCCTGTTAATCTGTTCTCTGTGGTAATAGCACCCAGTAAACCATTTGGTTTGTATATCTCGATTGCAACTGAGGTATACGAAATCATATCTGAACGAAAAAGTTATATTTCACGCCATATAAGAACATATATGTACCAAAGTGGAGGCGATATACGTGCGAAAATTTTGACAACTATTTGTAATTCTATTTTGCGCAGTTTTTATAACACGCAACTAAATACTCCTGAATATATGATTAAGATATAATCAAATATTGCAATTGTCTATCCTGCTTTATAATTCACAGTCATTAATTGTATATAAAGACACCCACGACTGCAAAACAACTTATTGTTCACTTCGATTTGACATACACTAATCATTATACAATTCCAATGTGAAATTGACATGAACACGATTTAAAGTGAACTTTCTATTACGATTTTGTGTTATCTGGGCACATTCATTACTCAAAATAATAGTAATTAATTGTTATGAGAGTTTTCATAAATATTTATTGTTTTTCTGTACTCGTGTATCATGTTGTTCATATTTGTATGGTTTTGCTAACGCACATATCATGTAAAAATAGTCTCTCACAACAGTATGTTCGGAATATCTATCAATGAATTTCACGTAAGGCATTACAAAGAGTTGTATTTTTGCATGAACAGTGAAATTCTTTATTATTTTATCTAATTGTCGGATTTATCGCTATCACTATAACTGGTGAAAAAAACGCAATGTTGCCTACTTGGCATCATGCGAAATGGAATACAGCGCGCAAAGAAATGTTGGAGCACCAGTCGTCGTCATAGTGAACATAAACAAATAACGTGGTCGACAGTTATCGTTGTGTTGTGTATTTTCGGCTAATTTTCGAGGTTTTAACACAGAGAACAGACATTCATCTTAATCTCGCGGGATGTGTAAAAGCTCTACCGCTATTCTGAATGTATGTGGTAATGCTCCCGTTACGTGGCGCTCGCATCATAAAGAAGGCTAGCTTTGGTTGCCAAAGCACATATTACATTTCAACTAAACCATTATAAAGTTGCTAGGGTAACTAACAGATTGTTTACCTAATCAAACAATCTAAAACGAAGGAAAACAAAATTTATCACAAACGGTAATCACTGAAGAATCTGAAACACGGTTTTTTTTTATCGAAGACTAAAATCGGGCGGGAAGCGACCTGATTCAAGACTTTGTCATCCCAACAGGAGGTTTCCCGGAAAGCTTGAAGCTACCGGTACCTGTGCAGTCGCGGTGGGGTCAGCTACCGAAATTGCAGATGCATTTATTTACCTCCACTAGTTTTTCAATCACAACTGCCTGTAGGTATAAAGTTTCTGGTTTACATACTCCTTAAATTTATATTTTCGAACCTTTCTTACCGTATGTTCGTACCGTAAACTCCTTGGAATAAATAAATCTTCAAATGTTTTTCTTACCATTACTCGTCAGGTTCAATAAATATTTATATTCAACAAACAACAAGGCGTTGCCTAGACCGTTGCTACAGTATAGCTGATATTAGAGTTGCCATTAATTCGAATATGTAGAGCGTAGTAAGATTATAAATTGAATTTGGCAACACGGACGTAGAGTAACTGGTGTCCCCTGAGAGAGATGTCGCTAGTGTTTTGTTCAAAAGCTTACACACCATTTGAATAATATTTTATATGAACATAAATGTCTGTTCTCTGTGGTTTTAATCCGATATTTTAAATATAAAGCAATAGCGTGATCGGGCGTCGTTCTTGTGTATAGTGTTTCCGGCCAATTTTCGTTGTTTCAATCGTGGTCGGCAGTCGCCATCTGTAGTGCTTCCAACTAATTTTTCTAGGTTGTGGTGTCTGAAATTGCATTTTCACTTCAGGTTCGTGGAATCTATTATTACTCTTAAACAGCAATAATAAATTTAATTTTTAGTATGGGAAAAGTATCTAAACAGTGCAACGAAGGTAAGGCAGAACACTTCAGAAGTAGCGATTACAAAATCCATCGCTCGGATTACAGGAGAAAATGGGAAAACCAAATTATCGGTGTACGCAGCTTGCAACCTGTATAACGTTCCGATGTCCACGGCGCGGTATCGCTTGAGCGATCAGAGGAAGAATAAGAGTGTTCCGGGACCACGATTGGTACTGACCAGAGAAGAAGTAAAAATAGCCGAACCCTGTTCCATGAATACGATGTCTGATAGCCAGCCATCCACGTCCGAAGTTTCCAACAATTCAAATAATGTTGCTGGCGACATAGACAACAATCCGGAGGTGTTCGTATTCGGTACTCGGCGTTTGTCACAGGTTTTAGAACTTCCACCTACCCCACGCCTTGTTGAAAAGCACCGTAATTATTCGAAACGGTACCATCCTGTGCTAACTGCTAGGGAAGGACTAGAAGAAATACGGGAAAGAGAGAACGAGAAAAAGGAAATGGAGGAAAGAAAGAAGCAGAGAGCACTGGAACGCGAGGCAATAAAATTAAAGCGCGAAGAAAGCAAGCGGATGAAAGCTGAAGAACGGCAACGTAAGATGATTGAAAAGAAAGAGAAAAAAGAGTAATCAAAGCTAAAAGGAATTCGCAGAACTCGTTCTAAGTTTACGACTAAGTAATTTTAATTAAATCCCAATCCTCATAATATCCTAATATCTGACTAATTATATAATATAAGATAATTTCTTGAAAAAATTAAATTCTAAATATAACTAGATCATTGAGAAATCACAAACGCTATTTCTAAGGTCACGCTAGTTTGGGGATGTCTAAATTGATTGACGTGTAACAAGTTGCATTTGAATGGTACTAATCTTTAACCCGTATTTTTAGTTCGTATTATCACTTAGAGCCATTTTGAAATTTGCCGATAGTGGTAAACAGATTTAACCGGAAAAAGTTTCGGAGTCTTAAAACCTTGATCACAAAAGAAAGACAAGTCTACATCTTAAGTGGATGTAATCAAGTTCAATAAACTCAATACACATTTTTAAAAAGTAATCTTCTGCTTTCGGAAGAAAAAGTGGATTTTTTTTCAGAAATTTCCAGTATAGCCATAACTGGTGCACTTTTATCGCGAATATAAGAACACTATAGCCAAAACTGGTACATTAGAGTGATGTTTTCAAATCGCGCTAAAACAATAAATTATGTCTAAATTAAGAGCTTTTCAACACGTAATGACTGAAAACCGTTCAAATTTCGTTACGGAAATGTAGAGATTCAAATTGCAGTATTATATCACGTGGAAATTTCTCAAACAGTGACATTTCGTGCTAACTATAGCCATGACTGGTGCATTTACCCTAGTTTTTTAAGGAAAATGTATGGGATGTCATTGCGGTTTGTTCTGTGACGACTGCTTGAAACAGCCCGGACCACCCCAGATCTATGCTGCTGACGACTGTACGGATCGAGCGGGGTGAACCTCGGGGTGAACAGAGAAAAATAGGGTCGCATACTCTCCGCACCAAGAGAGCGGTACTGAAATGAAAAGAAGGAAGGGAGAAATCAACGTATCCTCAGTCTTGTGGTTGTGATTGATTGTGCCGCGTAAAGACGTGTACATAAAAGGAATGTGTTTACAGAGATTCCACAAACTTATTTGCCGAAAATATTATATAAAACAACAGATCGTCAAACTTAGTAAAATAAAGCGAAAAAATTTTGCTCTCCAACCCAAGTAACAACGCCTGCTGCTTTGCATGATCAAGGACTGTTTACTAGTTGGTTTGAAGCGATTAAAGCTGCAAAAAGTAGTCCAAGTCACACAGCCAGCAACAATTTAAATCCTAATTTGAAATTTTACAATTTTTCCATGGATTCTTTATCAAATTTTCTCTGGTGTAAGCTTTCTTGATGTAATCTGAACGATTACCTATCTGGTAGCCCCTTGATGAAACTGTTCAAACTCGTCTACTCTTTAATTTGCAAGTTTTATTTTGTGCGGCAGAGAAATGTATAGCATAATTTATGGTTGCCGCTGTAAACAAAAACATAAAAAAGATACACAAACAATCCTTTGCAGTGATAAGCTAGTGATAAGCCTTCCGCTCGTTGCGTGGTATCCGGGGGAACGGAACACCTGCTTTTGTTTATTCTGTTATCGATTCTGTCCTTATGTAACCGAAAGCTGGTTTGGCGACAGCAGAACTATCACATGGTCGGTTTAGGACGAACTCTGCTGTCCCCGTTGAGCATCATGATTCCCGGTATCTATAAGCACGCACGCTGTCGGAACAACATTTACCCGGGCAGTGATGTACGGCGCTATCCGGTGCCGGATGAAGAAGTGTGCTGGTCAGTGCCATATCCGGACTACCAACCGTCACTGTACGAAGCACCCGCGCTCAAGGGCAAGGAATGGGCCGATCTCCCGGTTGGTGAGTATCGTAACCGAATCGCACCGTAATTTCACATAGGATGAAATTTAATTTGTTTTTTTTTTTGTGTGTGTAGAGCATCCCAATTTTACGGCCAAATGGAACCAGCTGGACGGATCGGTGAATCGGGCTAGTTTTATCGGTGAGTACGAAATAAACGACGGCTACCCGCTGAATCCGTTCGGACGAACTGGGCTGCGAGGAAGGGGTCTGCTGGGACGTTGGGGACCGAACCATGCGGCCGATCCCGTTGTGACCAGGTGGAAAACGGATTCGCAAGGTCAACGGGTAGTGCACGAGGTGACAGGTTTGCCGTTGCTTCAAATGTGTGCCATCGAGCGGCACGACTGTGGTGAATGGGCCATCCCCGGGGGGATGGTGGATCCGGGCGAGGTGGTTAGTACCACACTGAAGCGGGAATTTCTAGAGGAAGCGATGGCTAGTACCAGTGAAACTGGTGAGGTTGAGAAGTTCTTCGCTACGGGGACGGAAGTTTACAAGGGGTATGTTGACGATCCGAGAAATACGGATAATGCTTGGATGGAAACGGTGGCGGTGAATTTTCACGATGAGCTGGGAACGGTTGTGGCTGGGTTTAACCTGCACGCTGGCGACGATGCAGCCAAGGTGAAATGGATGGATGTCAATGGGGAAGTTAAGCTCTATGCTAGCCATGCTAGCATCGTTCGGAAGGTGGTTGACATGCTGGACGGTCACTGGTAAGTGATTCGCAACTAATTTATTTCTTGATTGTTTATTGAGTAAAATAATAACATGTAGTACAGTTTTTAATTTGAATTTGCTGCGATTTTAGCTTTATCTTTCTTCGAAAACGCCCTAAAATGTGTGTTGCTCTTTTCAACGAATGGGTGATTTTCAATTTGGTGAAATAATTCTAATGTAAATAATACGGTCTGCTATCTTGCTCCGTTGGATACTTATTTCTATTTACTGTTTATTGCGTTTGCATGGCTTGAATGGCGTTCAAAGAATCACAAAGCGTTTGAGTTAAGCAAACAATGGAGATTACTGCTTTTTAACAGGCAATATGCAATTTTCACTTCCACGCACAAAGTAATAAACTGGTTCTCCAGATGATTTATTTTTTCTTCGTTCTATAAAGAAAAATGAGATTCGCTATGTTTTACCCAAGATAAGATTACCATTTCAAATTATGTGTATTTGACTATTTTGTTCAAGTTTCTATTGAATCCGGCTCAGCGGTCATTCTTCCATGAAATTTTCTATACTCTTTAGTTTCCACCATCATAGATAGTTAACGTGAACTAAGAAGAATGCTTTAAAGAATTTGTTGCTCAATTTTCATCATAAATTTTCTCAATATCACTTTTCTTATACTGATGGTAGGGGAAGGGCGGTAAAGACGGACACCTTAAGGTCAAGAGTCAATATCTACTCAAATATAACTGTATTGATTGCAATTTTCATACAAACTGAAACTTTAAGTCTCTGTCTAATAAAGTTACAGCGTGTACTAGAAAATTTCTTCCAAAATTTATACTTTCTTTAATATTATAAACATTATGTATAAATCAGAGTTTCTGCGCATGGGCGGGAAAAACGGACACTTGATATGGGAAAGACGGACACTCGCGAAAAGGCGTCACGCGCCGACGAATTATCAGTATTAAGAAAGATTAACATATTTCATCATGTATTTAGGAAAGAATTGGCTTGGGAAAACCCCCTACCCAATTTCCCCTTTGAGCGAGGAAATAAAATGGTTCCCTTTTATAATCTTCAATATTTTAATTGGTGATGAATTAATCGTTTTTAAAAGTTGGCCTATTCCAACTGTTAAATGACTTCTGGATACTTTTACATGTATAATATGCAAGTATTTGCAATTTAAATCGTTGTTAGGCAAAATGAATACGGAATCTTTGTGTCCGTCTTTCCCTACCTTCGGGTGTCCGTCTTTCCCGACTTGGATACCATTTTTTCAAACTTTAATAACTTTTTACTGAATATTCAAAAATTCACTAGATTTCCAATGGACATTCAGTGAAGGGTCAAACTAACGTAATGTCGTCGTTATAGCACGAAAGTATTGCTTTTTAACGATTTACCAGCTATTTTCTTCACACACAAAATTACATCGGTTAGCGTATTTAGGCATTTTTTCTTTGTTTTGCTTATAAATTTGACAGCTGCGCTGCTAGAAATCGGCAGTTTAATTCAAAAGTGTTTATTCAGTCTATAGAAACATTTCCCATCATTGGTTTGCTTCAAAAAATTATTGTTTATGAAATATGATAAGTGTCCGTCTTTCCCGCAGTGTCCGTCTTTACTGCCCTTCCCCTATAGTTAAACAAACAATATTGATATTCATTTTGTATTAAAAACAGAGGCTAATTTGATAATATACCTATCTCATTATTATTTATCAGCAAAATAATTAGCTCTTCCATCATTATCATGGCCTGCTGTTACATCTTTCCCCTTATAAGAAGATATCAAAAAAGATCAACCAAAATGGAAATCTCGCGTTACTTTGTTTATCTGGTTTTGGTTATTTCTCCACAATTCATCTGACAATTTTGTCTTAATGAATAATGTAGTTATAAATTAAATAATTCAATCTGCAATGCTGCTCAACTTGAACGCAGATTCGACTGATGCCAACAGGCGAATCATCGCAAAAATGGGTTAATGGTAACCATAGCAGGTACGGTGAAATTCAGACTGCATTATAGACCGCTGTCGTAATGTACTTCTTGAGCATGGAAATAAAGCAGAAATAAAAGCCGTGGGCAATTCATGTCGCGGCTAGCAGTTCAACAACAAAAGTAGTTGGCTGTACCCTGTTCGAAGACATGCGTGTCGAGAATACGAAATTGGCATCTGGAGGATACGCGGCAGAATTTCGAAGGATCATGCCACGGAAGATTCCTGAGAGCAATCCGTATGCATGAATTTGAACTCGTTTGAACTATTACTGGGGTGTTCTGAAGGATCGGTCTAGCGAGGACACAATACACTATGCTTTCAGGCTATGCGCATCTGTATAGTCATCGGCACTTTTAGAAATAAAGCCAAGTTGTCGGTTTGCTTTTGATATAATCGGCATGTAATGAGCATGAAGGGTAAACTTTGGATCCAATAGAATACCAAGATCCGTTACATGGTCCATTCTGTTGAGAAGAGTACTGTTGATGTAGCATTCGAAGGTGAACGATTCTATAGAACGATGAAAAGTCATCACGTTACATTTTGCGATACTGATAAGGAGGTTGTTCATTTGACAGTAATTACCGAATACATTCAGCAACATTTGTAAGTGGAGACAGTCCTCAACACAACGCACCACTACGTACATCTTTAAATCACTTTCAATTATCGGTATAGTTAAGCTTACGCTTATTGCGAAGCAAGAATGCAACATCGTTGAAGACGGTGATGAACAAAAGTGATCTTAAATTGCTCACTTGCGGGACGCCAGAGGCATTAACAAGTAGTGAAAAAACGCAGGAGCTAAGTACAATGAAAACCATACCAATAGCTTGCTGGAGGCTCCTATTTGACACAGTTTGCGAAGTCATACTTTATGGTAAATTTTGTTGAAGGCCGCTTTCAAATCGGGAATAAAACCATGCTGGTTAGATGCAATATAAGACCGTGGCTTGAAGAATGCGTTCGAACAACTTCGAAGCGGCTGAGAAGCTGGTTATCCCACGGTGGTTTTTCAAGTCACGACGATCACCATTTATATAGTATGACTAGCTGACCCGACAAACTTCGTATTGCCACAAATTAACCTGTGTTGTACATAAATCATGAATCTCGGATGATCTTTGTCACAATCTCGAGTTTTGCAAGTTTCTGACGAGTTCAACCTTAGATAATTCATTTTGGCAGTTACATAACTATGAAAGCATCCCAGGTAACCAATAAGCATCACCACTGCTATTCAAATGTAGGCCAATAAGCATTTAAGTCACCTTAAATGCTACTTAAATGCTATTTTGGCAAAATATACAGCTACTGTACTGATAACCTTCTTATAGTGCTGACAATGCTAATTTACAGCTAATTACCGACACGAAGAATTTGAATACAATTTTGAATGCCAATTTACAACACCTATGCAGTCAAAAAGCTAATATACAACAACGTGCAGCATAAAATGCCAGATACGCTGATTTGCTGCTTATGTTAATGCTTATTAGTTACCAGGAATGGGTAGTTTAATATACAAATTTGCAATTTTTCCTCACAGTAAAGTAGAAAACAACTCCCCTGTCCCCTCATTGCATAGCCAGAAAGCGGATAGTAATATTCGCCATGATTGTACACCATTTCGCCGAATATCATTTTGCGAAAAACCTTAAGCGGATGTACCATTTCACGGAAAACTTTTTTGTGGAAAGTACCATTTCGCGATCCTCTCCTTACTCCCTGTCGCTCGTTCCAGGAAACCCAGGTAGACCTAGGAAAACGAATAAACCTAGACAGTAGTAATTTCTGCGAGGAGTTGCCTCCCCCCAGTGGGCGGTGCTTCCGACGGCGGGTCACCGGCAACACTCGCGGCCGTCTCGTCCTGAATGATCTAGTGTTACTATAGATAGTTTTTGTGGTCTTGTTATTGACTAATGTTTTATAGAAAAGTCTCGAATTTCTCGAGTTCTATTAGTTTTTGAGTTTCGCAAAAATTTCTGTTTTATTTGTATGAGAGTCCATATCCCCCTACCACAGGGGTCAGAGGTCTCTAACTATCATAAAATAAATTCAAGACTCCAAAATCTCCCACATGCCAAATTTGGTTCCATTTGCTTGATTAGTTCTCAAGTTGTAAGGAAATTTGAATTTCGTTTGTATGGGAGCCCCCACTCCTAAACAGGGGAGGGGTCTTAATTCATCATAGAAAAAATTTTTGCCTCCAAAACCCTCCAAATGCCAAATTTGGTTCTATTTGCTTGATTAATTCTCGAGTTATGAGGAAATTTGAATTATCATTTGTATAGGAGCCCCCCTTCTAAAGTGGGGAGGGGTCCTAATTCACCATAGAAAATATTCTTGCCTACAAAAACACCCACATGCTAAATTTGGTTCCATTTGCTTGATTAGTTCTAGAGTTATGAGGAAATTTGTATTTCGTTTGTATGGGAGCCCCCCCTCCTACAGTTGGGAGGGGTTCTAATTCACCATAGAAAATATTCTTGCCCTAGAAAACTTTCACATGCCAAAGTTTATTCCATTTGCTTGATTAGTTCTCGAGTTATGAGGAAATTTGTATTTTATTTGTATAGGAGCCCCCCTCCTAAAGTGGGGAGGGATCCCAATTCATCATAGAAAAAAATGTCTCCAAAAACACCCACATGCCAAATTTTGTTCTATTTGCTTGATTAGTTCTCGAGTTATGCAGAAATATGTGTTTCATTTGTATGGGAGCCCCCTCTTAGTGGGGAGAGGGGTCTCTAACCATCACTAAAACCTTTTTGGTCCCAAAAACCTCTACATACAAATTTTCTCGCCGATTGGTTCAGTAGTTTTTGATTCTATAAGGAACATCCCGACAGACAGACAGACAGAAATCCATTTTTATATAGAAGATGATAGTTTCCAACTCGTAAGAAATCCTACTCGAATGACCGACTGAGAATGAAAGCGAAAGGTTCAGTAACTGCGCCATCCGGTGTGGGACCATAGGAATTATATATTTTCTTTGACACTACACTCAAATACTTTTTTTACTCGGTTTGGTTTTTCGATTATTAGGAACGGGGTTGTAATTTAGGGACTATTTATTTATTTCTCGATACATTTGGGAGAGGCCCGACATCTATCATGTACATAGTTTGTAAATGGTCATTAAGTAGCACCGTTCTTGAGTAATCGAAAAAAACAAACCGTGTAAAAAAAGACTCGAGTGTACAACCCTACAACTATCATTGGAAGCAAGATATCGAAGCTATCCATTTCTACCGAATCCAGCGGAAAATTTGACTCAGCATACTCAGTATCTGAATAGGACGATTGTTCGGATTACAAAACAGAAGCAAAATGCAACGCAAAAAATTGCCCGCTTTTGCTTCACAAGTTGGTTCTGTGGGAAAATAGAAGGACAGAAATCGCGACGACTATTCCGGACTAATGAGATGCGCAAGTTCTATATGAGTAGGTAAAATAAATCTCGTAAAAGATATACACCGAAATCTGATATGAGTAGGGACGAGGAGCGAAACCTGGTCACAAACGAGGGTGAAGCGAGCACTAGTGAAAGCTATTCTTCGATGAGAATCTCGACGGTGACAGTTAACAGAAATAGACGGAACGGAAATTAACCTAGGAATGCCTACAAACGATAACAACGTGCTGGTTTCCGATCGGCGAAATTCGACGAGAAATCGGTCAGCTGAACTCTACAAATATGGCCAAAAAGCACTAAGTAGCAATGACACTCCACTAGATAAATTCAAGGATTTGGAAAGAGGAGAAACTGCCGGAGGAGTGGTTTTCTCCATCTATAAAAATGGCGATCGGTTATCGCAGCATTACACTGATAGCAAGACAATTCGTAGGGCAGTACCATGCGACCTTTATGGAAACCCGTGCTACTACGGATCAAATTTACACTCTCCGACAAATCTTCCAGAAATGTCGGGAGTACAACCTGTCCACGCATTATAATTCCGTGGATTTCAGGGCAGAATACGATACAATCGAGCGCGAACAGCTATGGCAGATAATGCACGAGGACGACCTCGACGATCGTCACTAGAAACCTTCAGATGGCGGAGGCAATCTACGCCAGACTGAAACAGAAGCTACGAGGATTGGGTTACAAATCAATGCGTCGAACCACCAAACCGACCAAATATATGGTAGGAAGAGGCTCCAGAGAAGGCAACGTTTGCCTCCCCCGGATAGTGACAATTGACGGCGTTGAACTGCAAGTCGTTGATGAATTCATATATTTGGGATCTCTTGTCACCGCTGACAATAATACGAGTACGGAAATTCAACGACGCATTTAAACTGGAAATCGAGCCTACTTTTCCCTCCGGAAGACGCTTCGATCAAGGAGCATACGCCACCGCACGAAGCTGACGGACAGTAGGTTACGGAAGATATACTGGCACTTGCCGTATTTGAATGAAAGGTGTTGCGGACTATTTTTGGAGGAGTACAAACGGATAGCAAAGAGTGGCGTAAGCGTATGAACCACGCGTTCTAGGCACTACTTGATTCCCATCGTACATCTAGTGAAAGTTGAAACGCTAAGGTGGACCGCGCCGCGAGAATGACAGACGACTGTGCAGAGAAATTTGTTCAAGAACCTCACCAGCACCAGGAATAGAGAGGCTCGACGTGCTAGATGACTCGACCAGATTGAAGCCCATTCGCAGATGTCGAGGCACTCAACGAATTATCGACGAGTAGCCCAGGACCGACTGTCGCAGTGGCCTTTTAACCCAATGCCCTTTTGGCATACAAAAAAAAGCCCAGGACCGAGCGTTATAGAGACAGATTCTTGATACAGCATGCGAGTCACCCCGGCTCTATGCTACTAGAAGAAGGCGTAAGGTACGAGATGCTTCGACGGAAAGAAGAATGAACGTTCATCAGGTTTCCAGTATAGTTTGACTTCACCGGCCTCAAGTGATCTGGAATGCTTCGGGAAATTGTTACTTGAAACTACATTTACCAAGCTGCGCATGGATATGGATCAGAAATTGAGTTTGTCCATTATTTTAATACTTAATAAGGACTGTTCAAATCGTGACTGTTTTGAATTAAGACCTTCTTTAGTAACGTTACCAATCGTGATGTTTTTTCTGAATTCCGCCAAAAGCATGACACTGTCATCGGAAGCTGAGACTGATAAAACTTGACTTGATAAAAGGACAATCAGCTATGAGTGATAGAGTCCTGTTTAAGGTTAACGACTTAAAGATTAAGACGCGAAAACATCCGCTCCGTTTTTAGAGTAGGCATCCGCAGGAGCAGTTGAACTTTAGGAGCTCCATCGAGACCCAATCAATCTTCCAATCAACAATTGCAAATTAATTGTTGAAAAGCATTGCCCCAAAAATTTTCTGCTGGTACTACAGTTGGGATGCAGTTTGGTCCGGTCCAACGTTAGACATATCTTCCGAAGAACGTGACGTGACGTGAATATGCTGAGATCTCCTTTTTCCTTGGAGCCAAAATGGTTTATATTTTACTGTTGAAAGTAGACCCTGATTTAAATTTATGTCTAAACTCCAACAAAGCTAGGAAGTTCAATTGCATATTACAGAAAAAAACAGACATTTTGCCACACTAAATAATGAAAGTATTCGTTTCGCAACAAAATATAACTGCAAATTAGCTACGTTTTTTTGTTTTTCACAATTTGCTTTCTAGACTGAGCTAATCATTCATGGCGCATTACGTGACACTCAGCTAGATTTGCATAGCGGAACAATATACATAATAATTAAATAGGGCGCACAAGTAGTCAGTGCCCTTGCGCTTTCATTTTACACTAAGCTTCACGCTGTTTTTGTTTTCTTTTTCTTTATCATTTAGTTATGTTTTGTTTACTGGTTGTTTGCGTTTTAGGCTCAGTATTTGTTGTAACAGTTAAATTATCTCTTTTATGTATCGTTTCGTCCGTGTTCGGGCATAATAGAGAAAGAGATTCCTAGTGTGAGAGTTTTGCCCAGAGCCAAAATCCATTTCAATGTTTTGCGATGACTAGTCAATGCTAATATTTTCAACTTTAATTTGCTTCACGTTCTTTTTTACTGCGTCAGATGATTAATTCAATAATTACTTTTCCTTTATCTACAATGCTCGACCGACATGATGAGGAATTATCAAGAATTTTTGCGGTATGGTGTTTCTCTAGTAACTGTCACTAATAAACCTAATAAATTGTTCAATTATTTGAACTTTCCATACAACTTTTCCCTCACAAGCGAGTATATGATCACAATCTAACTCAGGTTGAGTACAATAGTAAATAAGGTTACACGATAAAGGCTAAATGCTTCTCAGAATTCTACAACTAACGAGAACAAAGTGAAAATAAACAAAATCTCTATATATACAAATAAATTAAAAC